>NC_045437.1:70233283-70306266 GCF_002776525.5 Piliocolobus tephrosceles
GAAGCTCTTTAGTTTAATGAGATCCCATTTGTCAATTTTGGCTTTTGCTGCCGTTGCTTTTGGTGTTTTAGACATGAAGTCCTTGCCCATGCCTATGTCCTGAATGGTACTACCTAGATTTTCTTCTAGGGTTTTTATGGTATTAGGTCTAACATTTAAGTCTCTAAAGCTTACTTCTGATTTCTCTCTGACGTTAAGTTTTTCAAGATATTCTAAAGTGCCCTTCCAAATGTCCTTCTCAGATTCCACAGAAACACTCACTTCAAACTGCTCAATCCAAAGAATGATTTAATTCTATGAGATGAATACATACATCACAAAAGAGTTGCACAGAAAGATTCTCTCCAATTTTCAATAGAAGACATTTCCTTGCCTCACACAGTCCTCCTGTCTCCACTTATTATCCCCTGGCAGAAACCTGAAACACCGACTTTCAAACTGGGAAATGTAGAGTAAGCTTTAACCCTGTAAAAAGAATGGACATGTCAGAGAGCAGTTTCTTCGTGTGCTTCTTTCTGTTTTTTATTGAACGACATTTCACTTTTTGCAATAGACTTCAATGTGCTCAGAATATCACTTTTTTGGTTTTATAGGAACCGTGTTTAAACTGTGCCTTATGAGAAGAAAGTTATAACTACCTGAGTGGAATGCCCACATCACCAAGCAGTTTCTCAGAAAGCTTCTCTCCAGCCTTTATGTGACTATATATCCTGTTTCAACATAGGCCCGAATGTGATCCCAAATATCCCTTCGTGGATCCATCCACGAGGATATTTCCAGGCTTCGTAATGTAAAGAAAGCTTCATCTATGTGAGATGAATAAGCATAGCAAAAAGCAGGTTCACAGAAAACTTCTTTCCAGTTGTTATCTGAAGATATCTCCTCTTTCACCATAGACCTCAATGTGCTCCCGTATGTCCTTTCACTTATCTGTGCATGACGGAGTTTCCAAACTGCACAATATAATTAAAGTTTTAACTATGCGAGACGAATAAATACATCTAACACAAAGCAGTTTCACAGAAATCTTCTTTCCAGTTTTGCCTGAGGATATTTCCTTTTTCACCATAGTCATGGCTATACTCCCGAATATGTCTTGGTAGCTTTTTCTCCAAAAGGGATTCTGGAATACTCTCGAAGAAGAAAGCATATTTATGTGAGTGGAATGGACACGTCATAAAGCAGTTCCTGAGAAAGTTTCTCTCCAGTTTCTATCTGAAGACGTTTCCTTTCTCACCGTAAGCCTCAAAGCCCTCCAGAATATCTCTTCGCAGACTAAACAAAAACAGTGTTATGATAGAGCTCAATGAAAAGAGAAGCTTAACTGTGTGAGTGAAATTCACGTGACATGGAGCAGTTTCACAGATAGCTTCCTTCTGTTTTCTCTCTGAGGTTATTTCATTTTCAGGATATTCTAAAGAGCATTTCCAAAGGTCCTTTCTCAGATTATACAGAAACAGTAATTTCAAAATGCTCAATCCAAAGAATGATTTAACTCTATGAGATGAATACAAACATCAAAAAAGAGTTGCGCAGAATGCTTCCCTCCAATTTTCGATGGAAGACATTTCCTTGCCTCACACAGTCCCCCGCTCACCACATACTATCCTTTCGCAGAACCCTCAAAGACCGACTTTCAAACTGGGAAATGTAGAGGAAGCTTTAACCCTGTGAAAAGAATGGACATGTCAGAGAGCAGTTTCTTTCAGTGCTTCTTTCTGTTTTTTATTGGACGACTTTTCACTTTTTGCCATAGTCTTCAATGTGCTCCGAATATCACTCTTTTGGTTTTACAGGAACAGTGTTCAAACTGTGCCTTATGAGAAGAAAGTCATAACTTCCTGATTGGAATGCACACATCACCAAGCAGTTTCTCAGAAAGCTTCTCTCCCGTTTGTATCTGACTTTATATCGTATTTCAGCATAGGCCCGAATGTGATCCCAAATATCCACGAGGGAATTTCCACGCTGAGTAATGTAAAGAAAGCTTCATCTATGTGAGATGAATAAACATAGCAAAATGAGATTCACAGAAAGCTTCTTTTTTTTTTTTTTTTTTTT
Source organism: Piliocolobus tephrosceles (assembly GCF_002776525.5). Lineage (NCBI taxonomy): Eukaryota > Metazoa > Chordata > Mammalia > Primates > Cercopithecidae > Piliocolobus > Piliocolobus tephrosceles. The sequence goes on from NC_045437.1 coordinate 70,235,345, forward strand.
TTTTTGTTGAGGCAGAATCTCGCTCTGTCGCCCAGGCTGGAGTACTGTGGCGGGATCTCAGCTCACTGGAAGCTCCGCCTCCCCGGTTCACGCCATTCTCCTGCCTCAGCCTCCCAAGTAGCTGGGACTACAGGTGCCCGCCACCTCTTCCAGCTAGTTTTGTGTATTTATTAGTAGAGACGGGCTTTCACTGTGTGTTAGCCAGGATGGTCTTGATCTCCTGACCTCGTGATCCCCCCATCTTGGCCTCCTAAAATGCTGGGATTACAGGCTTGAGCTACCACGCCTGGCCAGAAAGCTTCTTTCGAGTTTTTATCGGAAGATATTTCCTTGTTCGCCAAAGTCAAGAATGTGCTCCTGAAGGTCCCTTCGTGGATCCGTCCATGACAGTTTCCAAACCGTGTAATGGAAAGAAAGGTTTATCTATGTGAGATGGTTAAATATCACAGAGTAGTTTCCTAGAAAGCTCCTTTCCAGTTATTGTCTGAGGCTATTTCTCTTTTCAGCATCGGCATAAACATGCTCCTGAATATCACTTGGTACCTGTTTCTTGAAAAGGGTTTCCCCAACGCTGTATGAGAAAAGAGGTATAACACTGTGACTGGAATGCACACGTCACAAAGCAGTTCCTCAGAAAGCTTCTCTCCAGTTTCGGTCTGAACATATTTCCTTTTACACCGTTAGCCTCAAAGTGCTCCCGAATATGCCATCACAAGCTAAACATACACAGGGCTGAAAACTGCTCAACGAAAAGAGAGGCCTATCTGAGTGAGAGGAATTAGGATGACATAGTGCAGTTTCACAGAAAGCTTCCTTCTGGATTCTTCCTGAGGATATTTCCTTCTTCATATTCTAAGGATCGTTTCCAAATGTCCTTCTTCATATTCCACAAAAACAGTGATTTCAAGCTGCTCAATCCAAAGAATGGTTTAACTCTATGAGACGAATACACACATCACAAAGCAGTTGCTCAGGACGTTTCTCTGCAGGTTTCATTGGAAGACGTTTCCTCGCTCACCACAAGCCTCCGGGAGTCACTAAATATCCCTTCACAGATTCTTCAAAGACAGAGTTTTGCAACTGGGCAACATAGAGTAAGCATTAACTCTGTGAAGTGAATGCACATATCAGAGAGGAGATTGTTGGAACGCTTCTTCCTCGATTTTATTTCAGTATAATTAACCTTTTGCCATAGTCCTCAATGCGTTCTGAAATATCACTTTTTCGGTTTCACAGGAACAGCGTTCAAATACTGCCTTGTGAGAAAAGAGGTATAAATCCCTGAGTGGAATGCATACATCACAAAGTATTTTCTCAGAAAACTTCTATCCAGTTTTTATCTGAAAATATCTCCTCTTTCACCTTTGGCTTGAATGTGCTCCTGTATGTTCCCTCATGGATCTGTGCATGACGGAGTTTCCAAACTGCATAACATGATTAAAATGTTAACTACGTGAGATGAATAAATATATCTAACAGAAAGCACCTTCACAGAAATCTTCTTTTCAGTTTTTGTCGGAGGATATTTCCTTTTTCACCATAGTGGTCGCTATATTCCCTAATATCTCTTGGTAGCTTTTTCTCCAGAAGAGATTCCAGAATCCTCTAGGAGGAGAAAGGTATATTTCTGTGAGTGGAAACCACACATCACAAAGCAGCTCCTAAGAAAGCTTCTCTCCAGTTTCTAACTTAAGACGTTTGCTTTCTCACCATAAGCTTCAAGGACCTCCAGAGTATCCCTTCACAGACTAATCAAAAACAGAGTTATGATACAGGTCAATGAAAAGAGAAGCTTAACGGTGTGAGTGGAATTCACGTGAAACAGAGCAGTTTCACAGAAAGCTTCCTTCTGGTTTCTCTCTGAGTTTATTTGTTTTTTACGATATTCTAAAAAAACGTTTCTGAATGTCCTTTCTAAGATTCCACAGAAACTGATTTCAAACTGCTCAACCCAAAGAATGATTTAACGCTATGAGATGAAGACAAACATCACAAAAGAGTTGCGCAGAAAACTTCTCTCCGATTTTCGATGGAATACATTTCCTTGCCTCACACAGGCCTCCAGTCGCCACTTGCTATCCCTTCGCAGAACCCTCAAAGACCGACTTTCAAACTGCGAAATGTAGAGGAGGCTTTAACCCTGTGAAAAGAATTGCCATGTCAGGGAGCAGTTTTTTGAGTGCTTCTTTCTGTTTTTTATTGGACGATATTTCACTTTTTGGCATAGTCTTCAATGTGCTCCGAATATCAATCTTTTGTTTTAACAGAAACAGTGTTCAAACTGTGCCTTATGAGAAGAAAGTTGTAACTTCCTGAGTGGAATGCACACATCGCCAAGCAGTTTTTCAGAAATCTTCTCTCCAGTTTTTATCTGACTATATTTCCTATTTCACCATAGTCCCAAATGTGATCCCAAATATCCCCTCGCAGATCCATCCACGAGGGAACTTCCAAGCTGCATAAAGTGAAGAAAGCTTCATCTTTGTGAGATGAATAAACATAACAAAAGCAGATTCATAGAAAGCTTCTTTCCAGTTTTTATCTGAAGATATTTCCTTTTTCACCATGGTCCAGAATGTGCTCCCGAAGGTCCCGATTTTCGATGGAAGACATTTCCTTGCTTGACGTAGGACTCCAGTTGCCACTTACTATCCCTTCGCAGAAACCTCAAAGACGGACTTTCAAACTGGGAAATGTATACGAAGCTTTATCCCTGTGAAAAGAAGGACATGTCAGAGAGCAGAATGTGCTCCTTCATGGATCCGTCCATGACAGTTTACAAGCTGCATAATGTAAAGAAAGCTTTATCTATGTGAAATGATTACAGATATCACAGAGTAGTTTCCTAGAAAGCTTCTTTCCAGGTTTGTCTGAGGCTATTTCGCTTTTCACCCTCGGCATTAACATGCTCCCGAATATCACTTGGTACCTGTTTCTCCAAAAGGGTTTCCCCGACGCTGTATGAGAAAAGAGGTATAACACTGTGACTGGAATGCACATGTCACAAAGCAGTTCCTCGGAAAGCTTCTCTCCAGTTTCGGTCTGATCATATTTCCTTTTTCACCATAAGCATCAAACTGCTCCCGAATATCCCATCACACACTAAACCTACACAGGGCTATAAAACTGCAACATGAAAAGGGAGGCTTAACTGAGTGAGAGGAATTAAGACGACACAGAACAATTTCACAGAAGGCTTCCTTCTGGATTTTTCCTGAGGATATTTCTTTCTCCATAATCTAAGGATCATTCCCAAATGTCCTTCCTCAGATTCCACAAAAACAGTGATTTCAAGCTGTTCAATCGAAAGAATGGTTTAACTCTGTCAGACGAATATACACATTGCAAAGCAGTTGCTCAGAACGTTTCTCTGCTACTTTCATCGGAAGACGCTTTCTTGCTAGCTACAAGTCTCTGGGCTTCAATAACTATCCCTTCACAGATTCTACAAAGACAGGTTTTTCAAACTTGGCAACACAGAGTAAACATTAACTCTGTGCAATGAATGCACATATCAGAGAGCAGATTCTTGGAATGCTTCTTCCTCGATTATTATTATTATTATTATTTTTTTATTATACTTTAAGTTCTAGGGTACATGTGCATAAAGTGCAGGTTTGTTACATATGTATACTTGTGCAATGTTGGTGTGCTGCACCCATCAACTCGTCAGCACTCATCAATTCATCATCTAAATCATGTATAACTCCCCAATGCAATCCCTCCCCCCCTCCCCCCCATGATAGGCCCCAGTGTGTGATGTTCCCCTTCCTGAGTTCAAGTGATCTCATTGCCTCCCCCATTCTTCCTCGATTTTATTTCAGTATATTTCACTATTCGCCATAGTCACCAATGCATTCTGAAATATGACATTTTCGATTTCAAAGGAAAAGTGTTCCAATGCTGCCTTGTGAGAAAAGAGGTATACCACCCTTAGTGGAATGCATACATCACAAAGCAGTTTCTGAGAAAGCTTCTGTCCAGGTTTTATCTGAACATAGTTCCTCTTTCCCCGTAGGCCTGAATGTGCTCCTGAATGTCCCTTCGCAGATCTGTGCGTGACGGAGTTTCCAAACTCCATTATAATTAAAATTTTAAGTATGTGAGACGTATAAATATATCTAACACAAAGCAGTTTCACAGAAATCCTTCCAGTTTTTGTCTGACGATATTTCCTTTTTCACCATAGTCTTCACTATACTTCCAAATATCTCTTGGTAGCTTTTTCTCCAAAAAGGATTCCTGAATCCTCTAGGAGAAGAAAGGTATATTTCTGTGAGTGGCATGAACACGTCACAAAGCAGCTCCTCAGAAAGCTTCTCTCCAGTTTCTATCTGAAGACGTTTCCTTTCTCACCGTAAGCCTCAAAGCCCTCCATAGTATCCCTTCACAGAGTAAACAAAAACAGTGTTATGATACAGCTCTATGGAAAGAGAAGCTTAACTGTGTCAGCGAAATTCGGGAGACAGAGAACACTTACACAGAAAGCTTCCTTCTGGTTTCTGTCTGAGGTTATTCCTTTTTCAAGATGTTCCAAAGATCGTTTCCACATGTCCTTTCTCTGATTCCACCGAAATAGTGATTTCAAACTGCTCAGTCCAAAGAATGATTTAACTCTATGAGATGAACACAAACATCACAAAACAGTTGCACAGAAAGCTTCTCTCTGATTTTCGATGAATGACATTTTCTTGCCTCACACAGGCCTCCAGTCGCCACTTACTGTCCCTTCACAGGAACCTGAAAGACCGACTTTCAAATTGGGAAATGTAGAGTAAGCTTTAACCCTGTGAAAAGAATGGACATGTCAGAGAACTCTTCCTTCGAGTGCTTCTTTCTGTGTTTTATTGGAAGACATTTAACCTTTTGCCATAGTCTTCAATGTGCTCCGAATATCACTCTTTTGGTTTTACAGGAACAGTGTTCAAACTGTGCCTTATGAGAAGAAAGTTATAAATCCCGGAGTGGGATGCACACATCATAAAGCAGTTTCTCAGAAAGCTTCTCTCCAGTTTTTATCTGACTATATTTCCTCTATCCCCATAGGCCTGAATGTGATCCCAAATATCCCTTCGCAGATACATCCACAAGCAAGTTTCCAACCTGCGTAATGTAAAGAAAGCTTCATCTTTGCGAGATGAATAAACATAGCAAAAAGCAGATTCACAGAAAGCTTCTTTCCAGTTTTTATCTGAAGATATTTCCTTTTTCACCATAGTCCATAATGTGCTCCCAAAGGTCCCTTTGTGGATCCGTCCATGAGAGTTTTAAAGCTGTGTAATGTAAAGAAAGATTTATCTATGTGAGATGATTACACATATCACAGAGTAGTTTCCTAGAAATATTCTTCCCCGTTTTTGTCTGAGGGTATTTCCCTTTTCATCATCAGAATCAACATGTTCCCAAATATCACTTGGTACCTGTTTCTCCAAAAGGGTTTCCCCGATGCTGTATGAGAAGAGAGGTATAACACAGTGACTGGAATGCACACCTCACAAAGCAGTTCCTCGGAAAGCTTCTCTCCAATTTCAGTCTGAACATATTTCCTTTTTCACTGTTAGCCTCAAAGTGCTCCTGAATATCCCATCACATGCTAGACATACACAGGGCTAGAAAACTGCTCAATGAAAAGAGAGGCTTATCTTAGTGAGAGAAATTAAGACGACACAGAGCAGTTTCACAGAAAACTTCCTTCTCTATTTTACTTTAGGTTATTTCTTTCTCCATTTTCTAAAGATCATTCCCAAATATCCTTCCTCAGATTACACAAAAACAGTGATTTCAAGCTGCTCAATTCAAAAAATCATTTGTTTCAATGAGACGAATACTCACATCGCAGATCAGTTGCTCAGAACCTTTCTGTGCAGGTTTCATCGGAGGACGTTTTCTCACTCACCACAAGCCTTCGGGCATCTCTAGGTATCCATTCACAGATTCTTCAAAGACAGAGTTTCGAAACTGGGCACCATAGAGTCAGCATTAATTCTGTGAAGGGAAAGCACATATCAGAGAGCAGATTCTTGGAACGCTTCTTGCTCGATTTTATTTCAGTATATTTCATTACTCGCCATAGTCCTCAATGCGTTCTGAAATATCACTTTTTCCATTTCACAGGAACAGTGTTCAAACACTGCCTTGTGAGAAAAGAGGTATGAATCCCTGAGTGGAATGCATAAATCACAAAGATGTTTTTCAGAAAGCTTCTCTCCAGTTTTTATCTGAAGATATCTCCTCTTTCACCATTGGTCTCAATGGGCTCTGGAAATTCCCTTCACAGACATGTGCATGACAGAGTTTCCAAATGGCATAATATAATTAAAGGTTTAACTATGCGAGATGAATGAATATATCTAACACAAAAAAGTTTCACAGAAATCTTCTTTACAGTTTCTGTCTGAGGATATTTCCTTTTTCACCATAGCCTTCCATATACTCCCGAATGTCTGTTTTGTAGCTTTTTATAGAAAAAATTTTCCAGAATCCTGTAGGAGAAGAAAGGTATATTTCTGTGAGTGCAATGCACACGTCACAAAGCAGCTCCTCAGAAAGCCCCTCTCCAGTTTCTATATGAAGACGTTTCTTTTCTCACCATAAGCCTCAAAGCCTTCAAGAATATCCCTTCGCAGACTAAACAAAAACAGTGTTATGATACAGCACAATGAAAAGAGAAGCTTCACTGTGTGACCCGAATTCACGTGACACAGAGCAGTTTCACAGAAAGCTTCCTTCTGGTTTCTCTCTGAGGTTATTTCTTTTTCAGGATTTTCTGAAAAGCGTTTCCAAATGTCCTTTCTCAGATTCCACAGAAACATTGATTTCAAACTGCTCAATCGAAAGAACAACTTAACGCTGTGAGATGAATACAAACATCACAAAAGAGTTGCTCTGAAAACTTCTCTCTGATTTTCGATGGAAGACATTTCCTTGCCTCAAACAGGCTTTCGAGTGCCAACTGTTTGGATGAACGGAGGCAAGATGGTGCACATCCGGGTTCTTCATCCGCCTCCCAACTTTTCCCGCACGCGTGAAAATGCAGCCGGCGACCCGGGAAGGTGCAGATCAACTGGGCATGCACCAGGTGACGTCAATCTGAAGAGACCAAGATTTACCTGGTTGCACCTGCGGAACGCCCCTGACACGCCCATGCCCCACCTATTGCCCTCCCACTCCTAGAAAAGCTGCTCTCCGCCATTGAGCCACGCGGCCTTCTCACAGCCCGGCGGACTTCCCAATTTCTCATTGCTGTTGGAACTGTCGGAACTCTGTCCGAGAGCTTGGGGGAGGGGAACTCTGCCGGCCTTCTTTGCTGGAGGCTGACAGACTTCTTCTCCACACCTTGGGTTACTAAAATAAACTAGCAGTTTTGCGCCTGACCTTTGCCTACTTGCTGGTTCTTTTGTGCTCGCTCTGGTGGTCTTAGAAAAACAAGACAGATGGTGCCGAAACCCGGGAGGAGACCCCTCCTCAGGGCCCCCAGGGTCCAGGGAGCCTCCTCCTCCTCGTTCCACGCCACGGACGGACCAGGACCTGAGACCCGCTTTGCTCACTCTCATGGCCTCTCTGGGGTAAGTGCCCTTGTCTCCTCTTTACCTCCCTTGGCCAGAAATCCTGTGCAGGTCCGAGGTCCATTTTGAGTCACCAAGTGGCTTGGGAGACCCTTGCAGGACGGGGATGTCCGCCTGAAGGTACTCTCCACTTTGGCTTCAAGAGCCTCCAGTCTGTCTCTGCTGGTTCCAAAGGACGCTTTGAAGCCAGGCAGAGATACACTTCCATTTCCATTGTGTCCCTCGGCCAAAATCCTGGGCAGGTCCGAGGTCCATTTGGAGCCACCATGTGGCTCGGAGACCCGTTCAGGATGGAGACGTCCACCTGAAGGTAGTCTCCACCTTGACTTCAAGAGCCTCCAGTTTGTCTCTGCTGGTTCCAAAGGACGCTTTGAAGCCAGGCAGAGATCCACTTCCATTTCCATTGTGTCCATTGTGTGTCGGTAAAGAGGAAACAAATGGGAAACCCCCAGTCCAAATTTCCAAAAAGCACCCCCTTAGGGTGCCTCCTAGCCAATTTAAAAACCTTGCAGCTTGAACAAGACCTTAGGAGGAAGCAGTTAATTTTCCTTTCCACTGTGGCATGATCGACCTCAGCAATTTCTGCCAGCAGCTAGGCAAGTGGTCCGAAATTAATATACATACAAGGCTTTTGGGCCTTAGGCTCTCGTCCCTATACTCCTCTCCCCGCTCTCCCCACCCCCTCCCTTCCTGCCCAGACTCCTCCTCCTCCCCCCATCCAGACTCCTCCTTATCTACTAGTAATCCACTCAGTCCCATGCCTCCTTCGGGGCCCCCAACTGGCTGTCTTGAATCCCCTATCTCTGCCCACACTCTCCTACAGTGTTAGCACCTTTGCGAGAGGTGGCTGGGGCAGAGGGGGTAGTCAGAGTACATGTCCCTTTCTCATTGGCCGATCTTTCCAAAATTGAGAAGCGTTTAGGTGATTTCTCAGCTAATCCTACCATATGTAAGACAATTAATTTTTTAATCAACAGCGAGGCTACCTATTATGTTTTGCCATCCTTCTCTGGACCTAGCCTTCCATTCAATATCTCTGTAGTAGGAGTAAGTGGAAAGCCATCCACTCCACGAAAAACTCCAATCCTTAATTGCTGCCTGGCCAACAAGTACTTTGCGCACTCATTCCTCATTCCCAGCTAAAAAGGGCCCCTACCAAAAGCAATCAGTGGAAATCAGTTTGGCTTTCCCCCACTCGCCTCAAACTTACTAAATTTTCTTAACTATCTCGTACTCCCCAACCTTGCCAGGACCTTCCTTCTGGGTTTTGCCCATATTCCAACAAATGCTTCCATTCCTAATTCCTATACTAATACTGTGCCTTATTTTATTTTTCATCCGTGCATCCAAATACCAACAATGGGCCCCGACCTTAACAATGCCCCTTAACAGCAGGAAGTAGCCAGACAGACCACGGCGCCCCTTTATCACTATTATCAATAAAAGGTTGGACTGTTTGGACGAACGGAGGCAAGATGGTGCACATCCGGGTTCTTCATCCGCCTCCCTACTTTTCCTGTGCACGCGAAAATGCAGCCGGCGACCTGGGAAGGTGCAGATCAACTGGGCATGCGCCAGGTGACGTCAATCTGAAGAGACCAAGATTTACCTGGTCGCACCTGCAGAACGCCCCTGACACGCCCATGCCCCACCTATTGCCCTCCCACTCCTAGAAAAGCCACTCTCTGCCATTGAGCCACGCAGCCTTCTCACACCCGGCGGACTTCCCAGTTTCTCATTGCTGTCGGAACTGTCGGAACTCCGTCCGAGAGCTTGGGGGAGGGGAACTCTGCTGGCCTTCTTTGCTGGAGGCCGACAGACTTCTTCTCCACACCTTGGGTTACTAAAATAAACTAGCAGTTTTGCGCCTGACCTTTGCCTACTTGCTGGTTCTTTTGTGCTCACTCTGGTGGTCTTAGAAAAACAAGACACCAACTACTATCCCTTCACAGAAACCTCAAAGACCGACCTTCAAACTGGTAAATGTAGAGTAGTCTTTAACCCTTTGAAAATAATTGACATGTCAGAGCGAAGTTTATTCGAGTGCTTCTTCCTGTTTTATGGGACGACATTTCACTTTTTGCCATAGTCTTCAATGTGCTCCGAATATCACTCTTTTGGTTTTCCAGGAACAGTGTTCAAATTGTGCCTTATGAGAAGAAAGTTACAACTCCCTGAGTGGAATGCACACATCACCAAGCAGTTTCTCAGAAAGCTTCTCTCCAGTTTTTATCTGACTACATTTTCTATTTCACCATAGGCTGAAATGTGATCCCAAATATCCATTCGTGGATCAATCCATGAGGGAGTTTTCAAACTGTGTAATGTAAAGAAAGCTTCATCTATGTGAAATGAATAAACATCGCAAAAAGCAGATTCACAGAAAGGTTCTTTAAAGTTTTTATCTGAGGATATTTACTTTTTCACAATAGTCCTGAAGGTGCTCCTGAAGGTCTCTTCTTGGATCTGAGCATGAGAGTTTAAAAGATGAATAATGCAAAGAAAGCTTTATCTATGTGAGGTGATTACACATATCACAGAATAGTTTCCTAGAAAGCATCTTTCAAGGTTTTCTCTCAGGCTATTTCCCTTTTCACCAATGGCATCAACATTCTCCCGAATACCACTTGGTACCTGTTTCTCCAAAAGGGTTTCCTCAACGCTGTATGAGAAGAGAGGTATAACAGTGTGAGTGGAATGCATACATCACAAAAGCAGTTCCTCAGAAACCTTCTCTCCAGATTCACTCTGAACATATTTCCTTTTTCACCATTAGCCTCAAAGTGCTCCCGAATATCCAATCACAGGCTAAACATACACAGGGTTAGAAAACTGCTCAATGAAATGAGAGGCTTAACTGAGGGAGAGGAATTAAGACAACACAGACCAGTTTCACAAAATGCTTCCTACTGGATTTTTCTCGAGGATATTTCTTTCTACATACTCTAAGGATCGTTCCCAAATCTCCTTCCTCAGATGCCACAAAAACAGTGATTTCAAGCTGCTCAATGCAAACAATGGTTTAGATCAAGGAGACGAATACACACATCGCAAAGCAGTTGCTCAGAACGTTTCTCTGCAGGATTCATCGGTAGACATTTCCTCACTCACCACAAGCCTCCGTGTGTCACTAAATATCCCTTCACAGATTCTTCAAAGACAGCGTTTTGAAACTGGGCAACACAGAGTAAGCATTAACTCTGTGAATTGAATGCACATATCAGAGAGCAGATTCCTGGAACGCTTCTTCCTTGATTTTATTTCAGTATATTTCACTATTCGCCATAGTCCTCAAAGCGTTCCAAAATATCACTTTTTCGGTTTCACAGGAACAGTGTTCAAACACTGCCTTGTGAAACAAGAAGTATAACTCCGTGAGTGGAATGCATATATCACAAAGTAGTTTCTCAGAAAACTTCTCTCCAGTTTTTATCTGAAGATATCTCCTCTTTCACTGTAGGCCTGAATGTGCTCCCAAACGTCCCTTCGTGGATCTGTGCATGATAGGGTTTCCAAACTGCATAATATAAGAAAAGTTTTAACTATGCAAGATAAAAAAAATAATTCTAACACAAAGGAGTTTCAGAGAAATATTTATTCCACTTTTTGTCCCAGGATGTTTCCTTTTTCTCCATAGTTTTCTTTATGCTCCCGAATATCTCTTGTTAGCTTTTTCTCCAAAAGGGATTCTGGAATCCTCTAGGAGAAGAAAGCTCTATTTCTATGAGTGGAACACACATGTGACAAAGCAGCTCCTCTAAAAGCTTCTCTCCAGCTTTTATCTGAAGATGTTTCCTTTCTCACCGTAAGCCTAAAAGCGCTCCAGGGAATCCCTTTGCAGACTAAACAAAAACAGTGTTATGATACTGTTCAATAAAAAGAGAAGCTTAACTGTGTCAGTGGAATTCACGTGACACACTGCAGTTTCACTGAAAGGTTCCTTCTGGTTTCTCTCTGAGGTTTTTTTTTTCAGGATATTCTAAAGAGCGTTTCCAAATATCCTTTCTCAGATTCCACAGAAACAGTGATTTCATACTTCTCAATCCAAAGAATGATTTAACTCTCTGAAATGAATGCAAACATCACAAAAGCGGTGTGCAGAATGCTTCTTTCCAATGTTCGATTGAAGACATTTCCTTGCTTCACACAACCCTCTGGTTGCACTTACTATCCATTCCCAGAACCCTAAAGACCGAATTTGAAACTGGCAAATGTAGAGTAAGCTTTAACCTGTGAAAAGAATGGACATGTCAGAGAACAGTTTCTTCAAGTGCTTCTTTCTCTTTATTATTGGACGACATTTCACTTTTGGCCATAGTCTTCAATGTGCTCCGAATATCACTCTTTTGATTTTACAGAAACAGTGTTCTAACTGTGCCTTATGAGAAGAAAGTTATATCTCCCTGAGTGAAATGCACACATCACGAAGCAGTTTCTCAAAAAACTTCTCTTCAGTTTTTATCTGACTATATTTTCTATTTCACCATAGGCCCTAATGTGATCCCAAATTTCCCTTCACAGATCCAACAAAGAGGGAGTTTCCAAGCTGCGTAATGTAAATAAAGTTTCATCTATGAGAGATGAATAAACATAGCAAAAAGCAGATTCACAGAAAGCTTCTTTCCAGTTTTTAACTGAAGATGTTTCCTTTTTCACCATAGTCCTGAATGTGCTCACTAAGGTACTTTCGTGGATCCTTCCATGAGATTTTCCAAGCTGTGTAATGTAAAGAAAGCTTTATCTATGTGAGATGATTACACATATCAGAGAGTAGTTTCCTAGAAAGCTTCTTTCCGTTTTTGTTTGAGGCTATTTCCCTTTTCACATCGGCATCAACATGCTCCCGAATATTACTTGGTAGCTGTTTCTCCAAAAGGAATTTCCAACGCTGTATGAGAAGATGGGTATACCACTGTGACTGGAATGCACACGTCACAAAGCAGTCCCTCGGAAAGCTTCTCTCCAGTTTCGGTCTGATCATATTTCCTTTTTTACCATAAGCATCAAAGTGCTCCCGAATATCCCATCACACGTGAAACATACACAGGGCTAGAAAACTGCACATTGAAAACGGAGGCTTAACTGAGTGAGAGGAATTAAGAAGACACAGAGCAGTTTCACAGAAATCTTCCTGCTGGATTTTACCTGAACATGCTTCTTTCCAATATTCTAAGGTTCATTCCCAAATGTCCTTCCTCAGATTCCTCAAAAACAGTGATTTCAAGCTACTCAATCCAAACAATGGTTTAACACTAGGAGACGTATACACACATCGTAAAGCAGTTGCTCAGAACGTTTCTCTGCAGGTTTCATCAAAAGATGTTTTCCGCTCACTACAAGAACTACAGATTCTTCAGACAGTGTTTCGAAACTGGGCCACATAAATTAAGCATTAACTCTCTGACGTCAATGCACATATTGGAGAACTGATTCTTGGAATGCTTCTTCCTCGATTGTATTTCAGTATATTTCACTATTCACCAAAGTCCTCAATGCGTTCTGAAGTATCACTTTTATGGTTTTCCAAGAACAGTGTTCAAACACTGCTTTGTGAGAAAAAAGGTATAACTCCCTGAGTGGAATGCATACATCACAAAGTAGTTTCTCAGAAACCTTCTATCGAGTTTTTATCTGAAGATATCTCCTCTTTCAACGTAGACCTGAATATGCCCTGAACCTCTGTTCACAGATCTTTGCATGACACAGTTTCCAACTGGCATAAAATAATTAAAGTTTTAAATATGCGAGACGAATGAATATACCTAATGCAAAGCACTTTCACAGAAATCTTCTCTCCAATTTTTTTTCTGAGGATATTTCCTTTTTCACCATAGCCTCCCGTATGCTCCCGAAGGTTGTTTTGTATTTTTTTCTAGAAAGAAGTTTCCGGAATCCTCTAGGAGAAGAAAGGTATATTTCTGCGAGTGGAATGCACACGTCACAAAGCACCGCCTCATAAATCTTCTCTCCAGTTTCCATCTGAAAACGTTTCCTTTCTCACCATATGCCTCAAGAACCTCCAGGTTATCCCTTCGCAGACTAAACAAAAACAGTGTTATGATACAGCTCAAAGTAAAGACAAGCTTAACTTTGTGAGTGGAATTCACGTGACACAGAGCAGTTTCGCAGAAAGTTTCCTTCTGGATTCTCTCTGTGGTTATTTCTTTTTCAGGATATTCTAAAGAGCATTTCCAAATGTCCTTTCTCAGATTCCACAGAAACAGTGATTTCAAACTGCTCAAATTAAAGAATGATTTAACGCTACGAGATGAATGCAAGGATCACAAAAGATTTGCTCAGAAGACTTCTGCCACTTTTCGATGGAAGGCATTTCCTTGTCTCAAACAGGCCCCCGGGTGCAAACAGGGTTCCCTTCAGAGAACTCTCAAAGCTCGACTTTCAAACTGGGAAACCTACAGTAAGCTTTAACCCTGTGAAAAGAATGGACATGTCAGAGAGCAGTTTCTGCGAGTGCTTCTTTCTGTTTTTTTTTATGGGACGACATTTAACCTTTTGCTATAGTCTTCAATGTGCTCCGAATATCACCCTTTTGGTTTTACAATAACAGTGTTCAAACTGTGTCTCACAAGAAGAAAGTTATAACTCCCTGAGTGGAATGCACACATCACCAAGGAGTTTCTCAAAAAGCTCCTCTGCAGTTTTTATCTGACTTTATTTGCTATTTCACCATAGGCCAGAATGTGATCCCAAATATCCATTCGCAGATCCATTCACGAGGGAGTTTTCAAGCTGTGTAATGTAAAGAAAGATTCACCTATGTGAGATGAATAAACAATGCAAAAAGCAGATTCACAGAAAGCTTCCTTAAAGTTTTTATATGAAGATATTTCCTTTTTCGCCATAGGGCTGGATGTGATCCCGAAGGTCTCTTCATGGATCCGTCCATGACAGTTTCCAACCTGCGTAATGCAAAGAAAGCTTTATCTATGTGAGATGATTACACATATCACAGAATAGTTTCCTAGAAAGCATCTTTCGAGGTTTTGTCTCAGGCTATTTCCCTTTTTACAAATGGCATCAACATTCTCCCGAATATCACTTGGTACCTGTTTCTCCAAAAGGGTTTCCCCGACGCTGTATGATAAGAGAGGTATAACACTCTGGTTGGAATGCACACATCACAAAAGCAGTTCCTCAGAAAGCTTCTCTCCCGTTTTGGTCTGAACATATTTCCTTTTTTACCATTAGCATCAAAGTGCTCCCGAATATCCCATCACACGCTAAACATACACAGGGTTAGAAAACTCCTCAATGAAATGAGAGGCTTAACTGCGCGACCGGAATTAAGACAACAGAGAGCAGTTTCACAAAAAGCTTCCTTGTGGATTTTTCCTGAGGATACTTCTTTCTCCATATTCTAAGGATCGTTCCCAAATGTCAGTCCTCAGATTCCACAAAAACAGTGATTTCAAGCTGCTCAATACAAAGAATGTTTTAACTCTATGAGACGAATACACACAGTGCCAAGCAGTTGCTCAGAACGTTTCTCTGCAGGTTTCATCGGAAAACGTTTCCTGGCTCACCACAAGCCTCCAGGCATCATTAAATATCCCTTCACAGATTCTTCAAAGACAGAGTTTCGAAACTGGGCAACATAGATTAAGCATTAACTCTGTGAAGTGAATGCACATATCAGAGGGCAGATTTTTGGAATACTTCTTCCTCGATTTTATTTCAGTATATTTCACTATTCACGATAGTCCTCAATGCGTTGCGAAATTTCCCTTTTTTGGTTTCAGATGGAACAGTGTTCAAACACTGCCTTGTAGGAAAAGAGGTATAACTCCCTGAGTGGAATGCATACATCACAAAGTAGTTTCTCAGAAAACTTCCATCCAGTTTTTATCTGAAGATATCTCCTCTTTCACTGTAGGCCTGAATGTGCTGCCAAATGTCCCTTCGTGGATCTGTGCATGACGGAGCTTACAAACTGTATAATATAATAAAAGTTTTAACTAAGCGAGATGAAATAATGTATCTAACACAAAGCAGTTTCATAGAAATCTTCTTTTCAGTTTTTGTCTGAGGATATTTACTTTTTCACCATAGTTGTAGCTATATTCCTGAGTATCTCTTGGTAGCTTTTTCTTCAAAAGGTATTCCGGAATCCTCTATGAGAAAAAAGATATATTTCTGTGAGTGGAATGCACACGTCACAAAGTAGCTCCTCAGAAAGCTTCTCTCCAGTTACTATCTGAAGACGTTTCCTTTCTCACTGCAAGCCCTAAAGCCCTCCAGATTATCCCTTTGCAGGCTAAACCAAAACAAAGTTATGCTACAGATCAATGAAAAGGGAAGCTTAACTGTGTGAGTGGAATTCACGTGACACAGTGCAGTTTCACAGAAAGCTTCCTTCTGGTTTCTCTCTGAGGTTATTTCTTTATCAGCATATTCTAAAGAGCATTTCCAAATGTCCTTCCTCAGATTCCACAGAAACAGTAATTCCAAACTTCTCAATCCAAACAATGATTTACCTCTATTAGATGAATACAAACATCACAAAAGATTTGCACAGAAATCTTCTCTCGAATTTTCGATGGAAGACATTTCCTTACCTCAAAAAGGCCTCCAGTCGCCACTTACTATCCCTTCACAGAAACCTCAAAGACCGACTATCAAACTGGGAAATGTAGAGTAAACTTTAACCCTGTGAAAAGAATGGACATGTGGGAGAGCAGTCTCTTCCAGTGCTTCTTTTTGTTTTTTATTGGACGACATTTCACTTTTTCCCATAGTCTTCAATGTGCTCCGAATAACACTCTTTTGCTTTTACAATAACCGTGCTCTAACTGTGTCTTATGAAAAGAAAGTAATCACTCCCTGAGTGGAATGCTCACATCACCAAACTGTTTCTCCGAAAACTTCTCTCAAGTTTTTATCTTACTATATTTGCTATTTCACCATAGGCCAAAATGTGATCCCAAATATCCCTTAGCAGATCCATCCACGAGGGAGTTTCCATGCTGGGTAATGTAAAGAACTCTTCATCTATGTTAGATGAATAAACATAGCAAAAAGCAGATTCCCAGAAAGCTTCCTTCCAGTTTTTATCTGAAGATATTTCCTTTCTAAACATCTTCCAGAATGTGCTCCCGAAACTCCCTTCGTGGATCCGTTGATGACAGTTTCCAAACTGCATAATGTAAAGAAAGCTTTATGTATGTGAGATGAATACACATATCACAGTGTAGTTTCCTAGAAAGACTTTTTCCAGTTTTTGACTGAGGCTATTTCCCTCTCCACCATTGGTATCAACATGCTCTCGAATATCGCCTGGAACCTGTTTCTCCAAAAGGGTTTCCCCCACGCTGTATGAGAAGAGAGGTATAACAGTGTGACTGGAATGTGCACGTCACAAAGCAGTTCCTCGGAATGCTTCTGTCCAATTTCGGTTTGAACATATTTCATTTTTCATCATTAGCCTCAAAGTGCTCCCGAATATCCCATCACAGGCTAAACATACAGAGGGTTAGAAAACTATAAAATGAAAAGAGAGGCTTATCTGAGTAAGAGGAATTAAGACGACACAGAGCATTTTCACAGAAAGCTTCCACCTGGATTTTACCTGAGGATATTTCTTTCTCCAAATTCTAAGGAACATTCCTAAATGTTCTTTCTCAGATTCCACAAAAACAGTGGTTTCAACCTGCTCAACACAAAGAGCGGTTGAACCCTATGAGATGAATACACTCATTGCAAAGCAGTTGCTCAGAACGTTTCTCTACAGATTTCACTGGAGGACGTTTACTCGCTCACCAAAAGCCTCCGGGTGTCAACAAATATCCCTTCACAGATTCTTCAAAGACAGGGTTTCGAAACTGGGCAACATAGAGTAAGCATTAACTCTGTGAAGTGAATGCACATATCAGAGGGCATATTCTTGGAACACTTCTTCCTCGATTTTATTTCAGCATATTTCACTATTCGCCATAGTCCTCAATGCGTTCCAAAATGTCACTTTTTCGGTTTTACAGAAGCGGTATTCAAACACTGATCTGTGAGTATAGAGGTATAATTTCCTGATTGGAATGCATGCATGACAAAGTAGTTTCTCCTAAAGCTTCTATCCACTTTTTATCTGAAAATGTCTCCTCTTTCTCCGTAGGCCTGAATGTGCTCCTGATGTCCCTTTGTGTATCTGTGCATGATGGAGTTTCCAAACTGCATAATATGATTAAAGGTTTAACTATGTGAGACGAATAAATATATCTAATACGGAGCAGTTTCCCAGAAATCTTCTTTCCAGTTTTTGTCTGAGGATATTTCCTTTTTCACCATTGTCGTCGCTGTACTCCCGAATATCTCTTGGTAGCTTTTTCTCCAAAAGGGATTGCGAAATCCTCTAGGAGACGAAAGGTATATTTCTGTGAGTGGAATTCACAAGTCACAAAGAGCTCCTCAGAAAGCTTCTCTCCAGTTTCTATCTGAAAACCTTTCCTTTCTCACCGTAAGCCGCAAAGCCCTCCAAAATATCCCTTCGCAGAATAAAGAAAAAAGTGTTATGATACTGCTCAATGAAAAGAGAAGTTTAACTGTGTGAGCGGAATTCACGTGACACACGGCAATTTCACAGAAAGCTTCCTACTGGTTTCTTTCTGAGGTTATTTCTTTTTCAGGATATTCTAAAGTGCGTTTCCAAATATTCTTTCTCAGATTCCACAGAAACAGTGATTTCTATCTGCTCAATCCAAAGAATGATTTAATGCTATGAGATGAATACAAACACCACAAAAGGGTTACGCAGAAAAATTTTCTCCGATTTTCGATGAGAGACATTTTTTTGCCTCACTCAGGCCTCCAGTCGCCACTTTGGAGGAACCTCAAAGATGGACTTTCAAACTGGGAGATATAGAGGAAACTTCAACCCTGTGAGAAGAATGGACATGTCATAGAGCAGTTTCTTCGAGTGCTTCTTTCTGATTTTTATTGGACGACATTTCACTTTTTACTATAGTCTTCAAAGTGCTCACGAATATCACTTGGTACATGTTTCTCCAAAACGATTTCCCCGACGTTTTATGAGACAAGAGGTATAACTCTGTGAATGGAATACACACGTCTCAAAGCAGTTTCTCAGAAACTTTCTCTGCAGTTTTTATCTGACTATATTGGCTATTTCTCCAGAGGCATCAATGTCATCTGAAATATCCCTTCGCGAATCCATCCATAAGGGAGTTTCCAAGCTGTGTAAATTAAAGAAAGCCTCATCTATGTGAGATGAATAAACATAGCAAAACGCATATTCACAGAAAGCTTCTTTCCAGTTTTTATCTGAAGATATTTCCTTTTACACCATAGTCCTGAATGTGCTCCCGATGGTCCCTTCGTGGATCCATCCATGACAGTTTCCAACCTGTGTAATGTAAAGAAAGCTTTATCTATGTGAAATGATTACACATATCACAGAATAGTTTCCTAGAAAGCTTCTTTCCAGTTTTTGTCTGAGGCTATTTGGCTTTTCAAAATCGGCATCAACATGCTCCTGAATATCACTTGGTACCTGTTTCTCCAAAAGGTTTTCCCTGATGCTGTATGAGATGAGAGGTATAACACTGTGATTGGAATGCACACATCACAAAGCGGTTCCTCGGAAAGCTTCTCTCCAATTTCGGTCTGATCATTTTTCCTTTTTCACCGTTAGCCTCAAAGTGCTCCGGAATATTCCATCACACGCTAAATATGCACAGGCCTAGAAAACTGCTCAATGAAAATGGAGGCTTAACTAAGCAAGAGGAATTAAGATGACACAGAGCAGTTTCACAGAAAGCTTCCTTCTGGGTTTTTCCTGAGGATATTTCTTCCTCCATAATCTAAGGATCGTTCGCAAATTCCCCTCCTCAGATTCCACAAAAACAGTGATTTCAAGCTGCTCAGTCAAAAGAATGGTTTAACTCTATGAGACGAATACACATCACAACACAGTTGCTCAGAACCTTTCTCTGCTAGTTGCATCGGAAGATGCTTTCTTACTAACCATAAGCCTGCGGGCGTAAATAACTATCCCTTCACAGATACTTCAAAGACAGAATTATGAAACTGGGCAACTTAGAGTAAACATTAACTCTGTGAAATGAATGCACATATCAGAGAGCAGATTCTTGGTACGCTTCCTCGTCGATTTTATTTCAGTATATTTCACTATTTGCCATAGTCCTCAATGGGCTCCGAAATATCACTTTTTCGGTTTCACAGGAACAGTGTTCAAACGCTGCCTTGTGTGAAAAGAGGTATAATTCTGTGATTGGAATGCGTATATCACAAAGTAGTTTTTCAGAAAGCTTCTATCCACGTGTATCTGAAGATATCTTCTCTTTCACCATTGGCCTGAATGTGTTCCCCAATGTCCCTTCGAGGATCCGTGCATGACGGAGTTTCCAAATTGCGTAATATAATGAATGTTTTAACTATGGGAGATGAATAAAGAAGATTCACAGAAATCTTCATCCCAGTTTTTCTCTAAGGATATTTCCTTTATAACCATAACCGTCCCTGTACTACCGAATGTTTTTTGTAGCTTTTTCTCCAAAAGAGATTCCGGAATCCTCTAGGAGAAGAAAGGTGTATCTCATTGAGTGGAAAGCATTCGTCACAAAGCAGCTTTTCAGAAATCTTCTCTCCATTTTCTATGTGAAGTCATTTCCTATCTCACCATAAGCCTCAAAGCGCTCCTGAATATCCCTTCACAGACAAAACAAAAACAGTGGTGTGATACAGCTCAATGAAAGGAGAAGCTTAACTGTGTGAGGGGAATTCACGTGACACAGAGCAGTTTCACAGATAGCTTCCTTCTCTTTTCTCTCTGAGGTTATTTCTTTTTCAGGATATTCTAAAGAGCGTTTCCAAATGCACTTTCTCAGATTCCCCAGAAAGAGTGATTTCAAACTGCTCAATCAAAAGAATGATTTAACTCTATGAGATGAATACAAACATCTCAAAAGAATTGCTCAGGAAGTTTCTCGCTGATTTTCAATGGAGGACATTTCCTTGCCTCACACAGGCCTCCGTTCACCACTTACTATCCCTTCGCAGAACCCTCAAAGACTGACTTCCAAACCGGGCAGTGTATAGTAAGATTTAACCCTCGGAAAAGAATGGACATGTCAGAGAGCAGTTTCTTCGAGTGCTTCTTTCTGTTTTTTATTGGACGACATTTCACTTCTTGCCCTAGTCTTCAATGTGTTCTGAATATCACTCTTTTGGTTTTACAGGAACAGTGTTCAAACTGTGCCTTATGAGCAGGAAGTTATAACTCCCTGAGTGGAATGCACACATCACCAAGCAGTTTCTCAGAAAGTTTCACCCCAGTTTTGATCTGACTATCTTTCCTCTTTCACTATAGACCCGAATGTGATCCCAAATATCCATTTGTGGATTCATCCACGAGGGAGTTTTCAAGCTGTGTAATATAAAGGAAGCTTCATCTATGTGAGATGAATAAACATAGCAATATGAGACTCACAGAAAGCTTCTTTACAGTTTTTATCTGAAGATATTTCCTTTTTCACCATAGTCCAGAATGTGCTCCCGAAGGTCCCTTCGTGCATCCGTCCATGACAGTTTCCAGCTGCGTAATATGAAGAAACCTTTATCTATGTGAGATAATTACACATATCACAGAGTAGTTTCCTAGAAAGTTTCTTTTATTTTTTGTCTGAGGCTATTTCCCTTTTCACCATCGGCATCAACATGCTCCCGAATATCACTTGATACCTGTTTCTCCAAAAGGGTTTCCCCGGCGCTGTATGAGAAGAGAGGGATAAAACGGTGCCTGGAATGCACACGTCACAAAGCAGTTCCTCGGAAAGCTTCTCTCCAGGTTCTGTCTGAACATATTTCCTTTTTCATCATTAGCCTCAAAGTGCTCCCGAATATCCCATCACACACTAAACATACACAGGGTTAGAAAACTGCTCAATGAAAAGACTATTAACTGAGGGAGAGGAATGAAGATGACACGGGGCACTTTCATAGAAAGCTTCCTACTGGATTGTTCTTGAGGATATTTCTTTTTCCATATTCTAAGGATTATTCCCAAATGTCCTTCCTCAGATGCCATAAAAAGAGTGACTTCAAGCTGCTCATTCCAAAGAATTGTTTAACTCTTTGGGACGAATACACACATGCCAAAACAGTTGCTCAGAAAGTTTCTCTGCAAGTTTCATTGGAAGACGTTACCTCGCTTACCACAAGCCTCCGGGCGTCAGTAAGTATCCTTTCACAGATTCTTCAAAGAGAAAATTTTGAAACTGGGCAAAATAGAGTAAGCATTTACACTGTGAAGTGAATGCAGATATCATAGAGCAGATTCTTGGAACGCTTCTTCCTCGATTTTATTTCACGATATTTCCCTATTTGGTATAGTCCTCAATGTCAATGTCAACCGAACTATCACTTTTTCAAATTCAAAGGTACAGTGTTCAAACACTGCCTTGTGAGAAAAGAGGTATCACTCCGTGAGTGGAATGCATACATCACAAAGTAGTTTCTCAGAAAGCTTCTCTCCAGTTTTTATCTGAAGATATCTCCTCTTTCACCGTAGGCCTTAATGTGCACCCAAATGTCCCTTCGCAGATCTGTGCATGATGGGGTTCGCAAACTGCATAATACAATTAAAGTTTTAACTATGCGAGACAAATAAATATGTCTAACACAAAGCAGTTTCACAGAAATCTACTTTCCTATTTTTTGTCTGAGGATATTTCCTTTTTCACCATAGTCGTCACTGTACCCCTGAGTATCTCTTGGTAGCTTTTTCTCCAAAAGAAATTCCAGAATCTTCTAGGAGAAGAAAGGTATATTTTTGTGAGTGGAATGCACATGTCCCAAAGCAGCTGCTCAGAAAGTTTCTCTCCAGTTTATTTCTGAAGACGTTTCCTTTCAACCAGAAGCCTCAAAGCCCTCCAGAATATCCCTTCACAGACTAAACAAAAACATTGTTATGATACAGCTGAATGAAAAGAGACACTTAACTGTGTTAGCGGAATTCACATGACACAGGGCAGTTTCACACAAAGTTTCCTTCTGGTTTCTCTCTGAGGTTATTTTTTTTTCAGGATATTGTAAAGAGCGTTTTCAACTGTCCTTTCTCAGATTCCACAGAAACAGTGATTTCAAACTGCTCCATCGAAGGAATGAATTAACTCTATGAGATGCATACAAACATCACAAAGGTGTTGGGCAGAAAGCTTCCCTCCAATTTTCGATTTAAGACATTTCCTGCCCTCACCCAGGCCACCGATCGCCACTTATTATCCTTTTGCAGAACCCTCAAAAACCAGCTTTCAAACTGGGAAATGCAGAGTAAGCTTCAACCCTGTGAAAACAATGGACATGTCAGAGAGCAGTTTCTTCGACTGCTTCCTTCTGTTTTTCATTGGACGACATTTCACTTTTTGTCATAATCTTCAAAGTGCTCTGAATATCACTCTTTTCGTTTTACAGGAACACTGTTCAAACTGTGCCTTATGAGAAGAAATATATAACTCCCTGAGTGGAATGCACACATCACCAAGCAGTTTCTCAGAAAGTTTCTCTCCAGTTTTTATCTGACTATATTTCCAATTTCACCATAGGCATGAATGTGATCCCAAATATCCCTTCGCGGATACATCCACGAGGGAGTTTCCAAGCTGCATAAAGTAAAGAAAGCTTCATCTAGATGAGATGAATAAACCTAGCAAAAAACAGATTCACAGAAAGCTTCGCCAGTTTTTATCTGAAGATATTTCCTTTCTCATCATAGTCCAGAATGTGCTCCCGAAGGTCGCTTTGTGGATCCGTCCATGACATTTTCCAAGCTCTGTAATGTAAAGAAATGAGATAGTTTAGAAATTTAGTAAGTTTGAGGCGAGCTGGGGAAAGCCAAACTGATTTCCACTGATTGCTTTCGGTAGGGGCCCTTTTTACCTGGGAATGACGAACGAGTGCGCAAAGTAGTTGTTGGACAGGCAGCAATTAAGGAGTGGAGATTTTCGTGGAGTAGATGGCTTTTCGTCCACTCCTACTACAGAGATATTGGATGAAAGGCCCGGCCCAGAGAAGGACGGGAAAACAGAATAAGTAGCCCTGCTGTCGATTAAAAAAATTGTCTTACCCGCTACCAGGAGAGTTACCCGCGGCTCGGCAAGGGTGTTGGAGGTCCCCGAGTCTCGGCACCTTCAGTAGTCATCGTCCAAATGTAGGAGCTGGAAGGAGTTCCCAGAATCCTTGGAAAGGGGGTCATGTTGAGACGTGGCTCCTATTCTCAGGGTGGGGCAATCAGACTTCCAGTGTCCTTCCTGTTGGCAAGCAGGGCAGGGGGTTGCTAGTGGACGAGGATTAGGACATTCATGGCCCAATGTCCTGAGTCCTTGCACTTAGAGCAAGGCTGCGTTGGGGCTCGGGGGCCTCGTGGACACTTGTTGGCATAGTGTCCTGCCTTGCCGCACATGTAGCAGGCTCCTTTTGTAGCCTTGGAATCTGCTGAGTGTGTGCTCTCTGGTCTGGGGTTATGACTGGAATGTAAAGCTGCCGCTAGGAGCTGCACCTTCTGTTCAAGGCGAGCCTGCAGCTGTGCCTCAGCTGTCTCTTCTGTGGAGTTATAGAGCTTAAAGGCTAATTTACCTAGGTCTTGTATTGATGTCCAAGGACCATCCTTTACCTTTTGAAGGTTTTAACGAATGTGAGGAGCTGATTGATAAATGAAATAAGACCCAAAAATGGTGGCCCTTGTGGGGAAGGCCGGATCTAACCATGTATATTGGGTTAGAACCTCAGTCAGCCTATTTAAGAATTCGGGTGGATTTTCTTCCAGTTCTTTTAATGTGTTAAAATTTACAGTTTTGTTTGAGGCTGCTTGCATACCAGCCAACAAACACTGGACCATTATGTCTCTCCTACGGCACCCAGGCTGGCCTACTTGGTAGTCTCAGTCTGGGTCTGCCGAGGGGACAGCTTGCTCCTATAGTGCAATGGCAGCATCAGTTAAATGTATTTGTTTGGCGTGATGCCTGGCGGCCACTAAGATGCACTCTTGCTCCTCAGGGATTAGGGTAGAAGTTAGGATCACCTGGAGGTCATGCCAAGTTAAGTCATAGGCCTGACAAAGATATCTAAATTCCTTTATGTATATGGTAGAATTAGCTGAGAAATCACCTAAATGCTTCTCAAGTTTGGAAAGGTCGGCCAGTGAAAAAGAGACATGTACTGTGACAAACCCCTCTGCCCCAGCTACCTCTCGCAAAGGGGCTAACACTGTAGGAGTGTGTGGGGCAGGAATGTTGGCATCAGCAGGGCACTTAGAGCATGGGTGGGCAGAAACAGGGGACTCAAGACAGCCAGTTGGGGGCCCCGAAGGAGGCACGGGACTGAATGGATTACTAATAGATAAAGAAGATGAAGGAAGGGTCTGGACGGGGGAACAAGGAGGAGTGTAGTGGGGGGTGAGGGTACAGAGACAGAAGGAATCCCTAGATACTCCGGCTGAACAGAAAGGAATAAAGACTCCTCTTTTTCAGGTTCCTGTGAGCTGGCGTCCTTGGCCAGCATAACCTGGACCAGAGAACACTGGCTACACAAGTCCGGACGAGAGCGTAAGGCCCAAAAGCCTTGTATGTAATTAATTTCGGACCAGTTGCCTAGCAGCTGGCAGAAATTTCTGAGGTCGATCAGAACATTGCAGTCTAAGGTTCCCTCTGGTGTCCACTGAGACTGATTGTCTAGTTTGTATTGGGGCCATGCCACAGTGGAAAGAAAAATAAACTGCTGTAAGGTTTTTAAATTGGCTAGGAGGTACCCTAAAGGGGTGCTCTTTAGAAATTTGAACTGGAGGTTTCCCATTTCTTTCCTTTTTGTTTGCACAGTGGAGATCTCTGCCTGGCTTCAAAGCATCCTTTGAAATCAGCAGAGACAGACTGGAGGCTCTTAGAGCCAAGGTGGGGATTACCTTCAGGCAATGGACGTCTCTGTCCTGAACGGGTCTCCCGAGCCACTTGGTGGCTCAAAAGTAGGCCTTGGACCTGCGCAGGAATTTTGGCCGAGGGAGGTAAAAGGAGACCGGGACACTTACCCCAGTGAGGCCATGAGAGTGAGGAAAGCAAGTCTCAGGTCCTGGTCCCTCAGCAGTGTGGGAGCAGTAGGAGGTTCCTCAACCCCTAGAGGCCTGAGGAGGGGTCTCCTACCGGGTCAGGCACCAACTGATTTGTTTTTCTAAAACCACCAGAGAGAGCAAAAAAGAATCAGCGACTAGGCAATGCTGAAAGCAAAAACTGCAAATTTAATCTTTGGTCATCTAGTTTCAGAGAAGAAGGTGTGCAAGGTGAGGTCTGTCGTCCTCCGGCAAAAGAGGCCGAGAGAGTCGCCCGATAGAGCTCTCGGGCTGAGTTCCTGATGCAGTCCCAATAAGAATGGGGACTGAGGAAGCCTGCGCCACGTGTCTACCGGGAGCGGCTTTTCTAGGAGTGGAAGGGCAATAGGTGGGGCACGGATGTGTCAGGGAGAAGGAGGGGCTCCACAGTTGCCACCAGGTAAATCCTGGCCTCTTCGGATTGACATCACCTGACACATGCCTGAACGGTCTGCACCTTCCTGTGCGCCAGCTACATTTTCACACGCACGGGAATAATTGATGATGAAGAATCCGGAAGTGCGCCATCTTGCCTCCGTTTTTCCAAGTAGAAGCTTTCTGTGAAACTGCTCTGTGTCGTCTTAATTCTTCTCACTCAGTTAAGCCTAACTTTTCGTTGAGCAGTTTTCTCACCCTGTGTATGGTTATCGGGTGATGGTATATTTGGGAGCACTTTGAGGCTTACGGTGAAAAAGGAAATATGCACAGACCGAAACTGGAGAGAAGCTTTCCGAGGAACTGCTTTGTGACGTGTGCATTCCAGTCACAGTGTAATACCTCCCCACTCATACAGCGTCAGGTCAACCCTTTTGGAGAAACAGGTACCAGGTTATATTCAGGAGCATGTCGATGCCTATGAAGAAATGGGAAATAGCCTCAGACAAAAACTGGAAAGAAGCTTTCCAGGAAACTACTCAGTGGCATGTGTAATCATCTCACATAGATAAAGCTTTCTTTACATTATGCAGCCTGGAATCTGTCATGGACAGATGCATGAAAGGACCATTGGGAGCACATTCTGGACTATGATGAGAAAGGTATCTTCAGATAAAAACTGGAAGGAAGATTTCTGTGAATCTGCTTTTTGCTAGGTTTATTCATCTCACCTAGATGAAGCTTTCTTCGTTTTACACTGTTCCTGTAAAACCAAAAGAGTGATATTCGGAGCCCATTGAAGACTATGGCAAAAAGTGAAATATCGTCCAATAAAAAACTGAAAGAAGCACTCGAAGTAACTGCTCTCTGACATGTCCATTCTTTTCACAGGGTTAAAGCTTACTCTACACTTCCCAGTTTGAAAGTCGGTCTTTGAGGATTCTGCAAAGGGATAGTAAGTGGCGACAGGAGGCCTGTGTGGGAGAAGGAAATGTCTTCAATAGAAAATCGGATAGAAGCTTTCTATGCGACTCTTTTGTGATGTTTGTATTTATCTCATAGAGTTAAACCATTCTTTGGATTGAGCAATTTGAAATCACTGTTTCTATGTAATCTGAGAAAGGACATTTGGAAACGCTCTTTAGGGTATCCTGAAAAAGAAGTAACCTCAGAGAGAAAACAGAGGATGCTTTCTGTGAAACTGCCCTGTGTCACGTGAATTCCGCTCACACAGTAAAGCTTCACTTTTCTTTCGGCTGTATGATAACACTGTTTTTGTTTAGTCTGCAAAGGGATAATCTGGAAACCTTTGAGGCTTACGGTGAAAAGGAAATGTCTTTAAATAGAAACTGGAGAGAAGCTTCTTGAGGAGCTGCTTTGTGAAATGTGCGTTTCACTTACAGAAATACACCTTTCTTCTCATATAGAATTCCGGAATCCCTTTTGGAGAAACAGCTACCAAGACACATTCAGGAGTATAGGGAGGGCTATGGTGAAAAAGGAAATGCCCTCAGAGAAAAACTGGAAAGAAGATTTCTGTGAAACTGCTTTGTGTTAGATATATTTATTCATCTTGCATAGTTAAAACTTTTCTTATATTACTCAGTTTGGAAACTCCATCATGAACGGATGCACGAAGGGACATTCTGGAGAACATTCAGGCCTATGGTGAAAGAGGAGATATCTTCAGGTAAAAACTGGAGAGAAGCTTTCTGAGAAACAACTTTGTGATGTATGCATTCCACTCAGGGAGTGATACCTCTTTTCTCACAAGGCTGTGTTTGAACACTGTACCTGTGAAACAGAAAAAGTGATATTTTGGTTCACATTGAGGACTATGGTGAATAGTGAAATACACTGAAATAAAATCGAGGAAGAAGCGTTCCAAGAATCTCCTCTATGATATGTGCATTCACCTCACAGTGTTAATGCTTACTCTATGTTTCCCAGTCTCAAAACTCTGTCTTTGAAATATCTGTGGAAGGATATTTAGTGACGCCCAGAGGCTTGGGTTGAGCAAGGTAACGTCTTCCGATGAAACTTGCAGAGAAACTTTCTGAGCAACTGCTTTGAGAAGGGTGTATTCATCTCAAAGAGTTAAACAATTCTATGGATTGAGCAGCTTGAACTCACTGTTTTTGTGGCATCTGAGGAAGGACATGTGGGAACGATCCTTAGGATATGGAGAAAGAAATATCCTCCGGTAAAACACAGAAGGAAGCTTTCTGTGACACTGCTCTGTGTCATTTTAATTCCTCTCACTCACAGAAGCCTCTCTTTCATTGAGCAATTTTCTAGCCCTGTGTATGTTTAGCGTGTGATGGGATATTTGGGAGCACTTTGAGTCTTACGGTGAACAAGCAAATATGTTCAGATTGAAACTGGTGAGAAGCATTCCGAGGAACTGCTTCGTGATGTGGGCATTCCACTCAGGGAGTTATAACTTTCTTCTCATAAGGCACAGTTTGAACACTGTTATTGTAAAACCAAAAGAGTGATGTTCGAAACACATTGAAGACAATGGATAAAAGTAAAATGTCGTTCCATAAAAAACAGAAGGAAGCACTCGAAGAAACAGCTCACTGACATGTCCATTCTTTTCACAGGGTGAAAGCTTACTCTACATTTCCCAGTTTGAAAGTCGGTCTTTGAGGGTTCTGTGCAGGGATAGTAAGTGGCACCCGGAGGCCTGTTTGAGGCAAGGAAATGCCTTCCATCAAAAATCAGAGAGAAGCCTACTGAGCAACTATTTTGTGGTGCTTGCATTCATCTTATAGCGTTAAATCATTCTTTGGATTGAGCAGTTTGAAATCACTGTTTCTGTGGAATCTGAGAAAGGACTTTTGGAAACGCTCTTTAGAATATCCTGAAAAAGAAATGACCTCAGAGAGAATCTAGAAGGAAACTTTCTGTGAATCTGCTCTGTGTCACGTGAATTACACTCACACAGCTAAGCTTATCTTTTCTCTGAGCTGGATCATAACACTGCTTTTGTTTAGTCTGTGAAGGGATAAACTGGAGGGCCTGAGGCTTATGGTGAGAAAGGAAACGTCTTCAGATATAAACTGGGGAGAAGCTTTCTGATTAGGTGCTTTGTGACGTGTGCATTCCACTCACAGAAATATACCTTTCTTCTCCTAGAGGATTCCAAAAACGTTTTTCTATAAAAAAAATACAAAACCAACATTCGGGAGTATATGGAAGGCTATGTTGAAAAAGGAAATATCCTCAGACAAAAACTGGAGAGAAGATTTCTGTGAAAGTGCTTCGTGTTAGATATATTTATTCATCTCGCATAGTTAAAACTTTAATTATATAACACCGTTTGGAAACTCTGTCATGCACAGATCCGCGAAGGGAGGTTTGGGAGAACATTTAGGCCTACGGTGAAAGAGGAGATATCTTCCGATGAAAACTGGATGGAAGCTTTCTGAGAATCTACATTTTGATGTATGCATTCCACTCAGGGAGTTATACCTTTCTTCTCACAAAGCAGTGTTTGAACACTGTTCCTGTGAAACCGAAAATGTGATACTTTGCAACGCATTGAGGACTAGGGCGAATAGTGAAATATACTGAAATAACATCGAGGAAGAAGTGATCCAAGAATCTAATATCTGATATGTGCATTCACTTCACATAATTAAAGCTTATTCTATGTTCCCCAGTTTCAAAACTCTGTCTTTGAAGAATATGTGAAGGGATATAGAGTGACGTCCAGAGGCTTGTGGTGAGTGAGGAAACGTGTTCCAATGAAACCTGAAGAGAAAGGTTCTCAGCAACTGCTTTGTGATGTGTGTATTCATCTCCTAGAATTAAACCATTCTTTGGATTGAGCAGTGTTACATCACTGTTTTTGTGGCATCTGAGGAAGGACATTTGAGAACGATCCTTAGAATATGGAGAAAGAAATATCGTCAGGAAAATTCCAGAAGGAAGCTTTCTGTGAAACTGCTCTGTGTCGTCTTAATTCCTCTCACTCAGATAAGCCTCTCTTTTCATTGAGCAGTTTTCTAGCCCTGTGTATTTTTAGCATGTGATGGGATATTCGGGAGCACTTTGAGGCTTACAGGGAAAAAAGAAATATGTTCAGACCGAAACTGGAGCGAAGATTTCCAAGGAACTGCTTTGTGACGTGTGCAATCCAGTCACAGTGTTATACCTCTCTTCTCAGGAAGCGTCAGGGAAACCCTTTTGGAGAAACAGGTACCAAGTGATATTGGGGAGCATGTTGATGCCAATGGTGAAAAGGAAATAGCCTCAGACAAAAACTGCAAAGAATCGTTCCAGGAAACTACTCTGTGATATGTGAACCAAGTGGTATTCTTGAGAATGTTGATGCCATTGGTAAAAAGGGGACTAACCTGCGACAAAACCTCGAAAGATGCTTTCTAGGAAACTATTCTGTGATATGTGTATTCATCTCACATGGATAAAGCTTTCTTTGCATTACGCAGCTTGGAAACTGTCATGGACGGATCCACGAAGACACCTTTGGGATCACATCCAGGACTATAATGAAAAAGGAAGTATCTTCAGATAAAAACCTTAATGAAGCTTTCTGTGAATCTGCTTTTGGCTTTTTTTATTCATCTCACATAGATGAAGATTTCTTTACATTACGCTACTTGAAAACTCCCTCATGGATGAATCCACGAATGGATACTTCGGATCACATTCGGGCCTATGGTGAAATAGCATATATAGTCAGATAAAAACTGCAGATGAGCTTTTTGAGAAACTGCTTGGTGATGTGTGCATTCTACTCAGGGAGTTATAACTTACTTCTCTTAAGGCACAGTTTGAATTCTGTTATTGCAAAACCAAAAGAGTGATATTCGTAGCACATTGAAGACTATGGCAAAAAGTGAAATGTCGTCCCATAAAAAACAGAAAGAAGCACTTGCAGAAACTGCACTCTGACATGTCCATTCTTTTCACAGGGTTGAAGCTTACTCTACGTTTCCCTGTTTAAAAGTCGGTTTTTGAGGGTTCTGGGAAGGGATAGTAAGTCGCACCCGGATGCCTGTGTGAGGCAAGGAAATGCCTTCCATCGAAAATCGGACAGAAGCCTTCTGAGCAAGTCTTCCTTGATGCTTGCATTCATATCATAGCGTTAAATCATTCTTTAATTTGAGCAGTTTGAAATCACTGTTTCTGTGGAATCTGAGAAGGGACATTTGGAAACGAACTTTAGAATATCCTATAAAAGAAATAACCTCAGAGAGAAATCAGAAGAAATCTTTCTGTGAAACTGCTCCGTGTCATGTGAATTCCACTCACACAGTTAAGCTTCTCTTTTCATTGAGCTGTGTCATAACACTGTTTTTGTTTAGACTGCGAAGGGATAATCTGGAAGGCCTCGAGGCTTATGGTGAGAAAGGAAACTTCTTCAGATAGAACTGAAGAGAAGCTTTCTGATGAGCTGCTTTGTGACGTGTGCATTTCACTCAAAGATATATACCTTTCTTCTCCTAGAGGATTCCAGAAACTTTTTTCCAGAAAAAAACTGCAAAACAGACATTCAGGAGTATACGGAATGCTATGGTAAAAAAGGAAATATCCTCAGACAAAAAAATGGAAAGAAGATTTCTGTGAAAGTGCTTTGTGTTAGATCTATTCATTCATCTCAAATATTAAAATTTTCATTATAATTCACAGTGTGGAAACTCCCTCATGCACATATACACGAAGGGAGGTTCCGGAGCACATTCAGGCCTATGGAGAAAGAGGAGATATCTTCAGATAAAAACTGGATAGAAGCTTTCTGAGAAACTATTTTGTGATGCATGAATTCCACTCTGGGAGTTATACCTATTTTCTAATAAAGCAGTGTTTGAACACTGTTCCTGTGAAACCGAAAATGTGATATTTCGGATTGCATTGAGGACTAGGGCGAATAGTGAAATATACTGAAGTAAAATAGAGGAAGAAGCGTTCCAAGAGTCTGCTCTCTGATATGTGCATTCACTTCACAGACATAATGCTTACTCTATGTTGCCCAGTTTCGAAACTTGTCTTTGAGGAATCTGTGAGGGGATATTTAGTGATGCCCAGAGGCTTGCAGTGAGTGAGGAAACGTCTTGCAATGAAACCTGCAATGAAATCTTGTGAGCAACTGCTTTGCGATGTGTGTATTCTTCTCATAGAGTTAAACCATTCTTTGGACTGAGCAGCTTGAAAGCACTGTTTTTGTGGAATCTGAGGAAGAATATTAGGGAAGGATCCTTACAATATGGAGAAAGAAATATTGTCAGGTAAAATCCTGAAGGAAGCGTTCTGTTAAACTGCTCTGTGTCGTCTTAATTCGACTCACTCAGACAAGCCTGTCTTTTCATTGAGCAGTTTTCTAGCCCTGTGTATTTTTAGCGTGTGAAAGGGATATTTGGGAGCACTTTGAGGCTAAAGGTGAAAAAGGAAATATGTTCAGAACGAAACTGGAGAGAAGCTTTCCGAGGAACTGCTTTGTGATGTGTGCTTTCCAGTCACAGTGGTATAACACACTTCTCATACAGCGTCAGGGAAACCCTTTTGGAGAAACAGGTACCAAGTGATATTCAGAAGCATGTTGATGCTGATGGTGAAAAGTGAAATAGCCTAAGACAAAAACTGGAAAGAAGCTTTCTAGGAAACTACTCTCTGATATGTGTAATCATCTCACATAGATAAAGCTTTCTTTACATGACGCAGCTTAGAAACTGTCTTGGACGGCTCCATGGAGGGACTTTCGGGAGCACATTCCGGACTATTTTGAAAAAAGAAATATCTTCAGATAAAAACTTGGAAAGAAGCTTTCTGTGAATCTGCTTTTCTCTATGTTTATTCTTCTACATAGATGAAGCTTTCTTTACATTATGCAACTTGGAATCTCCCTCGTGGATGGATTCGCGAGGGGATATTTGGGATCACATTGAGGCCTATGGTGAAATAGCAAATATAGTCAGATAAAAACTGGAGAGAAGCTTTCTGAGAAACTGCTTTGTGAGGTGTGCATTCCACTCCCAGTGTTATACCTCTCGTCTGATACAGCATCAAGGAAATCGTTTTGGAACCACAGGTACCAAGTGATATTCGGGAGCAT
Organism: Piliocolobus tephrosceles; assembly: GCF_002776525.5. Taxonomy (NCBI): domain Eukaryota; kingdom Metazoa; phylum Chordata; class Mammalia; order Primates; family Cercopithecidae; genus Piliocolobus; species Piliocolobus tephrosceles. The sequence goes on from NC_045437.1 coordinate 70,268,490, forward strand.
GTTGATGCCAAAGGTGAAAAGGGAAATAGCCTCAGACAAAAACGGGAAAGAAGCTTTCTAGGAAACTACTCAGTGATATGTGTAATCATCTCACATATATAAAGCTTTCTTTATACTGCGCAGCTTGAAAACTGTCACCGACAGATCTACGAAGGGATTTTCGGGAGCACATTCTGGACTATGGTGAAAAAGGAAATATCTTCAGATAAAAACTGCAAAGAAGCTTTATGTGAATCTGCTTTTTGCTATGTTTATTCATCTTACAGAGACGAAGCATTCTTTACATTACACAGCTGGGAAACTCCCTATTAGATGGATCAACAAAGGGATATTTGGGATCACATTCGGTCAAATGGTGAAAGAGGAAATATAGTCAGATAAAAACTGGACAGAAGCTTTCTGAGAAACTGCTTGGTGATGTGTGCATTACACTCAGGGAGCTATAACTTTTTTCTCTTAAGGCACAGTTTGAACACGGTTCCTGTAAAACCTAAAGAGTGATATTCGGAGCACATTGAAGACTAAGGCAAAAAGTGAAATGTCGTCCAATAAAAAAGTGAAAGAAACACTCGAAGAAACTGCTCTCTGACATGTTCATTTTCACAGGGTTAAAGCTGACTCTACATTTCCCAGTTTGAAAGTCCGTCATTCAGGTTTCTGCAAAGAGATAGTAAGTGGCGCCGGAGGCCTGTGTGAGGTTAGGAAATGCCTCCCACTGAAAATCAGAGAGAAGCTTTCCTGGCAACTATTTTCTGTTGTTTGTATTCATCTCATAGTGTTAAATCATTCTTTGGACTGAGCTTTTTGAAATCACTCTGTCTGTGGATTCTGAGAAAGGACATTTGGAAATGCTCTTTAGAATATCCTGAAAAAGAAATAACCTCAGAGAGAAACCAGAAGGAAGCTTTCTGTAAAACTGCTCTGTGCCACGTGAATTCCACTCACAGTTAAGCTTCTCTTTTCATTGGGCTGTATCATAACACTGCTTTTGTTTAGTCTGTGAAGGGATATTCTTGAGGGCTTTGAGGCTTACTGTAAGAAAGGATATGTCTTCAGAGAGAAACTGGAGGGAAGCTTTCTGAGAAACCACTTTGTGATGTATGCATTCCAATCAGGGAGTTATACCACTTTTCTCACAAGGCAGTGTTAGAACACTGTTCCTGTGAACCCGAAAAAGTGATATTTCGGAACACATTGAGGACTGTGGCGAGTAGTGAAATATACTGATATAAAATTGAGGAAGAAGAGTTCCAAGAATCTGCTCTCTGATATGTGCATTCACTTCACAGAGATATTGCTTACTCTGTGTTGCCCAGTTTCAAAACTCTGTCTTTGAAGAATCTGTGAAGGGATATTATTGATGCCCGGAGGCTTGTGGTGAGCGAGGAAACGTCTTACGATGAAACCTGCAGAGAATCATTCTGAGCAACTGCTATGCGATGTGTGTATTCGCCTCCTAGAGTAAAACCTTTCTTGGCATTGAGAAGCTTGAAATCACTGTTTGTGTGGAATCTGAGGAAGGACATTTGGGAACGATCATAAGAATATGGAGAGAGAATCATTCTCAGGTAAAATCCAGAAGGAACCTTTTTGTGAAATTGCACTGTGTCATCTTAATTCCTCTAACCCATATAAGCCTCTTTTTTCATTGAGCAATATTCTAGCCCTGTGTATGTTTAGTGTGTGATGGCATACTCGGGAACACTTTGAGGCTAACGGTAAAAAGGAAATATGTTCAGACCGAAACTGGAGAGAAGCTTTCCGAGGAGTGCTCTGTGACGTGTGTATTAAAGTCACAGTGTTATACCTCTCTTCTCATATACCATCGGGGATACCCTTTTGGAGAAACAGGTACCAAGTTATATTCGGGAGCATTTTCATGCCGACGGTGAAAAGGGAAACAGCCTCAGAGAAAAACTGGAAAGAAGCTTCCTAGGAAACTACTGTGTGATATGTGTAATCATCTAGATAAATGTATCTTTAGCTACATACATTAAGCTTTCTTTACATTACGCAGCTTGGAAACTGTCATGGAGGGATCCACGAAGGGACCTGTGGGAGCACATTCTGGACTATGGTGAAAAAGGAAATATCTTCAGATAAAACTTGGAAAGAAGCTTTCTGTGAATCTGCTTTTCTCTATGTTTATTCTTCTACATAGATGAAGCTTTCTTTACATTATGCAACTTGGAATCTCCCTCGTGGATGGATCCGTGAAGGGATATTTGGGATCACATTCGGGCCTATGGTGAAATAGAAAATATAGTCAGATAAAAACTGGAGAGAAGCTTTCTGAGAAACTGCTTGGTGATGTGTGCATTCCACTAAAGATGTTGTAACTTTCTACTCATAAGGCAAAGTTTGAACAGTGTTCTTGTAAAAGCAAAAGAGTGATATTCGGAGCATATTGAAGACTATGGCAAAAAGTGAAATGTCGTCAAATAAAAAACAAAAAGACGCAGTTGAAGAATGACTTTCAAGAGATGAGAGAAGAAGACTTTCGTCCATCAAAAGTCTCAGAGCTAAAAGAGGAATTACGTACCAAGCGCAAAGAAGCTGAAAATCTTGAAAAAAGAATGGAAGAATTGATAGCTAGAATAATTGATGCAGAGTAGGTCATAAAGGAAATGACAGAGATGAAAAGCATGACACGAGAAATACGTGACAAATCTACAAGCTTCAGTAACCGACTAGATCAACTGGAAGAAAGAGTATCAGTGATTGAGGATCAAATGAATGAAATGAAGGGAGAAGAGAAACCAAAAGAAAAAAGACGAAAAAGAAACGAACAAAGCCTGCAAGAAGTATGGGATTATATAAAAAGACCAAATCTACATCTGATTGGGGTGCCAGAAAGTTAGGGGGAAAACGGAACCAGGTTGGAAAACACTCTTCACGATATCATCCAGGAGAACTTCCCCAACCTAGTAGTGCAAGCCAACATTCAAATTCAGGAAATACAGGGAACACCACAAAGATACTCCTCGAGAAGGGCAACTCCAAGACACATAATTGCCAGATTCACCAAAGTTGAAAGGAAGGAAAAAATCTTAAGGGCAGCCAGAGAGAAAGGTCGGGTTACACACAAAGGAAAGCCCATCGGACTAACAGCAGACTTCTCGGCAGAAACTCTACAAGCCAGAAGAGAGTGGGGGCCAATACTCAGCATTCTTAAAGAAAAGAATTTTAAACCCAGAATTTCATATCTAGCCAAAATATGTTTCATAAGTGAAGGAGAAATAAAATCCTTTGCAGATAAGCAAATGCTTAGAGATTTTGTCACCACCAGGCCTGCCTTACAAGAGACCCTGAAGGAAGACCTAAACATGGAAAGGAACAACCGGTACCAACCATTGCAAAAACATGCCAAAATGTAAAGACCAGGGAGGCTAGGAAGAAACTGCATCAATTAACGAGCAAAATAACCAGTTAATATCATAATGGCAGGATCAAGTTCACACATAACAATATTAACCTTAAATCTTAATGGACTAAATGCTCCAATTAAAAGACACAGACTGGCAAACTGGATAAAGAGTCAAGACCCGTCAGTCTGCTGTATTCAGGAGATCCATCTCACATGCAGAGACATATATAAGCTCAAAATAAAGGGATAGAGGAAGATCTACCAAGCAAATGGAGAACAAAAAAAAAGCAGGGGTTGCAATCCTAGTCTCTGATGAAATAGACTTTAAACCATCAAAGATCAAAAGAGACAAAGAAGACCATTACATAATGGTAAAGGGATCACTTCAACAGGAGGAGCTAACTATCCTAAATATATATGCATCTAATACATGAGCACCCAAATTTATAAAGCAAGTCCTTAGAGACTTACAAAGAGGCTTAGACTCCCATACAATGATAGTGGGAGACTTCAACACTCCACTGTCAGCATAAGACAGATCAACGAGACAGAAAGTTAACAAGGATATCCAGGAATTGAACTCATCTCTGCACCAAGCGGACCTAATAGACATCTATAGAACTCTCCACCCCAAATCAACAGATTATACATTCTTCTTAGCACCACATCACACTTATTCTAAAATTGACAATATAATCGGAAGTAAAGCACTCCGTAGCAAATGTAAAATAACAGAAATTATAGCAAACTGTCTCTCAGACCACAGTGCAATCAAACTAGAACTCAGGACTAAGCAACTCAATCAAAACCGCTCAACTACATGGAAACTGAACAACCTGCTCCTGAATGACTGCTGGGTACATAATGAAATGAAGGCAGAAACAAAGATGTTCTTTGAAACCAATGAGAACAAAGATACAACATACCAGAATCTCTGGGACACATTGAAAGCAGTGTGTAGAGGGAAATTTATAGCACTAAATGCCCACAAGAGAAAGCAGGAAAGATCTAAAATTGACACTCTAACATCACAATTAAAAGAACTGGAGAAGCGAGAGCAAACACATTCAAAAGCTAGCAGAAGACAAGAAATTACTAAGATCAGAGCAGAACTGAAGGAGATAGAGACACAAAAAACCCTCCAAAAAATCAATGAATCCAGGAGTTGGTTTTTTGAAAAAATCAACAAAATTGACAGACCGCTAGCAAGATAAATAAAGAAGAAAAGGGAGAAGAATCAAATAGATGCAATAAAAATGATAAAGGAGATATCACCACGGACCCCACAGAAACACAAACTACCGTCAGAGAATACTAAAAACACCTCTACGCAAATCAACGAGAAAATCTAGAAGAAATGGATAATTTCAAGAACACTTACACTCTTACAAGACTAAACCAGGAAGAAGTTGAATCCCTGAATAGACCAATAGCAGGCTCTGAAATTGAGACAATAATTAATAGCCTACCAACCAAAAAAAGTCCACCACCAGATGGATTCACAGCTAAATTCTACCAGAGGTACAAGGAGGAGCTGGTAACATTCCTTCTGAAATTATTGCAATCAATAGAAAAACAGGGAATCCTCCCTTACTCATTCTACGAGGCCAACATCATCCTGATACGAAAGCCTTGCAGAGACACAACAAAAAAAGAAAATTTTAGACCAATATCTCTGATGAACATCGATGAAAAAATCCTCAATGAAATACTGGCAAACGGGATTCAGCAGCACATCAAAAAGCTTATCCACCATTATCAAGTGGGCTTCATCCCTGGGATGCAAGGCTGGTTCAACATTCACAAATCAATAAACGTAATCCAGCATATTAACAGAACCAAAGACAAGAACCACATGATTATCTCAATAGATGCAGAAAAGGCTTTTGACAAAATTCAACAGCCCTTCATGCTAAAAACGCTCAATAAATTCGATATTGATGGAACATACCTCAAAATAGTAAGAGCTATTTATGACAAACCCACAGCCAATATCATAGCGAATGGGCAAATCCTGGATAAATTCCCTTTGAAAACTGGTACAAGACAGGGATGCTCTCTCTCACCACTCCTATTCAACATATTGTTGGAAGTTCTGGCTAGGGCAACCAAGCAAGAGAAAGAAATCAAGAGTATCCGGTTAGGAAAAGAAGAAGTCAAATAGTCCCTGTTTGAAGATGACATGATTGTATATTTAGAAAACCCCATTGTCTCAGCCCAAAATCTCCTTAAGCTGATAAGCAACTTCAGCAAAGTCTCAGGATACAAAATTAATGTGCAAAAATCACAAACATTCTTATTCACCAGTAACAGACAAACAGAGAGCCAAATCAGCAATGAACTTCCATTCACAATTGGTTCGAAGAGAATAAAATACCTAGGAATCCAACTTACAAGGGATGTAAAGGACCTCTTCAAGGAGAACTACAAACCACTGGTCAGTGAAATCAAAGAGGACACTAGCAAATGGAAGAACATACCATGCTCATGGATAGGAAGAATCAATATCGTGAAAATGTCCATACTGCCCAGGGTTATTTACAGATTCAATGCAATACCCATCAAGCTACCAATGAGTTTCTTCACAGAATTCGAAAAAACTGCTTTAAAGTTCATATGGAACCAAAAAAGAGCCCGCATTGCCAAGACAATCCTAAGTCAAAAGGACAAAGCTGGAGGCATCACGCTACCTTACTTCAAACTATACTACAAGGCTACAGTAACCAAAACAGCATGGTCCTGGTGCCAAAACAGAGATATAGACCAATGAAACAGAACAGAGTCCTCAGAAATAATACCACACATCTACAGCCATCTGATCTTTGACAAACCTGAGAGAAAAAAGAAATGGGGAAAGGATTCCCTATTTAATAAATGGTGCTGGGAAAATTGGCTAGCCATAAGTACAAAGCTGAAACTGGATCCTGTGCTTCCTCCTTATTCGAAAATTAATTCAAGATGGATTAGAGACTTAAATGTTAGACCTAGTACCATAAAAATCCTAGAAGAAAACCCAGGTGGTACCATTCAGGACATAGGCATGGGCAAGGACTTCATGTCTAAAACACCAAAAGCAATGGCAGCAAAAGCCAAAATTGACAAATGGGATATGATTAAACTAAAGAGCTTATGCACAGCAAAAGAAACTACCATCAGAGTGAACAGGCAACCTACACTGTTCTCCCAAAAAAATGGGAGAAAATTTTTGCAATCTACTCATCTGACAAAGAGATAATATCCAGAATCTGCAAAGAACTCAAACAAATTTACAAGACAAAAACAAATAACCCCATCAAAAAGTGGGCAAAGGATATGAACAGACATTTCTCAAAAGAAGACATTCATACAGCCAACAGACACATGAAAAAATGCTCATCATCACTGGCCTTCAGAGAAATGCAAATCAAACCACAATGAGATACCATCTCACACCAGTTAGAATGGCAATTATTCAAAAGTCAGGAAACAACAGGTGCTGGAGAGGATGTGGAGAAATAGGAACACTTTTACACTGTTGGTGGGATTGTAAACTAGTTCAACCATTATGGAAAAAAACATTATGGCGATTCCTCAAGCATCTAGAATTAGATGTACCATATGACCCAGCCATCCCACTACTGGGCATATACACAAAGGATTATAAATCATGCTGCTATAAAGACACATGCAGATTTATGTTTGTTGCGGCACTATTCACGATAGCATAGACGTGGAATCAACCCAAATGTCCATCTGTGACAGACTGGATTAAGAAAATGTGGCACATATACACCATGGAATACTATGCAGCCATAAAAAACGATGAGGTTGCGTCCTTTGTAGGGACATGGATGCAGCTGGAAACCATCATTCTTAGCAAACTATCACAAGAAGAGAAAACCAAACACCGCATGTTCTCACTCATAGGTGGGAACTGAACAATGAGCTCAATTGGACTCGGGAAGGGGAACATCACACACTGGGGCCTATCATGGGGAGGGGGGAGGGGGGAGGGATTGCATTGGGGAGTTATACCTGATATAAATGATGAATTGATGGGTGCTGACGAGTTGATGGGTGCAGCACGCCAACATGGCACATGTATACATATGTAACCTGCACGTTATGCACATGTACCCTAGAACTTAAAGTACAATAACAAATAAAAATTAAAAAATAAATTAATTAAAAAATTAAAAAATAAAAACAAAAAAAAAGAAAAAAAACGAAAGAGAGAAAAAAAACGAAACTGCTCTCTGACATGCCCATTCTTTTCACAGGGTTAATGCTTACTCTGCATTTCCCAGTATGAAAGTCGGTCTTTGAGGTTTGTGTGAACGGATAGTAAGTGGCGACCGGAGGTCTGAGTGAGGCAAGGAAACGTCTTCCATCAACAATTGGAGAGAAGCTTTCTGCGCAACTCTTTTGTGAGGTTTGTATTCCTCTCATAGCGTTAAATCATTCTTTGGATTGAGCACTTTGAAATCACTGTTTCTCTCTAATCTGAGAAATGACATTTGGAAACACTCTTTAGAATATCTTGAAAAAGAAATAACCTCAGAGAGAAACCAGAAGGAAGCTTTCTGTGAAAGTATTCTGTGTCACGTGAATTCTGCTCACACCATTAAGCTTCTCTTTTCATTGAGCTGTATCATAACACTGTTTTATTTATTCTGCGAAGGGATATTTTGGAGGGATATGAGGCTAACAGTGAGAAAGGAAACGTCTTCAGATAGAGACTAGAGAGAAGCTTTCTGAGGAGCTGCTTTCTGACGTGTGCATTCCACTCATAGAAATATACCTTTCTTCAACTAGAGGATTCCAGAATCCCTTTTGGAGAAAAAACTACCAAGAGATATTCAGGAGTATAGAAATGACTATGGTGAAAAATAAAATATCCTCAGACGAAAACTGGAAAATTTTCTGTGAAACTGCTTTGTGTTAGATATATTTATTCATCTCGCAAAGTTAAATTTTAATTATATTACACAATTAGGAAACTCCGTCATGCACAGGTCTGTGAAGGGACATTCGGGAGCACATTCAGGCCTACTGTGAAAGAGGTGATGTCTTCAGATAAAAAGTGGATAGAAGCTTTCTGGGAAACTACTTTGTGATGTATGCATTCCACTCAGGGAGTTATACCTCTTTTCTCACAAAGCAGCGTTTGAACACGTTTCCTGTGAAACCAAAAAAGTGATATTTCGGAACGAATTGAGGACTATGGCGAATAGTGAAACATACTGTAATAAATTTGAAGAAGAAGCGTTCCAAGAATCTGCTCTCTGATATGTGCAATCATTGCACAGAACTAATTTTTACTCTGTGTTGCTCAGGTTCAAAAATCTGTCTTTGAAGAATCTGTGAAGGGATATTTATTGAGGCCCGGATGCTTGTGGTTAGCAAGAAAGCGTCTTCAGATGAAACTAGCAGGGAAACGTTCTGAGCAACTGCTTTGCAATGTGTGTATTCATCTCCTAGAGTTAAACCATTCTTTGGATTGAGCAGCTTGAAATCACTGTTTTGTGGAATCTGAGGAAGGACATTTGGGAACGATCCTTAGAATATGGAGAAAGAAATATTCTCAGGAAAAATCCTGTAGAAAGCTTTCTGTGAAACTACACTGTGTCATCTTAATTCCTCTCACTCTGGTAAGCCTACCTTTTCATTGAGCAGTTTTCTAGCCCTGTGTATGCTTAGCTTGTGATGGGATATTCAGGAGCATTTGAGGCTTACGGTGAAAAAGGAAATATGATCAGACTGAAACTAGAGAGAAGCTTTCCGAGGAACTGCTTTGTGACGTGTGCATTCCACTCATAGAAATATAACTTCCTTCACCTAGAGGATTATGGAATCCCTTTTGGAGAAAAAGCTACCAAGAGATATTCAGGAGTATAGTGATGACAATGGTGAAAAAGCAAATATCCTCAGACAAAAACTGGAAAGAAGATTTCTGTGAAACTGCTTTGTGTTAGATATATTCATTCATCACGCATAGTTAAAATTTAATTATATTACACAATTTGGAAACACTGTCATGCACAGATTCTCGAAGGGACGTTTGGGAGCACATTCAGGCCTACGGTGAAGGTGGAGATATCTTAAGATAAAAACTGGATAGAAGCTTTCTGAGAAACTACATTGTGATGTATGCAATCCACTCAGGGAGTTTTTATCTCTTTTCCGAAAAGGTAGTGTTTGAACACTGTTCCTGTGAAACCGAAAAAGTGATATTTCAGAATGCATTGAGGACTATGTCAAACAGTGAAATATACTGAAATAAACTCCAGGAAGAAGCGTTCGAAGAATCTGCTGTCTGATATATGTATTCACTTCACAGAGGTAATACTTACTCTATGTTTGCCCAGTTTCAAAACTCTGTCTTTGAAGAATCTCTGAAGGGATATTTAGTGACACCCAGAGGCTTATGGTGAGTGAGGAAACGTGTTCCGATGAAACCTGCACAGAAATGTTCTGAGCAACTGCTTTGTGATGTGTGTGTTAGTCTCATAAAGTTAAACCATTCTTTGTATTGAGCAGCTTTAAATCACTGTTTTTGTGGAATCTGAGGAAGGACATTTGGGAACTATCCTTAGAATATGGAGAAAACAATATCCTCATGTAAAAATCTAGAAGGAAGCTTTCTGTGAAACTGCTCTGTGTCGTCTTAATTCCTATCACGCAGGTAAGCCTCCCTTTTCATTAAGCAGTTTTCTAGCCCTGTGTATGTTTAGCGTGTCATCGATATTTGGGAGCCCTTTGAGGCTAACGGTGAAAAAGAAAATATGTTCAGACCGAAACTGAAGAGAAGCTTTATGAGAAACTGCTTTGTGACGTGTGAATTCCAGTTACAGTGTTATACTTCTCTTCTCAGACAGCATCAGGGAAATCCTTTTGTAGAAACAGGTACCAAGTGATATTCGGGAGCATGCTGATGCTGACGGTGAAAAGGGAAATAGTCTCAGACAAAAATGAAAGAAGCTTTCCAGGAAACTACTCTGTACTATGTGTAATTATTTCACATAGATAAAGCTTTCTTTACATTACGCAGCTTGGAAACTGTCATGGAAAGATCCACGAAGGGACCTTCGGGATGACATCCCGGACGATGGTGAAAGAGGAAATATCTTCAGATAAAAACTTTAAAGAAGCTATCTGTGAATCTGCTTTTTGCTTTGTTTATTCATCTCACATAGATGAAGATTTCTTTACATTATGCAGCTTGAAAACTCCCTCATGGACGGAACCGCGAATGGATATTTGGGATCACATACGGGCCTATGGTGAAATAGCAAATATACTCAGATAAAAACTGCACAGGAGCTTTTTGAGAAACTGCTTGATGATGTGTGCATTCCACTCAGGGAGTTATAAGTTTCTTCTCCTAAAGCACAGTTTGAACAATGCTATTGTAAAACCAAAAGATTGATATTCAGAGCACATTGCAGACTATGGCAAAAAGTGAAATGTTGTCGCATAAAAAAGAGAAAGAAGCACTCGCAGAAACTGCTCTCTGACATCTCCATTTTCTTCACAGGTTTAAGCTTACTCTACCTTTCCCAGTTTGAAAGTTGGTCTTTGAGGGTTCTGTGAAGGGATAGTAAGTGACGACAGAAGACCTGTGTGAAGCAAGGAAATGTCTTCCATCGACAAACGGAGAGAAGCTCTCTGCACAACTCTATTGTGATACTTGCATTCATCTCATAGAGTTAAATAATTCTTTGGATTGAGCAGTTTGAAATCACTGTTTCTGTGGAATCTGAGTAGGGACATTTGGAAACGCTCTTTAGAATATCCTGAAAAAGAAATAACCTCAGAGAGAAACCACAAGGAAACCTTCTGTGAAACTGCTCTGTGTCACGTGAATTCCACTCACACAGTTACCCTTTTCTTTTCATGGAGCTGTATCATAACACTGTTTTCGTTTAGTCTGCGAAGGGATAATCTGGAGGGCCTTGAGGCTTATGGTGAGAAAGGAAACGTCTTCAGATAGAAACTGGAGAGAAGCTTTCTGAGGGGGTGCTTTGTGATGTAAGCATTCCATTCACCGAAATATACGTTTCTTCTCCTAGAGGATTCCGGAGACTATTTTCTAGAAAAAACTACAAAACAGCCATTTGGGAGTATACGGAAGGCTATGGTGAAAAAGGAAATATCCTCAGACAAAAACTGGAAAGAAGATTTCTGTGAAAGGGCTTTTTGTTAGATATATTCAGTCCTCTCACATAGTTAAAACTCTAATTATATTACCCAGTTTGCAAACTCCGTCATGCACAGATCCGTGAAGGGACGTTCCAGAACACATTCAGGCCTACTGTGAAAGAGGAGATATCTTCAGATAAAAACTGGACAGAAGCTTTCTGAGAAACTCCTTTTTGATATATGCATTCCACTCAGGGAGTTATACCTCTTTTCCCACAAGGCCATGTTTGAACACTGTTCCTCTGAAACTGAAAAAGTGATATTTCAGAAAGCATTGAGGACTTTGTCGAATAGTGAAATATACTGAAATAAAGTCGAGAAAGAAGGGTTCAGAGTGTCCGCTCTCTGATATGTGCATTCACATCACAGAGTTAATGCTTACTCTATGTTTCCCAGTGGTGAAACTCTGTCTTTGAAGAATCTGTGAGGGGATGTTTAGTGACGCCCAGAGGCTTGTGGTGAGTGAGGAAATGGCTTCCGCTGAGACCTGAAGAGAAACTTTCTGAGCAACTGCTTTGGGATGTGTGTATTCGTCTCCTAGAGTTAAACCATTCTCTGGGTTGAGCAGGGTGAAGTCACTATTTTTGTGGCATTTGAGGAAAGATATTTGGGAACGATCCTTACAATATGGAGAAAGAAATACCCGCAGGTAAAATCCAGAAGGAAGCTTTCGGTGAAACTGCTCAGTGTCATCTCAATTCCTCTCACTCAGATAAGCCTGTCTTTTCATTGAGCAGTTTTCTAGCCCTGTGTATGCATAGCATGTGATCGGATATTCGGGAGCACTTTGAGGCTAACCGTGAAAAAGGAAATATGTTCAGACTGAAACTAGAGAGAAGCTTTCTGAAGAACTGCTTTGGGATCTGTGCATTCCAGTCCCAGTGTTATACTTCTCTTCTCATATAGCATGGGGGAACCTTTTTTGGAGAAACAGGTACCAAGTGATATTTGGAAGCATGTTGATGCCACCGGTGAAGGGGAAATAGCCTCAGACAAAAACTGGGAAGAAGCTTTCTAGGAAACATCTCTGTGATATGTGTAATCATCTCACATAGATAAAGCTTTGCTTATGTTACGCAGCTTGGAAACTGTCATGGACGGATCGACGAAGGGACCTTCCATAGCACATTTTGGACTATGGTCAGAAAGGAAATATCTTCAGATAAAAACTGGGAAGAAGCTTTCTATGAATCTGCTTTTGCTATGTTTATGCATCTCACACACATGAAGCTTTCTTTACATTTCACACCTTGGAAACTCCCTCATGGATGGATCCACGAATGGATATTTCGGGCCACATTCGGGCCTATGCTGAAAGAGGAAATATAGTCAGATAAAAACTGGAGACGAGCTTTCTGAGAAACTGCTTGATGATGTGTGCATTCCACTCAGAGTTTTATAACTTTCTTCTCATAAGGCACAGTTTGAACACTGTTACTGTAAAACCAAAAGAGTGATATTTGGAGCACATTGAAGACTATGGCAAAAAGTGAAATGTCGTCCAATAAAAAATAGAAAGAAGCACTCGAAGAAACTGCTCTCTGACATGTTCATTCCGTTCAGAGTGTTAAAGCTTACTCTGCATTTCCCAGCTTGAAAGTCGGTCTTTGAGGTTTCTGCAAAGGGATAGTAAGTGGCGACCGGAGACCTGTGTGAGGCAAGGAAATGTCTTCCATCGAAAATCGGAGAGAAGCTTTCTGTGCAACTCTTTCATGATGTTTGTATTCATCTCATAGAGTTAAATCATTCTTTGGATTGAGCAAATTGAAATCACTGCTTCTGTGGAATCTGAGAAATGACATTAGGAAACGCTCTTTAGAATATCCTGAAAAAGAAATAACCTCAGAAAGAAACTAGAATGAAGCTTGCTGTGAAACTGCTCTGTGTCACGTGAATTCTGCTCCCACAGTTAAGATTCTCTTTTCATTGCACTGTATCATAACACTGTTTTTATTAAACTGCGAAGGGATATTGTGGAGGGCTTTATGGTGAGAAAGGAAATATCTTCAGATAGAGACTGCAGAGAAGCTTTCTGAAGAGCTGCGTTGTGACGTGTGCATTCCACTCATAGAAATATACCTTTCTTCTCCTAGGGGATTCCGGAATCCCTTTTGGAGAAAAAGCTACCAAGAGATATTAGGGAGTACAGGGACGACTATGGTGAAAAAGGAAATATCCTCAGACAAAAACTGGAAAAAATATTTCTGTTGAACTGCTTTGTGTTAGATACATTAATTCATCTCTCACAGTTAAAACTCTAATTATATTACGTGGTTTGGAAACTCCAACATGCACAGATCCGTGAAGGGACATTTGGGACCACATACAGGCCTACTGTGAAAGAGGAGATATCTTCAGATAAAAACTGGATAGAAGCTTTCTGAGAAACTACATTTTGATGTATGCATTCCACTCAGGGAGTTATACCTTTTTTTTCCCACAAGGTAGTATCTGAATACTGTTTCTGTGAAACCGAAAAAGTGATATTTCAGAACGCATTGAGGACTATGGCGAATAGTGAAATATACTGAAATAAAATCGAGGAAGAAGCGTTCCACGAATCTGCTCTCTGATATATGCATTCACTTCACAGAGTTAATGCTTACTCTATGTTGCCCAGTATTGAAACTCTGTCTTTGAAGAATCTGTGAAGGAATATTTAGTGATGCCCGGAGGCTTGTGGTGAGCGAGGAAACGTCTTCCAATGAAACCTGCAGAGAATCGTTCTGAGCAACTGCTTTGCGATATGTGTATTCGTGTGCTACAGTTAAACAATTATTTGGATTGTGCAGTGTGAAATAACTGTTTTTGTGGCATCTGAGGAAGGACATTTGGGAATGATCCTTAGAATATGGAGAAAGAAATATCCTCAGATATAATCCAGATGGAAGCTTTCTGTGAAAGTTCTCTGTGTCTTCTTAATTTCTCTCACTCAGGTAAGCCTCTCTTTTCATTGAGCAGTTTTCTAGACCTGTGTATGTAGAGCGTGTGATGGGATATTCGGGAGCACATTGAGCCTAACGGTGAAAAAGGAAATATGTTCAGACCGAAACTGTAGAGAAGGTTTCCAAGGAACTGTTTTGCGACGTGTGCAATCCACCCACAAAGTTATACCTCCCTTCTCATACAGAGTCTGGGAAACCCTTTTAGAGCAAAGGTAAGAAGTGATATTCGGGAGCATGTTGATGTCGATGGTGAAAAGGGAAATAGCCTCAGACAAAAACTGGAAAGAAGCTTTCAAGGAAACTACACTGTGTTATGTGTAATCATCTCATGTATATAAAGCTTTTTTTATATTACGCAGCTTGGAACCTATTATGGATGGATCCACGAAGGGATCTTTAGGAGCACATTCTGGACTAGGTTGAGAAAGGAAATATGTTCTGATAAAAGCTGGAAGGAAGCTTTCTCTGAACCTACTTTTTGCTATGTTTATTCACCTCACATTCATGAAGCTTTCTTTACATTACACAGCTTGGAAACTCTCTCATGGATGGATCCGTGAAGTGAAATTTTGGATCACATTAGGGCCTATGGTTAAATAGGAAATATAGTCAGATAAAAAATGGAGAGAAGCCTTCTGAGAATCTGCTTGGTGATGTGTGCATTCCACTCAGGGAGTTATAAATTTCTTCTCATAAGGCACAGTTTGAACACCATTCCTGTAACACCAATAGAGTGATATTCGGAGCACATTGAAGACTATGGCAAAAAGTGAAATGTCGTCCAATAAAAAACAGAAAGACACACTCGAAGAAATTGCTCTATGACATGTCCATTCTTTTCACATGGTTAAAGCTTACTCTACATTTACCAGTTTGAAAGTCGGTCTTTGAGGGTTCAGTGAAGGGATATTAAGTGGCGACAAGAGGCCTGTGTGAATCAAGGAAATGTCTTCCATTGAAAATCGTAGAGAAGCTTTCTGAGGAACTCTTTTGCGATGCTTGTATTCATCTCATAGAGTTAAATCATTCTTTCGATTGAGCAGTTTAAAGTCACTGTTTCTTTGGTATTTTAGAAAGGACATTTGGGAACGCTCTTTAGAATATCCTGAAAAAGAAATAACCTCAGAGAGAACCAGAGGGAATCTTTCTGTGAAACTGCTCTGTGTTACAAGAATTCTGCTGACGCATTTAAGCTTCTCTTTCCATCGAGCTGTATCATAACACTGTTTTTGTTTATTCTGTGAACGGATATTCTGAAGGGCTTTGAGGCTTATGGTGAGAAAGGAAACGTTTTCAGATAGAAATTGTAGAGAAGCTTTCTGAGAAGCTCTTTGTGACTTGTGCATTTCACTCACAGAAATATACCTTTCTTCTCCTAGAGGATTCCGGAATCCCTTTTGGAGAAAAAGCTGTGAAGAGATATTCGGGGGTATAGCGACGACTATGGTGAAGAAGGAATTATCCTGAGACAGAAACTGGAAAGATTTCTGTAAAACCTCTTTGTATTAGATATATTCCTTCGTTTTGCATAGTTAAAAATCTAATTATATTATGCAGTTTGAAAACTCCGTAATGTACAGATCTGCAAAGGGACATTTCGGAGCACATTCAGGCCTATGTTGAAAGAGGAGATGTCTTCAAATAAAAGCTGGATAGAAGCTTTCTGAGAAACTACTTTGTGATGTATGCATTCCACTCAGGGAGTTATACCTCTTTTCTCCCAAGGCAGTGTTAGAACTCTTCTCCTGTGAATCCAAAAAAGTGATATTTTGGAACGCATTGTGGACTATGGTGAATAGTGAAATATACTGAAATAAAATTGAGGAAGAAGCATTCCAAGAATCTGCTCTCATATATGTGCATTCACTTCACAGAGTTAATGCTTACTCTATGTTGCCCAGTTTCGAAACTCTGTCTTTGAAGAATCTGTGAAGGGATATTTAGTGACGCCTGGAGGCTTTTGGTGAGCGAGGAAACGTCTTCCGGAGAAATGTGCAGAGAAACGTTCTGAGCAACTGCTTTGCGATATGTGTATTCGTGTCATAGAGTTAACCCATTCTTTGGATGGAGCAGCATGAAATCACTGTTTTTGTGGAATCCGAGGAAGAACGTTTGGGAACGGTCCTTAGAATATGGAGAAACAAATATCTTCAGGTAAAATCTAGAAGGAAGTTTTCTGTGAAAACTCTCTGTGTCGTCCTAATTTCACTTACTCAGATTAGCCTCTCTTTCCACTGAACAGTTTTCTAGCCCTGTGTACGTTTAGCATGTGCTGGGATTTTCGGGATCACTTTCAGGCGAACGGTGAAAAGGAAAATATGTTCGGACCAAAACTGGAGAGAAGCTTTCCGAAGAACTGCTTTGTGACGTGCGCATTCCACTCACAGTGTTGTACCTCTCTTCTCATACACTGTCGGGGAAACCCTTTTGGGGAAACAGGTACCAAGTGATATTTGGGAGCATGTGGATGCCGATGGTGAAAAGGGTAATAGCCTCAGACATGAACAGGCGAGAAGCTTTCAAGGAAACTACTCCGTGATATGTGTAATCATCTGACATACATAAAGCTTTCTTTACCTTACGCAGCTTCGAAACTGTCATGTATGGATCCACAAAGGGACCTTCGGGAGCACATTCAGGACTATTGTGAAAAGGAAAATATCTTTAGATAAAAACTGGAAAGAAGCTTTCTGTGAATCTGTTTTTGGTATGTTTATTCATCTCACATAGATGAATCTTTCTTTATATTACGCAGCATGGAAAATCCCTCATGGATGGATCCACGAAAGGATATGTGTGATCACATTCGGGTCTATGGTGATATAGGAAATATAGTCAGATAAAAATTTGAGAGAAGCTTTCTGAGAAACTGCTTGGTGATGTAAGCATTCCACTCAGGGTGTTATAACTTTCACTATGTAATGCACAGTTTGAACATTGTTCCTGTAAATCCAAAAGAGTGATATTCAGAGCACATTGAAGACTATGGCAAAAAGTGAAATAACGTCCAATGAAAAACAGAAAGAAGCACTCGAAGAAACTGCTCTCTGACATGTCCATTATTTTGACAAGGTTAAAGCTCACTCTATATTTCCCAGTTTGAAAGTTGGTCTTTGAGGATTCTGCGAAGGTCTATAACTCAAGAGAGGAGATAACTGAGGCCCAGTGGCAGGCTCGCTTTGAACAGAAGGTGCACCTTCTATCAGCGGTTTTGCAGCCCAGTCGTAACCCCAGACCAGAGAGAACACACCCCGCAGACTCCAAGGCAACCAAAGGAGCCTGCTATATGTACAGCAAGGCAGGACACTATGCCAACAAATGTCCACGATGTCCCTGAGCCCCAATGCAGTCTTGCTATAAGTGCAAGGCGTCAGGACGTTTGGCCAGTGAATGTCCTATTCCTCATCCACTAGCAACCCCCTGCACTGCTTGCCAAGAAGAAGGACACGGGTAGTCTGATTGCCCCACCCTGAGAACAGGAGCCACGTCTCAACGTGAACCCCTTTCCCAGGATTCTGGGACCTCCTTCCAACTCCTGCATTTGGACGATGACAACTGAAGGTGCTGAGACTCGGGGACCGCCAACACCATCGCCGAGCCGCGGGTAGCTCTCCTGGTAGCGGGTAAGATATTTTATTAATCAACAGCGGGTCTACTTTTTCTGTTTTGCCGTCCTTCTCTGAACCTGGACTTCCATCCAATATCTCTGTAGTAGGAGTCTACGGAAAGCCATCTACTCTACGAAAAACTCCACTCCTTAATTGCTGCCTGGCCAGCAACTACTTTGCACACTCTTTCCTCATTCCCAGCTAAAAAGTGGCCCTACCGAAAGGAATCAGTGGAAATCAGTTTGGCTTTCCCCCACTCGCCTCAAACTTACTAAATTTTCTTCACTATCTCATACTCCCCAGCCTTGCCAGGACTATCCTTCCAACGAATGCTTCCATTCCTCATTCTTATAGTAATACTGTGCCTTATTTTATGTTTTGTCCCCATTTTGATCAAATGTCTCTGTGCCAAGATTCAAGAAATCACTCGCGTCACCTTCAACCAAATGCGTCTTCATCCGTACGTCCAAATACCAAACATAGGTTCTGACCCTAACGACGCCCCCTAGCAGCAGGAGGTAGCCAGACAGATCATGCTGCCCCCTTATCACTATTATCAATAAAAGGTTGGACTGTTAGGATGAAGGGAGGCAAGATGGCGCACTTCCGGGTTCTTCATCATCAACTTTTCCCATGTGCGTGAAAATGTAGCTGGCGCCAAGGAAGGTGCAGACCAACCAGGCATGCGCCAGGTGATGCCAATCCGACGATACCAAGATTTACCTGGTGGCACCTGTGGAGCCCCTCACCCTCCCCAACACGTTCGTGCCCCAACTATTGCCCTTTCACTCCTAGAAAACCCACTTCCAGGAGATGCGCGGTATGGGCTTCCTCAGCTCCCATGCATGTTGGGACTGTAACAGGAATTCCGCCCAAGAGCTCTACCGGGAGATGGTCTCAGCCTCCTTTGCTGGAGGCCGAGAGACCTCACCTTGCACACCTCCTTCCCTGAAGCTAGATGACCAAATAGTAAATTTGCAGTTTTGCTTTTAGCCTTGCCTACTCACTGGTTCTTTTGTGCTCTCTCTGGTGGTCTTAGAAAAACAAATCAGTTTCCTTCTGGATTATACCTGAGGATATTTCTTTCTCCATTTGTAAGGATCATTCCCAAATGTCCTTCCTCAGATTCCACCAAAACAGTGACTTCAATCTGCTCAATCCAAAGAATGGTTTAACTCTAGGAGACGAATACACACATCACAAAGAAGTTCCTCAGGACGTTTCTCTGCAGCTTTCATCGGAACACGTTTCCAGGCTCACCACAAGCCTCCAGGCATCACTAAATATGCCTTCACAGATTCTTCAAAAACAGAATTTTAAAAGTGGGCAACATAGGGTAAGCATTAACACTGTGAAGTGAATGCACATATCAGAGAGCAGATTCTTGGAACACTTCTTCCTCGATTTTATGTCAGTATATTTCACTATTCGCCATAGTCCTCAATGCATTCCAAAATATCACTTTTTCGGTTTCACAGGAACAGTGTTCAAACACGGCCTTGTGAGAAAAGAGGTATAACTCCCTGAGTGGAATGCATATATCACAAAGTAGTTACTAAGCAAGCTTCTATCCAGTTTTTATCTGAAGACATCTCCTCTATAATCATAGGATTGAATGTGCTCCCCAAGGTCCCTTCGTGGATCCGTGCATGAGGGAGTTTCCAAATTGCGTAATATAAGTAAAGTTCTAACTATATTAGATAAAAAATAAATCTAACACAAAGGAGTTTCACAGAAATCTTCTTTCCAGTTTCTGTCTGAGGATATTTCCTTTTTCACTATAGTCGATGCTATACTCCCGAATATCTCTTGGTAGTTTTTTCTCCAAAAGGCATTCCAAAACCTCTATGAGATGAAAGGTGTATTTCTGTGGGTGGAAAGCACATGTCTCAAAGCAGCTCCTCAGAAAGCTTCTCTCCACTTTCTATTTAAAGACGTTTCTTTCTCACCGTAAGCCTCAAAGCACTCCTGAGTATTCCAGTTACAGTGCTATACCTCTCTTCTCATACAGCGTCGGGGAAACCCTTTTGGAGAAACGGGTACCAGGTGATATTCAGAAGCATGTTGATGCTGATGGTGAAAAGGGAAAGGGCCTCAGACAAAAATTGAAAAGAAGCATTCTAGGAAACTACTCTGTGATATTTGTAATCATCTCACATAAATAAAGCTTTCTTTACATTACGCAGCTTGGAGTCTGTCATGCACGGATCCATGAAGGGATATTCGGGAGCACATTCAGGACTATGGTGAAGAAAGAAATATCTTCAGATAAAAACTGGAAAGAAGCTCTCTGTGAATCTGCTTTTTGCTATGTTTATGCACCTCACATAGATGAGCTTTCTTTACATTACGCAGCTTGGAAACTCCCTCGTGGCTGGATCCACGAAGGGATATTTGGGATCACACTCGGGCCTATGGTGAAAGAGGAAATATAATCAGATTAAAAATGGAGAGAAGCTTTCTCAGAAAATGCTTGGTGTCGTGTGTATTCCACTCAGGGAGTTGTAACTATTTTCACATATGGCACAGTTTGAAAACTGTTCCTGTAAAACCAAAGGAGTGATATTCGGAGCACATTGAAGTCTACGGCAAAAAGTGAAATGTCATCAAATAAAAAACAGAAAGAAGCACTCGAAGAAACTGCTCTCTGAGATGTCCATTCTTTTCACAGGGTTACAGCTTCGTCTTCATTTCCCAGTTTGCAAATCGGTAATTGAGGTTTCTGCAAAGGGATAGTAAGTGGCAACTGGAAGCATGTGTGAGGCAAGGAAATGTCTTAAATCGAAAATCGGAGAGAAGCTTTCTGCATAACTCTTTTGTGATGTTTGTATTCATCTCATAGAGTTAAATCATTCTTTGGATTGAGCAGTTTGAAATCACTGTTTCCGTGGAATCTGAGAAAGGACATTTGGAAACACTCTTTAGAATATCCTGACTAAGAAATAACCTCAGAGAGAAACCAGAAGGAATCTCTCTGTGAATCTGCTCTGTGTCACGTGAATTCCACTCACACAGTTAAGCTTCTCTTTTCATTGAGATGTATCATAGCACTGTTTTTGTTTAGTCTTCGAAGGGATATTCTGGAGGGCTTCGAGGCTTACAGTGAGAAAGGAAACGTCTTCAGATAGTAACTGGAGAGAAGCTTTCTGAGAAACTGCTTTGTGACATATGCATTCCACTCACAGAAATATACCTTCCTTCTCCTAGATGATTCTGGAATCCCTTTTGGACAAAAAACTACCAAGAGATATTTGGGAGTATAATAACAACTATCGAGTAGAAGGAAATATCCTGAGACAAAAACTGGAAAGAATATTTCTGTGAAACCGCTTTGGGTTAGATATATTCATTCATCTTGCCTACTTAAAACTCTAATTATATTACGCAGTTTGGAAACTCCCTCATGCACGCATCCACGAAGGGACATTCGGGAGCACATTCAGGCTTACGGTGAAATAGGAGATATCTTCAGATAATAACTGGATGGAAGCTTTCTGAGAAACTACTCTGTGATGTATGCATTCCACTCAGGGAGTTATACCTCTTTTCTCACAAAGCAGTGTTTGAACACTGTTCCTGTGAAACCAAAAAAGTGATATTTCAGAACGCATTGAGGACTATGGTGAACAGTGAAATATACTGAAATAGAATTGAGGAAGAAGCTATCCAAGAATCTGATGTCTGATACGTGCATTCAGGTCTCAGAGTTAATGCTTACTCTATGTTGCCCAGTTTCGAAACTCTGTCATTGAAAAATCTGTGAAGGGTAAATTAGTGACTCCCGGATGCTTGTGGTTAGTGAGTAAACGAGTTCCGATGAAACCTGCTGAGAAACGTTCTCAGCCACTGCTTTGCGATATTTTTATTTCTCTCATAGAGTTAAACCATTCTTTGGATTGAGCAGCTTGAAATCACTGTTTTTTGGCATCTGAGGAAGGACATTTTGGAATGATCCTTAGAATATGGAGAAAGAAATAACCTCAGGTAAAATCCAAAAGGAAGCTTTATGTGAAACTGCTCCATGTCGTCTTAATTCCTGTCACTCAGATAAACTTCTCTTTTCATTGAGCAGTTTTCTCACCCTGTGTATGTTTAGCGTGTGATGGGATATTCGGGAGCAATTTGAGGCTAACGGTGGAAAAGGAAATATGTTCAGACCGAAATTGGAGTTCCGACGAACTGCTTTGTGACATGTGCTTTGCAGTCACAGTTTTTTTTATCTCTATTGTCATACACCTTTGGGGAAACCATTTTGGAAAAACAGGTACCAAGTGATATTCGGGAGCATGATGATGCCGTTGGTGAAAAGGAAATAGCCTCAGACAAAAACGGGAAAGAAGCTTTCTAGGAAACTGCTCTGTGATATCTGTAATCATCTCACATACATGAAGCTTTCCTTATTTCACACAGCTTGGAAACTGTCATGGACAGATCCACGAAGGGACTTTTGGGAGCACATTATTGCCTATGGTGAAAAAGAAAATATCTTCAGATAAAAACTGGAAAGAAGTTTTCTGTGAATCTCCTTTTTGCTATCTTTATTCATCTCACATTGATGAAGCTTTCTTTACATTACACAGCTTGGAAAATCCCTCATTGATGTATCCGTGAAGGGATATTTGGGATCTAATCTGGCCTATGGTGAAAAAGGAAATATAATCAGATAAAAACTGGAGAGAAGCTTTCTGAGAAACTGCTTGGTGATGTGTACATTCCACTCAGGGAGTTATAAGTTTCTTCTCATAAGACACAGTTAGCCACTGTTCCTGTAAAACCAAAAGAGTGATATTCGGAGCACATTGAAGACTATGGCAAAAAGTGAAATGTCGTCCAAAAAAAAAAAAAAAAAAAAAAAAACAGAAAGAAGCACTCGAAGAAACTGCTATCTGACATGTCCATTCTTTTCACAGGGTTAAAGCTTACTCTACTATTCCCAGTTTGAAAGTTGATCTTTGAGGGTTCTACGAAGGAATAGTAAGTGGTGATCGGAGACCTGTGTGAGTCAAGGAAATGTCTTCCATCGAAAATCGGAGAGAAGCTTTCTGCGCAACTCTTTTATGATGTTTGTATTCATCTCATAGCATTATATCATTCTTTGGATTGAGCAGTTTGAAATCATTGTTTCTGTGAAATCTGAGAAAGGACATTTGGAAACGCTCTTCAGAAATCCTGAAAAAGTAATAACCTCAGAGAGAAACCAGAAGGAAGCTTTCTGTGAAACTGCTCTGTCTCTGGAATTCCGAACACACAGTTGAGCTTCCCTTTTCACTGAGTTGTATCATAACACTGTTTTTGTTTAGTCTGCGATGGGATACTATGGAGGGTTTTGAGGCTTATGGTGAGAAAGGAAACATCCTTAGATAGAAACTGGAGAGAAGCTTTCTGAAGAGCTGCTTTGTGATGTGTGCATTCCACTCACAGAAATATGCTTTTCTTCTCCTAGAGGATTCCAGAATCCCTTTTGGAGAAAAAGCTACCAAGAGATATTCGAGAGTATAGGGAGGCCTATGGTGAAAAAAGAAATATCCTCAGACAAAAACAGGAAATCAGATTTCTGTGAAACTGCTTTGTGTTAGATATATTTATTCATCTCGCATAGATAAAATTTTAATCATATTACGCAGTTTGTAAACTCCATCATGCACAGGTCCGCGAATGGACGTTCATTAGCCCATTCATGCCTACGGTGAAAGAGAAGATATCTTCAGGTAAAAACTGGATAGAAGCTTTCTGAGAAACCACTTTGTGATGTATGCATTCCACTCAGGGAATTATACCTCTTTTCTGACAAGGCAGTGTTTGAAAACTGTTCCTGTGAAACCGAAAAAGTGATATTTCAGAGCACATTGAGGACTATGGCGAGTAGTGAAATATACTGAAATACAATCGTGGAGGAAGGGTTCCAAGATTCTGCTCTCTTATATGTGCATAGATTGTACAGAGTTAATATTTACTCCTCGTTGCCCAGTTTCAAAATTATGTCTTTGAAGAATCTGTGGAGGGATAATTTTTGACGCCTGGAGGCTTGTGGTCAGCAAGAAAGTGTCTTCCGATGCAAGTATCAGAGAACCGTTTTGAGCAACTGCTTTGCGATGTGTGCATCCGTCTCATAGAGTTAAACCATTCTTTTGACTGAGCAGCTTGAAATCATTGTTTTTATGGAATCTAAGGAAGGACATTTGGGAATGATCCTTAGATTATGGAGAAAGAAATATCCTCAGGTAAAATCCAGTAGGAATCGTTCTGTGAAACTTTTCTGTGTTGTCTTAATTCCTCTCGCTAAGTTAAGGCTCCCTTTTCATTCAGCAGTTTTCTAGCCCTGTGCATGATTAGCAAATGATGGGATATTCGGGAGCACTTTGAGGCTTGCGGTGAAAAAGGAAATATTTTCAGACCGAAACTGGAGAGAAGCTTTCCGAGGAACTGCTTTGTGACGTGTGTGTTCCAGTCACAGGGTTATACCTCTCTTCTCATATAGTGTTGGGGAAACCCTTTTGAAGAAACAGGTACCAAGTGATATTCGGGAGCATCTCGATTCCGATGGTGAAAAGCCAAATAGCCTCAGACAAAAACTGAAAGGAAGCTTTCTAGGCAAATACTCTGTGATATGTGTAATCATCTCAAATGGATAAAGCTTTCTTTACATTATGCAGCTTGGAAATTACCTCACGGATATATTCGCGAAGGGATATTTGGGATCACACTGAGCCCAGCGGTGAAATAGCAAATAGAGTCAGATAAAAACTGGGGAGAATATTTCTGAGGAACTACTTTCTGACTTGTGCATTCCACTCACAATGTTACACCTCTCGTATCATACAGCGTCAGAGAAACCGTTTTGGAGCAACAGGTACCAAGTGATATTCGGAAGCATGTTGATGCCGATGGTGAAAAGGGAAATGGCATCAGACAAAAACTGGAAAGAAGCTTTCTAGGAAACTATTCAGTGATATGTGTAATCATCACAGATAGATAAAGCTTTCTTTATATTACACAGCTTGGAAACTGTCATGGACGTATCCACGAAGGGAGCACCTTCAGCACTATGGTCAAGAAGGAAATATCTTCAGATAAAAAGGGAAAGAAGCTTTCTGTGAATTTGCTTTTTACTACGTTTATTCATCTCACAGAGATGAAGCTTTTTTTACATTACACAGCTTGGAAACTCCCTTGTGGATGGATCCGTGAAGGGATATTTGGGATCACATTCGGGCCTATGGTGAAATAGCAAATATAGTCAGATAAAAACTGGAGAGAAGATTTCTGAGAAACTGCTTGGTGTCGTGTGCATTCCACTCAGGGAGTTATAACTTTCTTCTCATAAGGCACAGTTTGAACACTGTTCCTGTAAAACCAAAAGACTGATATTCAGAGCACATTGAAGACTATGACAAAAAGTGAAATGTCGTCCGATAAAAAAAGAAAGAAGCACTCGAAGAAACTACTCTCTGACATGTCCATTGTTTTCACTGGGTTAAAGCTTACTCTACATTTCCCAGTTTGCAAGTCGGTCTTTGAGGGTGCTGCGAAGTGATTTTCAGCGGTAATTGGAGGACTGAGTGAGGCAACGTAATATCTTCCATCGAAAATTGGAGAGAAGTTTCTGGGCAACACTTTTGTGATGTTTTCATTCATCTCAGAGAGTTAAATCATTCTTTGGATTGAGCAGTTTGAAATCACTGCTTCTGTGGAATCTGAGAAAGAATATTTGGAAATCTTTTTAGAATACCATGAACAAGAAATAATCTCAAAAAGAATCCAGAAGGAATCTTTCTGTGAAACTTCTCTGTGTCAGGTGAATTGTGCTCACACAGTTAAGCTTCTCTTTTCATTGATCAGTATCATAACACTGTTTTTGTTTAGACTTCGAAAGGATATTCTGGAGCATTTCGAGGCTTATGATGAGAAAGGAAACAGCTTTAGACAGAAACTGGAGAGAAGCATTCTGTGGAGCTGCCTTGTGACATGTGCACTCCACTTACAGAAATATACCCTTCTTATTATACAGGATTCCGGAATTTCTTTTGGAGAAAAAGCTACCAAGAAGCATTCAGGAGTATAGGGATGGATATGGTGAAAAAGGAAATGTCCTCAGGCAAAAACTGGAAAGAAGATTTCTGTGAAATTGCTTTGTATTAGATATACTTATGCATCTTACATAGTTAAAACTTTTCTTACATTATGCAGTTTGGAAACTCCGTCATGAACGGATCCACGAAGGGACATTCAGGAGCACATTCAGGCTTATGGTGAAAAAGGAGATATCTTCATATAAAAACTGGATAGAAGCTTTCAGAGAAACTCCTTTTGGTGTATGCATTCCACTGAGGGACTTATACCTCTTTTCTCACAAGGCAGTGTTAGAACACTGTTCATGTGAAACTGAAAAAGTGATATTTCGGGGCACATTGAGTTCTATGGCGGATAGTGAAATATACTGAAATAAAATCGAGGAAGAAGAGTTCCAAGAATGTGCTCTCTAATATGTGCATTCACTTCACAAAGTTAATGCTTACTTGATGTTGCCCAGTTTAGAGAAAGTCTGTCTTTGAAGAATTTTGAAGGCATATTTAGTGACGCCCGGAGGCTTGTGATGAATAAGGAAACGTCTTCCGATGAAATCTGCAGAGAAACGTTCTGAGCAACTGCTTTGTGATGGGTGTATTCGTCTCATAGAGTTAAACCATTTTTCGATTGAGCAACTTGAAATCACTGTTTTTGTGAAATCTGAGGAAGGACATTGGGAACAATCCTTAGAATATGGAGAAAGAAATATCCTCAGGAAAATCCAGGAGGAAGCTTTCTGTGAAACTGCTCTCTGTTGTCTTAATCCTGTTGCACAATTAAGCTTCTCATTTCATTGCACAGTTTTCTAACCCCGTGTATGTTTAGCGTGTGATGGGATATTCGGGAGCACTTTGAGGCTAACGGTGAAAAAGGAAATATGTTCAGAATGAATCTGGAGAGAAGGTTTCTGAGGAACTGCTTTTGTGATGTGTGCATTCCACTCACACTGTTATACCTCTCTTCTCATACAGCATCGAGGAAACCCTTTTGGAGAAACAGGTACCAAGTGGTATTCGGGAGAATGTTGATGCCATTGGTGAAAAGGGAAATAGCCTGAGAGAAAACCTTGAAAGATGCTTTCTAGGAAACTATTCTGTGATATGTGTAATCATCTCACATAGATAAAACTTTCTACATAGCTTGGAAACTGTCATGGACTGATCCTTGAAGAGACCTTCGTGATCACATCCAGCGCTATGGTGAAACAGGAAATATCTTCAGATAAAACCTTTAAAGAAGCTTTCTGTCATTCTACTTTTGGCTTTGTTTATTCACCTCACATAGATGAAGCTTTCTATACATTACGCAGCTTGAAAACTCCCTCGTGGATGGATCCCCGAATGGATATTTGGGATCACATTCGGGCCTATTGTGAAATAGCAAATAGATTCAGATAAAAACGGCAAAGGATCTTTATGAGAAACTGCTTGGTGATGTGTGCATTCCACTCGGGGAGTTATAACTTTCTTCTCATAAGGCACAGTTTGAACACTGTTATTGTAAAACCAAAAGAGTGATATTTGGAGCACATTGGAGACTATGGCAAAAAGTGAAATGTCGTCCCATAAAAAACAGAAAGAAGCACAGTCCATTCTTTTCCCAGGGGAAAGCTTACTCTAGGTTGCGCATTTTGAAAGTCGGTCTTTGAGTGTTCTGTGAAGGGATAGTAAGTGGCACTCAGAGGCCGGTTTGAGGAAAGGAAATGCCTTGCATCAAAAATCGGACAGAAGCCTTCTGAGCAACACTTTTGTGATGCTTGCATTCATCTCATAGAATTAAGTCATTCTTTGGAGTGAGCAGTTTGAAATCACTGTTTCTGTGGAATCTGAGAAAGGACATTTGGAAACGCTCTCTAGAATATCCTGAAAAAGAAATAACCTCAGAGAAAAACCAGAGGGAAGCTTTCTGTGAAATTGCTCTGTGTCATGTGAATTCCACTCACACAGTTAAGCTTCTCTTTTCATTGAGCTGTACCATAACATTGTTTTTGTTTAGTATGCAAAAGGATAATCTGGAGGGCCTTGAGGCTTATGCTGAGAAAGGCAACGTCTTCAGATAGAAACTGGAGATAAGCTTCCTGATGAGGTGCTTTGTGAAGTGTGTATTCCACTCACAGAAATATACCTTTCTTCTCCTAGAGATTTCCGGAAACGTTTTTCTAGAAAAAAATTAGAAAACAGACATTCGGGAGTATACGGAAGGCTATGGTGAAGAAGGAAATATCCTCAGACAAAAAATTGGAAGGAAGATTTCTGTGAAAGTGCTTCGTGTTAGATAAATTCATTCATCTCACATAGTTAAAACTTTAATTATATTATGCCGTTTGGAAACTCTGTCATGGACAAATCCATGAAGGGAGGATCGGGAGCACATTCAGGCCTACGGTGAAAGAGGAGATATCTTCAGACAAAAACTGGATAGAAGTTTCTGAGAAACTACTTTGTGATGTATGCATTCCACTCAGGGAGTTATACCTCTTTACTCACAAAGCAGTGTTTGAACACTTTTCCTGGGAAACCCAAAATGTGATATCTCAGAACGCATTGAGGACTAGGGCGAATAGTGAAATATACTGCAATAAAATCGAGGAAAAAGCGTTCCAAGAATCTGCTCTCTGATATGTGCTTTCACTTCACAGAATTAATGCTTACTCTGTGTTGCCCAGTTTCGAAACTCTGTCTTTGCAGAATCTGTGAAGAGATATTTAGTGACGTCCTGAGGTTTGTGGTGACTGAGGAAACGTTTTCCGATGAAACCTACAAAGAAACGTTCTGAGCAACTGCTTTGCGATGTGTGTATTCCTCTCCTAGATTTAAACCATTCTTTGGATTGAGCAGCTTGAAATCACTGTTTTTGTGGAATCTGAGGAAGGACATTTGGGGACGATTCTTAGAATATGGAGAAAGAAATATCATCAGGTAAAATCCAGAAGGAAGCTTTCTGTGAAACTGCTCTGTGTCGTCTTAATTTCTCTCACTGAGTTAAGTCTCCCTTTTCATTGAGCAGCTTTCTACCCCTGTGTATGTTTAGTGTGTGATGGGATACTCAGGAGCAATTTGAGGCTTACGGTGAAAAAGGAAATATGATCAGAAAGAAACTGGAGAGAGGCTTTCTGAGGAACTGCTTTGTGGCGTGTGCATTACACTAACCGTGATATACCTCTCTTCTCATACTGCGTCGGGGAAACACTTTTGGAGGAAAAGGTACCAAGTGATATTCGGGAGCATGTTGATGCCGATGGAGAAAAGGGAAATAGAGTCAGACCAAAACAAGAAAGAAGCTTTCTAGGAAACTACTCCATGATATGTGTAATCATCTCATATAGATAAAGCTTTCTTTACATTACTCAGCTTGGAAACTGTCATGGAAGGATCCATGAAAAGACCTTCAGGAGCACATCGAGGACTATGGTGAAAAAGGAAACATTGTCAGATAAAAATTTCAAAGAAGCTTTCTGTGAATCTGCTTTTTGCTATGTTTATTCATCTCACAGAGATTAAGCTTACTTTACATTACGTGGCTTGAAAAATACCTCCTGTATTGATATGCGAATGGATATTTGGGATCACATTTTGGCCTATGGTGAAATAGCAAATATAGTCAGATAAAAACTGGAGAGAAGCTTTCTGAGAAACTGCTTGGTAATGTGTGCATTCCACTCAGAGAGTTATAACTTTCTTCTCATAAGGCACTGTTTGAACACTGTTATTGTAAAACCAAAAGAGTGATATTCGGAGCACTTTGAAGACTATGGCAAAAAGTGAAATGTCATCCCATAAAAAACAGAAAGAAGCACTCGAATAAACTGCTCTCTGATATGTCCATTATTTTCACAGGTTTAAAGCTTACTCTACATTTCCCCATTTCAAAGTCTATCTTTGAGGGTTCCGTGAGGGGATACTAAGTGGCACCTGGAGGCCTGTTTGAGGCAAGGAAATATCTTCCATGGAAAATCGGAGAGAAGCTTTCTGAGCAATTCTTTTGTGACGTTTTTATTCATCTCATAGTGTTAAATCATACTTTGGATTTAGCAGTTTGAAATCACTGTTTCTGTGGAATCTGAGAAAGGACATTTGGAAACTCTCTTTAGAATATCCTGAAAAAGAAATAATGTCAGAGAGAAACCAAAAGGAATCTTTCTGTGAAACTGCTCTGTGTCAAGTGATTTCCGCTAACACAGTTAAGCTTCTCTTTTCATTGAGTTGTATCACAACACTGTTTTTGTTTAGTCTGTGAAGGGGTAATCTGGAGAGCTTTGAGGCTTATGTTGAGAAAGGCAACGTCTTCAGATAGAAAATGGAGATAAGCTTTCTGAGGAGGTGCTTTGTGATGTTTGCATTCCACTCACAGAAATATACCTTTCTTCTCCTAAAGGATTCTGGAAACTTTTTTCTTGAAAAAGCTGTGAAACAGATATACAGAAGTATACAGAAGGCTATGGTGAAAAAGGAAACATCCTCAAGCAAAAACTGAAAAGAAGATGTCTGTGAAACTGCTTTGTGTTAGATATATTTATTCATCTCGCATAGTTAATAGTTTAATTATATTATGCAGTTTGGAAACTCTGTCAGGCACAGATCTGTGAAACGACACGTGGGAGCACATTCAGGCCTACGGTGAAAGAGGAGATATCTTCAGATAAAAACTGGATAAAAGCTTACTGAGAAACTACTTAGTGATTTATGCATTCCACTGAGGGAGTTATACCTCTTTTCTCACAAGGCAGTGTTTGAACACTCTTCCTGTGAAACCGAAAAAGTGATATTTTGGAACGCCTTGAGAACTTCGATGAATAGTGAAATATACTGAAATAAAATCGAATAAGAATCGTTCCAAGAATTTGCTCTCTGATATGTGCATTCAAATCACAGAGATAAAGCCTACTACATGTTGCCAAGATTCAAAACTCTGTCTTTGAAGAATCTGTGAAGGGATACTTAGCGATGCCCGGAGGCTTGTGGTGAGCGAGGAAACGCCTTACGATGAAACCAGCAGAGAATCGTTCTGAGCAACTGCTTTGCGATGTGTGTATTCATCTCATAGAGTTAAACTATTCTTGGATTGAGCAGTTTGAAATCACTGTTTTTGTGAAATCTGAGGAAGGACATTTAGGAATGATCCTTAGAGTATGAAGAAAGCAATATCCTCAGGTAAAATCCAGAAGGAAGCTTTATGTGAAACTGCTCTGTGTCATCTTAATTCCTCTCAATCAGATAAACCTCTCTTTTCATTGAGCAGTTTTCTAGCCCTGTGTATGTTTAGCATGTGATGGGATATTTGGGAACACTTTGAGGCTTATGGTGAAAAAGGAAATATGCTCAGACCGAAACTGGAGAGAAGGTTTCTGAAGAACTGCTTTGTGACGTGTGCATTCCAGTCACAGTGTTACACCTCTCTTCTCATACAGCGTCGGGGAAACCCTTTTGAAGAAACTGCTACCAAGTGATATTTGGGAGCCCGTTGATGTCGATGGTGAAAAGGGAAACAGTCTCAGAGAAAAACTGGAAAGAAGCTTTCTAGGAAACTACTCTGTGATATACGTAATCATCTAACATAGATAAAGCTTTCTTTACCTTATGCAGCTTGGAAACTGTCATGGACATATCCACGAAGGGACATTGTGGAGCACATTGTGGCCTTTGGTGAAAAAAGAAATATCTTCAGATAAAAACTGGAAAGAAGCATTCTGTGACTACGCTTCTTTCTATGCTTATTCATCTCACATAGAAGAAGCTTTCTTTACATTATGCAGCTTCAAAACTCCCTCCTGGATAGATCCACGAAGGGGTATTTGGGATCACATTTGGGCCTATGGTGAAATAGGAAATATAGTCAGATAGAAACTGGAGAGAAGCTTTCTGAGAAACTGCTTGGTGATGTGTGCATTCCACTCAGGGAGTTATAACTTTCTTCTCATAAAGCACATTTTGAACACATTTCCTGTAAAATCAAAAGATTGATATTCAGATCACATTGAAGACTATGGAAAAAAGTGAAACGTCGTCCAATAAAAAACAGAAAGAAGCACTCGAAGAAACTGCTCTCTAACATGTTGATTCTTTTAACAGGGATAAAGCTTACTCTACATTTTCCAGTTTGAAAGTCGGTCTTTGAGGGTTCTGTGAAGGGATATTAAGTGGCGACCTGAGGCTTGTGTGAGGCAAGGAAATGCCTTCCATCAAAAATCGGAGAGAAGTTTTCTGTGCCACTCTTTTGTGATGTTTGTGTTCATCTCATAGCGTTAAATCATTCTTTGGTTTGTGCAGTTTGAAATCACTGGTTCTGAGAATCTGTGACAGGATATTTGGAAACGCTCTTTAGAATATTATAAAAAAGAAATAACCTCAGAGAGAAAAGAGAAGGAAGCTTTCTGTGAAACAGCTCTGTTTCCCGTGAATTCCACTCACACAGTTAAGCTTCTCTTTTCATTGAGCTGTATCATAACATTGTTTATGCTTAGTCTCCGAAGGGATACTCTGGAGGACTTGAAGCTTACGGTGAGAATGGAAATTTCTTCAGATAGAAACTGGAGAGAAGCTTTCAGAGGAGCTGTTTTGTGACATGTGCATTTCACTGTCACAAATATACCTTTCTACTCCTAGAGGATTCTGGAATCCCTTTGGAGAAAAACTACCAAGAGATATTCGGAAGTATAGCAACCATTATGATAAAAAAGGAAATATCCTCAGACAAAAACTGGAAAGAAGATTTCTGTGAACCTGCTTTGTGTTACATATATTTATTCATCTCACGTAGCCAAAACTTTAATTATATTATGCAGTAGGAAAACTCCGTCATGCACAGATCCACGAGGGGACATTCAGGAGCACATTAAAGCCTATGGTGAAAGAGGAGATATCTTCAAATAAAAACAGGACAAAAACTTTCTGAGAAATTACTTTGTGATGTATGCATTTCACTCAGGGAGTTATACCTCTTTTCTGACAAGGCAGTGTTTGAACACTGTTCCTGTGAAACCGAAAAAGTGATATTTTGGAACGCATTGAGAACTATGGTGAATAGTCAAATATACTGAAATAAAATTGAGGAAGAAGCGTTCCAGGAATCTGTTCTCTCATATGTGCATTCACTTCACAGAGTTAATGCTTACTCTATGTTGCCCAGTTTTGAAACTCTGTCTTTGAAGTATCTGTGAAGTGATATTTAGTGACGCACTGTGGCTTGTGGTGAGAGAGGAAATGTTTTCCGATGAAATATGCAGAGGAATGTTTGTAATGTATGTATTCATCTTCGAGAGTTAAATCATTCTTTGGATTGGGAAGCTTGAAATCATTCTTTTTGTGGAATTTGAGGAAGGATATTTGGGAACGATCCTTAGAATATGGAGAGAAAAATATCAGGTAAAATCCAGAAGGAAGCTTTCTGTGAAACTGCTCTGTGTCATCTTAATTCCTCACACACTGATAAGCCTCTCTTTTCATGGAGAAGTTTTCTAACCCTGTGTATGTTTAGCGGGTGATGGGATATTCGGGAGCACTTTGATGCTAACGTTGAAAAAGGAAATATGTTGAGACCGAACCTGGTGAGAAGCTTTCCGTGGAGCTGCTTTGTGACGTGTGCATTCCAGTCACAGTGTTATACCTCTCTTCTCATACAGCGTTGGGGAAACCCTTTTGGAGAAACAGGTACCAAGTGATATTCGGGAGCATGTTGATGCCGATGTTGAAAAGGGAAATAGCCTCAGACAAAAACTGGAAAGAATCTTTCTAGGAAACTACTCTGTGATATCTGTAATCATCTCACATAGATAAAGCTTTGTTTATATTACGCAGCTTGGAAACTGTCATGGACGGATCCTTGACGAGATCGTCGTGAGTACATTCTGGACTATGGTGAAAAAGGAAATATCTTCAGATAAAACCTGGAAAGAAGCTTTCTGTCAATCTACATTTTGGCATGTTTATTCATCTCACAAGATGAAGCTTTCTTTACATTACACAGCTTGGAAACTCCCTCGTGGATGAATGTGCGAAGGGATATTTGGGATCACATTTTGCCCTAGGGCGAAATAGGAAATATAGTCAGGTAAAAGCTGGAGAGAAGCTTTCTGAGGAACTGGTTGGTGATGTGTGCATTCCTCTCAGGGAGTTATAACTTTATTCTCATAAGGCAGAGCTTGAACACTGTTCCTATAAAACCAAAAGAGTGATAATCGGAGCACATTGAACAATATGGCAAAAAGTGAAATTTAGTCCAGGGAAAACCAGAAAGAAGCACTTGAAGAAACTGCTCTCTGATATGTGCATTCTTTTCCACTAGGTTAAAGCTTACTCTACATTTCCCAGTTTGAAACTCCGTCTTTGAGGTTGTTGCAAAGGGATAGTAAGTGGCGACTCAAGGTCTGTGTGAGGCAAGGAAATATCTTCCATTGAACATCAGAGAGAAGCTTTCTGTGCAACATTTTTGTGATGTTTGAATTCATCTCATAGTGTTAAATCATTCTTTGGATTGAGCAGTTTGAAATTACTGTTTCTGTGGCATTTGAGAAAAGATATTTGGAAATGCTCTTTAGAATATCCTACAAAAGAAATATCCTCAGAGAGAAACCAGAAGGAAGAGTGCTGTGAAACTGCTCTGTGTCACATGAATTCGACTGACACAGTTAAGTTTCTCTTTTCATTGAGTTGGATCATAACCCTGTTTTTGTTTACTCTGCGAAGGGATATTCTGGAGGGCTTTGAGGGTTATGGTGAGAAAGTAAACGTCTTCAGATAGAAACAGGAGAGAAGATTTCGGAGGAGCTGCTTTGTGATGTGTGCATTTCACTCACAGAAATATACCTTTCTTCTCCTAGAGAATTCCATAAGTCTTTTGGAGAAAAAGGTAGAAATAAATACATCCGGGAGTATAGGAAAGGCTATGGTGAAAAAGCAAATATCCTCAGACAAAAACTGGAAAGGAAATTTCTGTGAAACTGCTTTGTGTTAGATATGTTTATCCATCTTGCATAGTTAAAACTTTAATTATATTACGCAGTTTGGAAACTCCGTCATGCAAAGATCCCTAAGGGATGTTCAGGAGCACATTCAGGCCTACGGTGAAAGAGGAGATACCTTCAGATAAAAACTGGATAGAAGCTTTCTGAGAAACTACTTTGTGATATATGCATTCCACTCAGGGAGTTATATCACTTTTCTCACAATGCAGTGTTGGAACACTATTCCTGTGAAATCAAAAAAGTAATATTTCGGGGGGGGGGCGGAGCAAGATGGCTGAATAGGAACAGCTCCAGTCTCCATCTCCCAGCGTGAGCGACACAGAAGACCAGTGATTTCTGCATTTTCAACTGAGGTACTGGGGTCATCTCACTCGGGAGTGCTGGAGACAATCCGTGCGGGTCAGCTTCTGCAGCCTGACCAGCGAGAGCTGGAGGAGGGCGAGGCATCGCCTCACCTGGGAAGCGCGAGGGGGAAGGGAGTCCCTTTTCCTAGCCAGGGGAACTGAGACACACAACACCTGGAAAATCGGGTAACTCCTACCCCAATACTGCGCTATAACACCGGTACACCAGAGAATATATACCACACCTGGCGGGGAGGGTTCCTCGCCCACGGAGCCTCCCTCCTTGCTAACACAGCAGTCTGCGGCAATCTAACCGCAAGGCAGCAGCGAGGCTGGGGGAGGGTCGCACGCCATTGCTGAGGCTTAAGTAGGTAAATAAAGCTGCCGGGAAGCTCGAACTGGGTGGAGCTCACAGCAGCTCAAGGAAACCTGCCTGTCTCTGTAGACTGCGCCTCTGGGGACAGGGCTCAGCTAAAGGAGCAGAAGCCTGTGCAAACGCGAACGACTCTGTCTGACAGCTTTGAAGAGAGCAGTGGATCTCCCAACACGGAGGTTGAGATCTGAGAAGGGGCAGTCTGCCTGCTCAAGTGGGTTCCTGACCCCTGAGTAGCCTAACTGGGAGACATCCGCCACTAGGGGCAGTCTGACACCCCACACCTCACAGGGTGGAGTACACCCCTGAGAGGAAGCTTCCAAAGCAAGAATCAGACAGGTGCACTCCCTGTTCAGCAATATTCTGTCTTCTGCAACCTCTGCTGCTGATAGCCAGGCAAACAGGGTCTGGAGTGGACCTCAAGCAAACTCCAGCAGACCTATAGCTGAGAGTCTCGACTGTCAGAAGGAAAACTATCAAACAGGAAGGTCACCTACACCAAAACGCCATCAGTACGTCACCATCATCAAAGACCAGAGACAGATAAAATCACAAAGATGGGGAAAAAGCAGGGCAGAAAAGCTGGAAATTCAAAAAATAAGAGCGCATCTCCTCCTGCAAAGGAGCACAGCCCATCGCCAGCAACGGATCAAAGCTGGTCAGAGAATGATTTTGATGAGATGAGAGAAGAAGGCTTCAGTCCATCAAACCTCTCAGAGCTAAAGGAGGAATTACATACCCAGCGCAAAGAAACTAAAAATCTTGAAAAAAGAGTGGAAGAATTGACAGATAGACTAATTAATGCAGAGAAGGTCATAAACGAAATGACAGAGATGAAAACCATGACACGAGAAATACGTGACAAATACACAAGTCTCAGTAACCGACTCGATCAACTGGAAGAAAGAGTATCAGCGATGGAGGATCAAATGAATGAAATGAAGCAAGAAGAGAAACCAAAAGAAAAAAGAAGAAAAAGAAATGAACAAAGCCTGCAAGAAGTATGGGATTATGTAAAAACACCAAATCTATGTCTGATTGGGGTGCCTGAAAGTGAGGGGTAAAATGGAACCAAATTGGAAAACACTCTACAGGATATCATCTAGGAGAACTTCCCCAACATAGTAGGGCAGGCCAACATTCAAATTCAGGAAATACAGAGAACGCCACAAAGATACTCCTCCAGAAGAGCAACTCCAAGACACATAATTGCCAGATTCACCAAAGTTGAAATGAAGGAAAAAATCTTAAGGGCAGCCAGAGAGAAAGGACGGGTTACCCACAAAGGGAAGCTCATCAGAATGAAAGCAGATCTCTCGGTAGAAACACTGCAAGCCAGAAGAGAGTGGGGGCCAATATTCAACGTTCTTAAAGAAAAGAATTTTAAACCCAGAATTGCATATCCAGCCAAACTAAGTTTCATAAGTGAAGGAGAAATAAAATTCTTAAAGATAAGCAAATGCTTAGAGATTTTGTCACCACCAAGCCTGCCTTACAAGAGACCCTGAAGGAAGCCCTAAACATGGAAAGGAACAACCGGTACCAGCCATTGCAAAAACATGCCAAAATGTAAAGACCATCGAGGCTAGGAAGAAACTGCATCAACTAATGAGCAAAATAACCAGTTAATATCATAATGGCAGGATCAAGTTCACACATAACAATATTAACCTTAAATGTAAATGGACTAAATGCTCCAATTAAAAGACACAGACTGGCAAACTGGATAAAGAGTCAAGACCCATCAGTCCGCTGTCTTCAGGAGACCCATCTCACATGCAGAGACATACATAGGCTCAAAATAAAGGGATGGAGGAAGATCTACCAAGCAAATGGAGAACAAAAAAAAGCAGGGGTTGCAATCCTAGTCTCTGATAAAACAGACTTTAAACCATCAAAGATCAAAAGAGACAAAGAAGGCCATTACATAATG
>NC_045437.1:70326266-70347237 GCF_002776525.5 Piliocolobus tephrosceles
TGGTGGGATTGTAAACTAGTTCAACCATTATGGAAAACAGTATGGCAATTCCTCAAGGATCTAGAATTAGACGTACCACATGACCCAGCTATCCCACTACTGGGTATATACCCAAAGGATTATAAATTATTCTACTACAAAGACACATGCACACGTATGTTTATAGCGGCACTATTTACAATAGCAAAGGCTTGGAATCAACCCAAATATCCATCAGTGACAGACTGGATTAAGAAAATGTGGCACATACATACCATGGAATTCTGTGCAGCCATAAAAAAGGATGAGTTTGCGTCCTTTGTAGGGACATGGATGCAGCTGGAAACCATCATTCTTAGCAAACTATCACAAGAAGAGAAAACCAAACACCGCATGTTCTCACTCATATGTGGGAACTGAACAATGAACTCACTTGGACTCGGGAAGGGGAACATCACACACTGGAGCCTATCATGGGGAGGGTGGAGGGGGGAGGGATTGCACTGGGGAGTTATACCTGATATAAATGATGAATTGATGGGCGCTGACGAGTTGATGGGTGCAGCACACCAACATGGCACAAGTATACATATGTAACAAACCTGCACGTTATGCACATGTACCCTAGAACTTAAAGTATAATAAACAAACAAACAAAAAAAAAGAATATCCTGAAAAAGGAGTAACCTCAGAGAAAACAGGAAGGAAGCTTTTGGTGAAAGTGTTCAGTGTCACGTGAATTCTGCTCACACAGGTAAGCTTCACTTTTCATACAGCAGTATCATAACACTGTTTTTGTTTAGTCTGCACAGAGATATTCTGGAACCCTTTGAGGCTTACGGTGAGAAAGGAAACGTCTTTAAATAGAAACTGGCGAGAAGGTTTGTGAGGAGCTCCTTTCTGACATGTGCGTTCCACTCACAGAAATACAACTTTCTTCTCATATAGGATCCCGCAATCCCTTGTGGAGAAAAAGTTACCAAGAGACATTCAGGAGTATAGGGAATGCTATGGTGAAAAAGAAAATATCCTCAGAGAAAAACTGGAAAGAAGATTTCTGTGAAACTGCTTTGTGTTAGATATATTTATTCATCTTGCATAGTTAAAATTTTTCTTATATTACGCAGTTTGGAAACTCTGTCATGCACGAATCCACAAAGGAATATTCGGGAGAACATTCAGGCCTATGGTGAAAGAGGAGATATCTTCAGATAAAAAGTGGATAGAAGCTTTCTGAAAAACTACATTGTTATATATGCATTGCACTCACGGAGTGATACCTCTTTTCTCACAAGGCAGCGTTTGTACACTGTTCCTGTGAAACCGAAAAAGTGATATTTCGGAACCCATTGAGAACTATGGCGAATAGTGAAATATACTGAAACAACATCGAGGAAGAAGCATTCCAAAAATCTGCTCTCTGATATGTGCATTAGTTGCACAGAGATAATGTTTACTCTACGTTGCCCAGTTTCATAATTCTGTCTTTGAAGAATCTGGGTAGGGAAAGGTATTGATGCCCGGATGCTTGCGGTTAGCCAGAAAGCTTCTTCCAATGCAAATAGCAGAGAAAGTTTGTTAGCAACTGCTTTGTGATGTATATTCGTCTCAAAGAGTTAAACCATACTTTTGACTGAGCAGCTTGAAATCACTGTTTTTGTGAAATCTGTGGAAGGACATTTGGGAACGATCCTTAGATTATACAGAAAGAAATATCCTCAGGAAAAATCCAGTAGAAAGCTTTCTGTGAAACTGCTCTGTGTCGTCTTAATTCCTCTCACTCAGTTAAGTCTCCCTTTTCATTGAGCAGTTTTCTACCCCTGTGTATGTTTAGCGTGTGATGGGATATGCGGGAGCAATTTGAGGCTTACGGTGAAAAAGGAAATATGATCAGACTGAAACTGGAGAGAAGCTTTCCGAGGAACTGCTTTGTGGCTTGTGCATTCCAATCACAGTGTTATACCTCTCTTCTCATACAGCGTCAGGGAAAGCTTTTGCAGAAACTGGTACCAAGTGATATTCGGTATAATGTTGATGCTGATGGTGAAAAGCCAAATAGCCTCAGACAAAAACTGGAAAGAAGCTTTCTAGGAAACTACTCTGTGATATGTGTAATCATCTCACATAGTTAAAGCTTTCTTTACATTACGCAGGTTGGGAACTGTCATGGACGGGCCCACAAAGGGACCTTCGGG
Source organism: Piliocolobus tephrosceles (assembly GCF_002776525.5). NCBI lineage: Eukaryota > Metazoa > Chordata > Mammalia > Primates > Cercopithecidae > Piliocolobus > Piliocolobus tephrosceles. Next base: position 70,328,441 of record NC_045437.1, read on the forward strand.
AGCACATCCAGGACTATGGTGAAAAAGGAAATATCTTCAGATAAAAACTGGAAAGAAGCTTTTTGTGAATCTGCTTTTTGCTACGTTTATTCATCTCACATAGATGAAGCTTTCTTTACATTACACATCTTGGAAACTCCCTCGTGGATGGATTAGTGAAGGGATATTTGGGATCACATTGAGTCCTATGGTGAAATAGCAAATATAGTCAGATAAAAACTGGAGAGAATATTTCTGAGAAATTGCTTTGACGTGTGCATTCCATTCACAGTGTTATACCTCTTGTCTCATAGAGTCTCAGGGAACTTCTTTTGGAGCAACATATATCAAGTGATACTCGGGAGTATATATCTTCTGAATATCCCTTTGCAGACTAAACAAAAAGAGTGTTATGATACTGTTCTCTGAAAAGAGAAGCAGAAAACTACTCAGTGAAAAGATAGGCTTAACTGAACGAGAGAAATTAAGACGACACAGAGCAGTTTCACAGAAAGCTTCTGTTTGGATGAACGGAGGCAAGATGGCGAACTTCCGGGTTCTTCATCATCAACTTTTCCCATGTGCGTGAAAATGTAGCCAGCGCCCAGGAAGGTGCAGACCAATCAGGCATGTGCCAGGTGATGTCAGTCCGAAGAGAACAAGATTTACCTGGTGACACCTGTGGAGTCCCTCCTCCTGCCGTCACGTCCATGCCCCACCTATTGCCCTTCCACTCCTAGAAAAATCGCTCCCGGTACACACGTGGCACGGGCTTCCTCAGCCCCCATTCTTGTTGGGACTGCATCAGGAACTCTGCCCAAGAACTCTATCAGGCGACTCTCTCGGCCTCCTTTGCCGGAGGCCGACAGACCTCACCTTGCACACCTTCTTCCCTGAAGCTAGATGACCAAAGATTAAATTTGCCGTTTTGCTTTTAGCCTTGACTACTGGCTGGTACTTTTGTGCTCTCTCGGTGGCCTTAGGAAAACAAATCAGTTGGTGCCGAACCCGGGAGGAGACCCCTCCTCAGGCCTCTAAGATTTGAGGAACCTCCTCCTACTCCCACGCCGCAGACGGACGAGGACCTAAGACCTGCTTTCCTCACTCTCACGGCCTCTCTGGGGTAAGTGCCCTTGTCTCCTCTTTACCTCCCTCTGCCCAAAATCCTGCACAGGTCCAAGGCCTACTTTTCAGCCACCATTTGCTCGGGAGACCTGATCAGGACAGAGACATCCGACACCTGAAGTTAATCCCCACCTTGGCTCCAAGAGCCTCCAGTCTGTCTCTGGTGATTTCAAAGGACGCTTTGAAGACAGGCAGAGATCTCCATTGTGTAAATGAAGAGGAAAAAAATGGGAAACCCCCAGTTCAAATTTGTAAAGAGCACCCCTTTAGGGTGCCTCCTAGCCAATTTAAAAACCTTACAGCGGTTAATTTTTCTTTCCTCTGTGGCGTGACCCCAATACAAACTAGACAATCAGTCTCAGTGGCCACCACAGGGCACCTTAGACTGCAATGTTCTGATCAACCTCAGCAATTTCTGCCAGCTGCTAGGCAAGTGGTCCGAAATTAATTACATACAAGGCTCTTGGGCCTTACGCTCTCGTCCGGACTTGTGTAGCCAGTGTTCTTTGGTCCAGGTTATGCTGGCCAAGGACGCCAGCTCACAGGAACCCAAAAAAGAGGAGTCTTTGTTCCTTTCTGTTCAGCCGGAGGACTTAGGGTTTCCTTCTGTCTCTGTACCCTCACCCCCTCCCTAAACTCCTCCTTCTTCCCCTGTGCAGACTCTTCCTTTCTCTTATCTACTAGTAATTAATTCTGTCCCGTGACTCCTTCAGGGCTGCCAACTGGCTGACTTGAGTCCCCTGTTTCTGCCCACACCCGCTCTAAGTGCCCTGCTGATGCCCTCAATCCTGCCCCACACCCTCTTACAGTGTTAGCACCTTTGCGAGAAGTAGCTGGGGCAGAGGGGATAGTCACAGTATATGTCTCTTTTTCACTGGCCGACCTTTCCAAAATTGAGAAGCATTTAGGTGATTTCTCAGCTAATTCTACCATATACATAAAGGAATTTAGATATCTTCGTCAGGCCTATTACTTAACTTGGCATGACCTCCAGGTAATCCTAACTTCTAACCTAAACCCTGAGGAGCAAGAGCTCATCTTTGTGGCCACCAGGCAGAATGCCAACCAATTACATTTAACTGATGCTGCCATTCTACAAGAGGAGCAAACAGTCCCCTCGGCAGACCCAGACTGGGATTACCAAGTAGGCCAGCCTGGGTGCCGTAGGAGAGATATAATGGTCCAGTGTTTGTTGGCTGGTATGCAAGCAGCCTCAAAGAAAACTGTAAATTTTAACAAATTAAAAGAACTGGAAGAAAATCCAGCTGCATTCTTAAATAGGCTGACTGAGGTTCTAATCCAATATACCCGGTTAGATCCGGCCTCCCCCAAAGGGGCCATCATTTTGGCGTCTTATTTCATTTCTCAATCAGATTCCTGACATTCATAAAAAACGTCAAAAGGTATAGGATGATCCTCAGACATCAATACAACACCTAGTTAAGTTAGCCTTTAAGGTCTATAACTCCACAGAGGAGACAGCTGAGGCACAGTGGCAGGCTCGCTTTGAACAGAAGGTGCACCTACTGGCGGTGGCTTTGCAGCCCAGTCGTTACCCCAGACCAGAGAGCACACACCCCGCAGACTCCAAGGCTACAAAAGGAGCCTGCTATAAGTGCGGCAAGGCAGGACACTATGCCAACATGTGTCCACGAGGTCCCCGCGCCCCAACGCAACCTTGCTATAAGTGCAAGATGTCAGGACATTGGCCCAGTGAATGTCCTAATCCTCGTCCACTAGCAACCTCCTGCCCTGCTTGCCAACAGGAAGGACACTGGAAGTCTGATTGCCCCACCCTGAGAACAGGAGCCATGTCTCAACGTGACCCCTTTTCCAGGAATCTGGGAGGTCCTTCCAGCTCCTACATTTGGATGATGACAACTGAAGGTGCTGAGACTCGGGGACCTCCACCACCATCGCTGAGCCACGGGTAACAGTCCTGGTAGCGGGTAAGACAATTTTTTTAATCGACAGCAGGTCTACTTATTCTATTTTGCCGTCCTTCTCTGGACCTGTCCTTCCATCCAATATCTCTGTAGTAGGAGTGGATGGAAAGCCATCTACTCCACGAAAAACTCCACTCCTCAATTGCTGCCTGGCCAACAAGTACTTTGTGCACTCATTCCTCGTTCCCAGCTAAAAAGGGCCCCTACCAAAATCAACCAGTGGAAATCAGTTTGGCTTTCCCTCACTCGCCTCAAACTTACTAAATTTTTTTAACTATCTCATACTCGCCAGCATTGCCAGGATTTCCTTCCAACGAATGCTTCCATTCCTCATTCTTATAGTAATACTGTGACTTATTTTATGTTTTGTCTCCATTTTGATCAAATATCTCTATGCCAAGATTCAAGAAATCACTCAGGTCAACTTCAACCAAATGCTTCTTCCTCCGTACGTCCAAATACCAACCATAGGTTCTGACCTTAATGACACCCCTTAACAGCAGGAGGTAGCCAGACTGATCATGGCGCCCCCTTATCACTATTATCAATAAAAGTTTTGACTGTTTGGATGAACGAAGGCAAGATGGTGAACTTCCGGGTTCTTCATCATCAACTTTTCCCGTGTGTGCGAAAATGTAGCCGGCGCCCAGGAAGGTGCAGACCAATCAGGCATGTGCCAGGTGATGTCAATCCGAAGAGACCAAGATTTACCTGGTGGCACCTGTGGAGCTCCTCACCCTCCCCGACACATCCATGCTGCACCTATTGCCATTTCACTCCTAGAAGAGCCGCCCCCGGCAGACGCACAGTGAGGACTTCCTCTGCCCCCATTCTTGTTGGGACTGCAACAGGAATTCCAACCGAGAGCTCTACCAGGAGACGCTCTCGGCCTCCTTTGCAGGAGGCCAACAGACCTCACTTTGCCCACCTTCTTTCCTGAAGCTAGATGACCAAAGAATAAATTTGCAGTTTTGCTTTCAGCCTTGTCTACTCCCTGGTTCCCTTATGCTCTCTCTTGTGGTCTTAGAAAAACCAATCAGCTTCCTTCTGGATTTGACCTGAGGATATTTCTTTCTCCATATCCTAAGGATCATTCCCAAATGTCCTTCCACAGATTCCACAAAAACAGTGATTTCAATCTGCTCAATCCAAAGAACGGTTTAACTCTATGAGACGAATACACATATCACAAAGCAGTTGCTCACAATGCTTCTCTGCAGGTTTCATCAGAATGCCTTTCCTGGCTCACCACAAGGCTCTGGGCATCACTAAATATACCTTCATAGATTCTTCAAAAACAGAGTTTCAAAAGTGGGCAACATAGAGTAAGCATTAACACTGTGAAGTGAATGCACATATCAGAGAGCAGATTCCTGGAACACTTCTTCCTCGATTTTATTTCAGTATATTTCACTATTCACCTTAGTCCTCAATGCGTTCCAAAATACCACTTTTTCGGTTTCAGAGGAACAGTGTTAAAACACAGCCTTTGTGAGAAAAGAGGTATAACTCCCTGAGTGGAATGCATACATCACAAAGGAGTTACTCAACAAGCTTCCCTCCAGTTTTTATCTGAAGACATCTCCTCTTTAATCATAGGCCTGAATGTGCTCCCGAATTTCCGTTCAGAGATCCCTGTATGAGGGAGTTTCCAATCTACGTAATATAAGTAAAGTTTTAACTATGCAAGATAAAAAAATATATCTAACACAAAGGAGTTTCACAGAAATCTTCTTTCCAGTTTTTGTCTGAGAATATTTCCTTTTTCTCCATAGTCGTCACTATGTTCCTGAATATCTCTTGGTAGCTTTTTCTCCAAAAGGCATTCCAGAATCCTCTATGAGAAGAAAGGTGTATTTCTGCGAGTGGAACGCACATGTAACAAAGCTGCTCCTCAGAAAGCTTCTCTCCACTTTCTCTTTAAAGACATTTCTTTCTCACCGTAATCCTCAAAGGGCTCCTGAATATTCCAGTCACAGTGTTATACCTCCCTTCCCATACGGCAACACGGAAACCCTTTTGGAGAACAGGTACCAAGTGATATTCGGAAGCATGTGGATGCCGATGGTGAAAAGCGAAATAGCCTCAGACAAAAACTGGAAAGAAGCTTTCCAGGAAACTACTCTGTGATATGTGCAATCACCTCACATAGATAAAGCTTTCTTTACATTACAAAACTTAGAAACTGTGTTGGACGGATCCATGAAGGGACCTTCCGGAGCACATTCTGGACTATGGCGAAAAAGGAAATATCTTCAGATAAAAACTGGAAAGAAGCTTTCTGTGAATCTGCTTTTTGCTATGTGTATTCATCTCACATAGATGAAGCTTTCCTTACATTACGCATCTTGGATACTCCCTCGTGGATGGATTCGTGAAGGGATATTTGGGATCACATTGAGGCCTATGGTGAGATAGCAAATATAGTCAGATAAAAACTGGAGAGAAGCTTTCTGAGAAACTCCTTTGTGACGTGTGCATTCCACTCACAGTGTTTTACCTCTGGCCTCATACAGCGTCAGGGAAGTCCTTTTGGAACAACAGGGACCAAGTGATATTCGGAAGCATGTTGATGCCGATGGTGAAACGGGAAAGAGCCTCAGACAAAAACTGGAAAGAAGCTTCCTAGGAAATTACTCGGTGCTATGTGTAATCATCTCACATAGATAAAGTTTTGATTACATTATGCAGCTTGGAGATTGTCATGGACGGATCCACGAAGGGACCTTTGAGTGCACATTGAGGACTACGGTGAAAAAGAAAATATCTTCAGAGAAAACCTGGAAAGAAGCTTTCTGTGAATGTTCTTTTTGCTATGTTTATTCATCTCACATAGATGAAGCTATCTTTACATTACACAGCTTGGAAAATCCCTCGTGCATGGATCCACGAAGGCATATTTGGGATCACATTCGGGCCAATTTTTTTTTTTTTTTTTTTTTTTTTTTTGTTGAGACGGAGTCTTGCTCTGTCGCCAGGGCTGGAGTGCAGTGGCCGGATCTCAGCTCACTGCAAGCTCTGCCTCCCGGGTATACGCCATTCTCCTGCCTCAGCCTCCCCAGTAGCTGGGACTACAGGCACCCGCCACCTCGCCCAGCTAGTTTTTTGTATTTTTTAGTAGAGACGGGGTTTCACAGTGTTAGCCAGGGTGGTCTTGATCTCCTGACCTCGTGATCCGCCCATCTCGGCCTCCCAAAGTGCTGGGATTACAGGCTTGAGCCACCGTTGGGATTACAGGCTTGAGCCACCGTGCCCGGCCGGGCCAATGTTGAAGAAGGAAATATAGTTACAAAAAAACTGGAGAGAAGCTTTCTGAGAAACTGCTAGGTTATGTGGGTATTCCACTCAGGTAGTTATAACTTTCTTCTCATAAGGCGCAGTTTGAACACTGTTTCTGTAAAACCAAAAGAGTGATATTCGGAGCACATTAAACACTATGGCAAAAAGTGAAATGTTGTCCAACAAAAAACAGAAAGAAGCACTCAAAGAAACTGCTCTCTGACATGTCCATTCTTTTCACATGGTTAAAGCTTACTCTACATTTCCCAGTTTGAAAGTTGGTCTTTGAGGTTTCTGTGAAGGGATAGTAAGTGGCGACCGGAGGAGTGTGTGAGGAAAGGAAATGTATTCCATCCAAAATCGGAGAGAAGCTTTCTGCGCAACTATTTTGTCATATTTGTATTCATCTCATAGAGTTAAATCATTCTTTGGATTGGGAAGTTGGAAATCACCACTTCTGTGGAATCTGAGAAAGGTCATTTGGAAACGATCTTTAGAATATCCTGAAAAAGAAATAACCGCAGAAAGAAACCAGAACGAAGGTTTCTGTGAAACTGCTCTGTGTCCCATGAATTTCGCTCACACAGTTAACCTTCTCTTTTCATTTAGTTGTATCATAATACTTTTTTTGTTTAATCTGTGAAGGGATATTCTGGAGGGCTTTGAGACTCATGGTGAGAAAGGAAACGTCTTCAGATAGAAAATGGAGAGAAGCTTTCTGAGGAGCTGCTTTGTAACGTGCAATTTCCACTCACAGGAATATGCCTTTCTTCTCCTAGAGGATTCTGGGATCCGTTTTGGAGAAAAAGCTACCAAGAAATATTCGGTAGTATAGCGACGACTATGGTGAAAAAGGAAATATCCTCAGTCAAAAACAGGAAAAAAGATTTCTGTTGAACTGCTTTGTGTTAGATACATTAATTCGTCTCTCACAGTTAAAACTCTAATTATATTACACAGTTTGGAAACTCTAACTTGCACAGATCCGCCAAGGGACATTCACGAGCACATACTGGCCTACTGTGAAGGAGGAGATATCTTCAGATATAAACTGGATAGAAGCTTTCGGAGAAACTACTATGTGACGTATGCATTACACACAGGGATGTATACCTCTTTTTTCACAAGGCAGTGTTTGAACACTGTTCCTGTGAAACCAAAAATGTGATATTTTGGAATGCATTGTGGACTATGGTGAATAGTGAAATATACTGAAATAAAATCGAGGAAGATGCATTCCAAGAATCTGCTCTCTGATACGTGCATTCACTTCACAGAGTTAATAGTTACTCTTTGTTGCCCAGTTTTGAAACTCTGTCTTTGAAGAATCTGTGAAGTGATATTTAGTGATGCCTGGAGGCTTGTGGTGAGCGAGGAAACGTCTTCTCATGAAATCCGCAGAGAAACGTTCTGAGCAACTGCTTTGCAATGTGTGTATTCGTCTCGTAGAGTTAAACCCTTCTTTGTATTGAGCAGCTTGAAATCACTGTTTCTGTGGAATCTGAGTAAGAAATTTTGGAACGATCCTTAGAATATGGAGAAAGAAATATCCTCAGGTAAAATCCAGAAGGAAGGTTTCTCTGAAACTGCTCTCTGTCGTTTGAATTCCTCTCACTCACATAAGCCTCTCTTTTCATTGAGCAGTTTTCTAACCCTGTGTATGTTTAGCATCTGATGGGATATTCGGGAGCTCTTTGAGGCTTACCATGAAAAAGAAAATCTGTTCAGACAGAAACTGGAGAGAAGCTTTCCGAGGAACTGCTTTGTAACGTGTGCATTCCACTCACAGTGTTGTACCTCTCTTCTCAAACAGCTTCAAGGAAACCCTTTTGGAGAAACTGGCACCAGTTGATATTCGGGAGCATGTTGATGCCAATGTTGAAAAGAGAAATACTCTCAGACAAAAACTGGAAAGAAGCTTTCTAGGAAACTACACTGTGATATGTGTAATCATCTCACATAGATAAAGCTTTCTTTATATTATGCAGCCTGGAAAGCTGTCATGGACGGAGCCATGAAGGGGCCTTCAGGAGCACATGCAAGACTAGGGTGAAAAAGGAAATATCTTCAGATAGAACTGGTAAGAAACTTTCTGTGAAACTGCTTTTTGCTATGTTCATTCATCTCACATACATGAAGGTTTCTTTACATTATGCAGATTGGAAACACCCTCGTAGATGGATCTATGACGGGAAACTTGGGATCACATTCAGGCCTGTGGAGAATTAGCAAATATAGGCAGATAAAAACTGGAGAGAAGCTTTCTGAGAAACTGCTTGGTGATGTGTGCATTCCTCACAGGGAGTTATAGCTTTCTTTTCGTAAGGCAGAGTTTGAACACGGTTCCTATAAAGCCAAAAGAGTGATATTCGGAGCTCATTGAAGACAACGGCAAAAAGTGAAATGTCGTCCAATAAAAAACACAAAGAAGCACTCGAATAATCTGCTCTCTGACATGTCCATTCTTTTCACAGGTTAAAGCTTCCTCTACATTTGCCAGTTTCAAAGTCGGTCTTTAGGGTTTTGGGAATGGATAGTAAGTGACAACCGGAGGCCTGTGTGAGGCAAGGAAATGTCTTCCATCGAAAATCAGAAAGAAGAATTCTGCCCACGACTTTTGTGATGTTTGTATTCATCTTATAGAGTTAAATCATTCTTTGTATTGAGCAGTTTGAAATCACTGTTTCTGTGGAATCTGAGAAAGGATATTTGGAAACGCTGTTCAGAATATCCTGAAAAAGAAACAACCTCAGAGAGAAACCAGAAGGAAGGATTCTGTGAAACTGCTCTGTGTCATGTGAATTCTGCTCACAGTTACGCTTCTCCTTTAATTGAGCTGTATCATAATATCGTTTTGATTTAGACTTCAAAGGGATACTCTGGAGCACTTTTAGGCTTACGGTGATAAAGGAAACATCATAAGATAAAAACTGGAGAGAAGGTTTCTGAGGAGCTGCTTTGTGACTTGTCCATTCCACTCATAGAAATATAGCTTTCTTCTATAGAGGATTCTGGAATCCGTTTTGGAGAAACAACTACCAAGAGATATTCGGGAGTATAGCAATGACTATGGTGAAAAGGAAATATCCTCTGACAAAAACTGGAAAGATTTCTGTGAACCTGCTTTGAGTTAGATATATTTACTCATCTCGCATAGTTAAAACTTTAATTACATTACGCAGTTTGGAAACTCCTTTAAACACAGATCCGCGAAGAGACGTTCGGGAGCACAGTCAATCCTACGGTGAAAAAGGAGATATCTTCAGATAAAAACTGGGTAGAAATTTTCTGAGAAACTACCTTGTGATGTATGCATTCCACTCAGGGAGTTATACCTTTTTTTCTCACAAGGCAGCATTTGAACACTGTTCCTGTAAAACCGAAAGAGTGATATTTCGGAACGAATTGAGGACTCTGGCGAATAGTGAAATATACTGAAATAAAATCAAGGAAGAAGCATTCCAAGAATCTGCTATATGATATGTGTATTCATATTACAGTGTTAATGCTTACTCTATGTTGCCCAGCTTCGAAACTCTGTCTTTGAAGAAACTGTGAAGGGATATTTAGTGATGCCTGGATGCTTGTGGTGAGCGAGGAAACGTCTTCCGATGAAACCTGCAGAGAAACGTTCTCAGCAACTGCTTTGCAATGTGTGTTTTCGTCTCCTAGAGATAAACCATTCTGTGGATTGAGGAGCTTGAAGTCACTGTTTTTGTGGAGTCTGGGGAAGGACACTTGGGAACGATCCTCAGAATATGAGGAAAGAAATATCCACAGGTAAAATCCAAAAGGAAGCCTTCTGTGAAACTGCTCTGTGTCATCTTAATTATTCTTGCTCAGGTAAGTGCCTCTTTTTAATGAGTGTTTTTCTAACCCTGTGTATGTTTAACGTGTGATGCGATATTCGGGAGCCCTTTGAGGCTTATGGTGAAAAAGGAAATATGTTCAGACCGAAACTGGAGAGAAGCTTTCCAAGGAATTGCTTTGTGACGGGTGCATTCCACTCACAGTGTTTTACCTCTCTTCTCAAACAGCATCATGGAAACCCCTTTGAAGAAACAGGTACCAGGAGATATTCAGGATCATGTTGATGCTGATGGTAAAAAGGGAAATAGCCTCAGACAAAACTGGAAAGAAGCTTTCTAGGAACTACTCAGTGATACGTGTATTCATCTCACATATATAAGGATTTCTTTACATTATGCAGCCTGGAAACTGTCACGGACGGATCCACGAAGGGCCTTCGGGAGCACATTCAAGACAGGGTGAAAAAGGAAATATCTTCAGATAAAAACTGGTAAGAAGCTTTCTGTGAATCTGCTTTTTGCTATGTATATTCAACTCACATAGATGAAGCTTTCTTTCCATTACGCAGCTTGGAATCTTCCTCGTAGATGGATCCATCAAGGGATAGTTCGCATGACATGCAGGCCTATGGTGAAGTAGGAAATATAGTCAGATAAAAAGTGGAGAGAAACTTTCTGAGAAACTGCTTGGTGATGTGTGCATTCCACTCAGGGAGTTATAACTTTCTTCTCATAAGGCACAGTTTGAACACTGTTCTGTAAAACCAAAAGAGTGATATTTGGAGCACATTGAAGACTATGGCAAAAAGTGAAATGTGGTCCAATAAAAAACAGAAAGAAGCACTCGAAGAAACTGCTCTGACATGTCCATTCTTTTCACAGGTATAAATCTTGCTCTACATTTCCCAGTTTGAAAGTCAGGCTTTGACGGTTCTGCGAAGAGATAGTAAGTGACGACAGGAGACCTGTGTGAGGCAAGGAAAAGTCTTCCATCCATAAACGGAGAGAAGCTTTCTGCACAACTCTTTTCTGATGTTTGTATTCATCTAATAGAGTTAAATCATTCTTTAGATTGAGGAGTTTGAAATCACTGTTTCTGTGGAATCTGAGAAAGGACATTTGGAAACACTCTTTGGAATATCCTGAAAAAGAAATAACCTCATTTAGAAACCAGAAGGAAGCTTTCTGTGAAACTGCACTATGTCACGTGAATTCCACTCACACAGATAAGCTTCTCTTTTCATTGAGCTGTATCATAACATGGTTTTTGTTTAGTCTGCAAAGGTTTATTCTGGAAGGCTTTAAGGCTTACGCTGAGAAAGGAAGCGTCATCAGATAGAAACTGGAAAGAAGATTTCTGACGAGCTGCTTTGTGACGTGTGCATTCCACTCACAGAAATATAACTTCCTTTTCCTAGAGGACTCCGGAATCCCTTTTGGAGACAAAGCTACAATACAGATATTTGGGAGTATAGGGAAGGCTATGGTGAAAATGGAAATATCCTCTGACAAAAACTGGAAATAAGATTTCTGTGAAATTGCTTTGTGTTAGATATATTTATTTATCTCACATAATTAAAACCTTAATTATATTATGCAATTTGGAAACTCCATCATGCACAGATCCACGAAGGGACGTTCGGAAGCACATTCAGGTCAACGATGAAAGGGGAGATATCTTCCGATAAAAACTGGATAGAAGCTTTCTGAAAACTACTTTCTGATATATGCATTCCACTCAGAAAGTTATACCTCTTTGCCTGTAAAGCAGTGTTTGATCACTGTTCCTGTGAAACCAAAGAAGTGATATTTTGGAACGCATTGAGGACTATGGCAAATAGTGAAATACACTGAAGTAAGATCGTGGAAGAAGCATTCCAAGAATCTGCTCTAATATGCGCATTCACTTCACAGAGGTAATGCCTACTCTATGTTGCCCAGTTTCGAAACTCTGTCTTTGAATAGTCTGTGAAGGGATATGCAGTGATGCCCGGAGGCTTGTGGTGAGCGAGGAAACGTCTTCCGATGAAACCTGAAGAGAAACGTTGTGAGCAACTGCTTTTTGATGTATTTGTCTCCTAGAGTTAAACCATTCTGTGGATTGAGCAGTGTGAAACCACTGTTTCTCTGGCATCTGAGGAAGAACATTTTGGGAATGATCCTTAGAATATGGAGAAAGAAATATCCTCAGGTAAAATCCAGAACGAAGATTTCTGTGAAACTACTCCATGTTCTGTGTCGTCTTAATTCCTCTTACTCAGATAAGCCTCTCTTTTCATTGAGCAGTTTTCTAGCCCTGTGGGTGTTCCACGTGTGATGGGATACTCGGGAGCACTTTGAGGCTTACGGTGAAAAAGGAAATATGTTCTGACTGAAACTGGAGAGAAGCTTTCTGAGGAAATGCTTTGTGACGTGTGCATTCCACTCATGGTGTTATACCTCTCTTCCCATACGGCATTGGGGAAACCCTGTTGGAGAAACAGATACCAAGTGATATTCGGGAGCATGTTGATGCTGATGGTGAAAAGGGAAATAGCCTCAGTAAAAAACTGGAAAGAAGTTTTCTAGGAAACTATTCTGTGATATCTGTAATCATCTTACATACATAAAGCTTTCTTTACATTCTGCAGCTTGGAAACTGTCATGGACGGATCCACGAAGGGACCATCGGGAGCACATTCTGGACTAGGGTGAGAAAGGAAATATCTTCAGATAAAAACTGGAAAGAAGTTTTATGTGCATCTGCTTATTGTTATGTTTATTCATCTCACATAGATGAAGCTTTCTTTACATTACACAGCTTGGAAACTCCCTCGTGGATGGATCCGCGAAGGGATATTAGGGATCACATTCGGGCTTATGGTGAAATAGAAAATATAGTCAGATAAAAACTAGAGAGAAGCTTTCTGAGAAACTGCTTGGTGATGTGTGCATTCCACTCAGGGAGTTGTTACTTTCTTCTCATAAGACACAGTTTGAACACTGTTCTTGTAATACCAAAAGTGTGATATTCAGAGTACATTGAAGACTATGACAAAAAGTGAAATGTCGTCCAATAAAAAACAGAAGGAAACACTCAAAGAAACTGCTCTCTGACATATCCTTTCTTTTCACAGGGTTCAAGCTTCCTCTACATTTACCAGTTGGAAAGTCCATCTTTGAGGTTTCTGCGAAGGGATAGTAAGTGGCAACCAGAGGTCTATGTCGAGCAAGGAAATGTCTTCCATCAAAAATCTCAGGGAAGATTTCTGTGCAAGTATTTTATGATGTTTGTATTCATCGCATAGAGTTAAACATTCTTTGGATTGAGCAGTTTGAAATCACTGTTTCTGTGGAATCTGAGAAACGACATTTGGAAATGCTCTTTAGAACATTCTGAAAAAGAAAAACGTGAGAGAGTACCCAGAGGGAAGCTTTCTGTGAAACTGCTCTGTGTCACGTGGATTCCGCTTACACAGTTAAGCTTCTCTTTTCATTGAGCTGTATCATAACACTGTTTTTGTTTATTCTGCGAAGGGATATTCAGGAGCTCTTTGAGGCTTACGGTGAGAAAGGAAACGTCTTCACATAGAAACTGGAGAGAAGCTTTCTGAAGAGCTGCTTTGTAACGTGTGCATTCCACTCACAGAAATATACCTGTCTTCTCCTAGAGGACTCCAGAATCCCTTTTGGAGAAAGAGCTACCAAAAGACATTCGGGAGTATAGGGAAGGCTATAGTGAAAAAGCAAATATCCTCAGACAAAAACTGGAAAGAAGATTTCTGGGAAACTGCTTTGTTTTATATATATTTATACGTCGTGCATAGTTAAAACTTTATATTACCCAGTTTGCAAACTCCGTCATGCAGAAATCCGCGAAGAGACTTTCCAGAATACCTTCAGGCCTATGATGAAAGAGGAGATATCTTTAGATAAAAATTGGATAGAAGCATTCTGAGAAACTACTTTGTGATATACGCATTCCACTCAGGGAATTATACCTCTTTTCCCACAAGGCCGTGTTTGGAAACTGTTCCTCTGAAACCGAAAACATGATATTTTGGAATGCATTGAGGACTATTTCGAACAGTGAAATATACTGAAATAAAATCGAGGAAGAAGTGTTCAAAGTATCTGCCTCTGATATGTGCATTCCCTTCACAGAATTAATGCTTACTCTACATTGCCCAGTTTCGAAACTCTGTCTTTGAAGAATCGGTGAAGGGATATTTAGTGACGCCCGGACCCTTGTGTTGGCAAGGAAACATCTTCCGATGAAACCTGCAGAGAAACGTTCTGAGCAACTGCTTTGTGATGTGTGTCTTCGTCTCATAGAGTTAAACCTTTCTTTGGATTGAGCAGCTTGAAATCACTGTTTTTGTTCAAAATCCAGAAAAAAATCCAAACCTAGTTTAATTAGCCTTTAAGGTCTAAAAATCCTGCGAATGTCCGAGGCCCACTTTTGAGCCGCCAAGTGGCTCGAGAGGAACCACGTGGCTCGGGAGACCCGATCAGGACGGAGACCTCTGCCTGAAGGTAATTTCCACCTTGGCTCCAAGAGCCTCCAGTCTGTCTCTGCTGGTTCCAAAGGACACTTTGAAGCCAGGCAGAGATCCACTTCCATTTCCATTGTGTCCACTGTGTAAGTAAAGAGGAAACAAATGGGAAACCCCCAGTCCAAATTTCCAAAGAGCACCCCCTTAGGGTGCCTCCTAGCCAATTAAAAAACTTACAGCTCAAACAATACCTTAGGAGGAAGCGGTTAATTTTCCTTTCCAATGTGGCGTGATCGAGCTCAGCAATTTCTGCCAGCGGCTAAGCAAGTGGTCCGAAATTAATTATATATAAGACTTTTGTTCCTTACGCTCTCACCCCAAACTGCCCTATACTCCTCCTACTCTCCCCACTCTCTCCAACCCCTCCCTTCCTGCCCAGACTCCTCCTCCTTGCTCCTCATTGTCTGGTAGCCTGCTCGCACCCGTGCCCCCTTCCACGTCCTTAGCCAGCCACCTAGGGTCCCCTATCTCTGCCAACACACTCTCTAAGTGTTTATGTGATTTCTCAGCTAATCCTACTATATACATAAAGGAATTTAGTTCAAAATCCAGAAGAAAATCCAGCCGCATTCTTAAAAAGGCTGACTGAGGTTCTAATCCAATATACCCGGTTAGATCCGGCCTCCCCCACAGGGGCCACCATTTTGGCATCTTATTTCATTTCTCAATCACCTCCTGACATTCGTAAAAAAAAAAACTTCAAAAGGTAGAGGATGGTCCTCAGACACCAATACAAGACCTCATTAAATTAGCCTTTAAGGTCTATAACTCCAGGGAGGAGATGGCTGAAGCACAGCGACAGGCTCGCCTTGAACAGATGGTTCAGCTCCTAGCAGCGGCTTCACAGCTCAGTCGTAACCCCAGACCAGAGAGAACACAACCCGCAGACTCCAAGGCTACAAAAGGAGCCTGGTATAAGTGCGGCAAGGCAGGACACTATGCCAACAGGTGTCCGCAAGGTCCCTGAGCCTCAACGGAGCCTTGCTATAAGTGCAAGGCATCAGGACATTGGGCCAGTGAATGTCCTAACCCTCGTCCACCAGCAACCCGCTGCCCTGCTTGCCAGCAGGGAGGACACTGGAAGTCAGATGGCCCCACCATGAGAACAGGTGCCACGTCTCCACGTGACCCCCTTTCCTAGGATCCTGGGAGCTCCTTCTAGCTCCTACAACTGGACAACGACAACTGAAGGTGCCGAGATTCGGGGACCCCCATCACCCTCGCCGAGCTGTGGGTAACTCTCCTGGTAGTGTGTAAGACAATTAATTTTTTAATCGACAGCAATGCTACCTATTGTGTTTTGTCGTCCTTCGCTGGACCTAGCCTTCCATCCAATATCTCTGTAGTAGGAGTAGACAGAAAGTCATCCACTCCACAAAAACTCCACTCCTTAATTGCTGCCTGGCTAACAACTACTTTGCAAACTCGTTCCTTATTCCCAGCTAAAAAGGGCCCCTACCAAAAGCAATCAGCAGAAATCAGTTTGGCTTTCCCCCACTCACCTCAAACTTACTAAATTTTCTTAACTATCTCATACTCCCCAGCCTTGCCAGGACCATCCTTCTGGGTTTTGCCCATATTCCAACAAATGCTTCTATTCCTCATTCCTATACTAATACTGTGCCTTATTTTATGCTTCATCTGTACGTCCAAATACCAACCATAGGCCCCAACCTTAATGACGAACCTGAACTGCAGGAAATAGGTAGACAGACGTCGGCTCCCCTTAGCACTATTACCAATAAAAGGTTGGACTGTTTGGACGAACGGAGGTAAGATGGCGCACTTCCAGGTTCTTAATCACCAACTTTTGCGGCACACGTAAAAATGCAGCTGGCACCCGGGAAGTTGCAGACAAACCGGGCATGCGCCAGGTGACGTCAATCTGAAGAGACCAAGATTTACCTGGTCGCACCTGCGGAACGCCCGCCGACGCTCCCGTGCCCGGCCTATTGCCCTCCCACTCCCAGAAAAGCCGCTCCCAGCAGAGCACGGCATGGACTTCCCAGCTTCCCCACTCCTGTCGGGACTGCAGGAACTCCGTCCGAGAGCTCCATGGGTGACTCTGTTGGCCTCCTTTGCTGGAGGTCGACAGACCTCTCCCTACCGACCTACTTCCCTGAAGCTAGGTGACCAAAATAAATTTGCAGTTTTGCTCCTACCCTTGCCTACTCACTGGTTTTTTTCTGCCCGCTCTGGTGGTCTTTAGAAAAACAAGTCAATTTCCTTTTTCACCATAAGGCTCAAACTGCTCGCGAATGTCCATCACGCGCTAAACCTACACAGGGTTATAAAACTACTCAACGTAAGCAGAGGCTTAACTAAGTGAGAGGAATTAAGATGACACAGAGTAGTTTCACAGAAAGCTTCCTTCTGGATTTTACCTGAGGATATTTCTTTCTTCATGTTCTAACGATCGTTCCCAAATGCTGTTCCTCAGATTCCACAAAAACAGTGATTTCAATCTGCTCAATCCAAAGAAAGATTTAAATCTATGAGTCGAATACACACATCACAAAACAGTTGCTCAGAAAGTTACTTCGCAGGTTTCATCAGAAGATGTTTCCTTGCTCAACAAAAGCCTCTGGGCGTCACTAAATATCCCTTCACACATTCTTCAAAGACAGAATTTCGAAACAGGGCAACATAGAGTAAGCATTAATTCTGTGAAGTGAATGCACATATCAGAAAGCAGATTCTTGGAGAGCTGCTTTCTCGATTTCATTTCAGTATATTTCACTATTTCCAATAGTCCACAATGTGCTCCGAAGTATCGCTTTTTCTGTTACACAGCGACAGTGTTTAAACACTGCCTTTTGAGGAAAGAGGTATAACACCCTGAGTGGAATGCACACATCACAAGTAATTTCTCAGGAAGCTTCTATCCAGTTTTTATTTGAAGATATCTCCTCATTCACTGTAGGCGTGAATGTGCTCCCGAATCTCCCTTTCTGTATTCGTGCATGATGGATTTCCAAACTGCGTAATATAATAAAGGTTTGAACTATGAGAGATGAATAGATATATCTAACACGAAGTAGTTTCACCGAAATCTTCTTTCCAGCTTTGTCTGAGGATATTTCCTTTTTCACCGTAGCCGTCCCTGTACTCCGAATGTCTCTTGGTAGCTTTTTCACGAAAAGGGAATCCGGAATCCTCTAGGAGAAGAAAGGTACATTTCTGTGAGTGGAATGCACACATCACAAAGTAGCTCCTCAGAAAGCTTCTCTCCAGTTTCTATCTGAAGACGTTCCTTTCTCACCATAACCCTCAAATTGCTCCTGAATATTCCTTCACAGTCAAAATAAAAACAGTTTTATGATACTGCTCAATGAAAAGAGAAGCTGAACTGTGTGAGCGGAATTCTCGTGACACAGAGCAGGTTCACAGAAAGATTCCTTCTGGTGTCTCTCTGAAGTTATTTCTTTTTCGAGGTATTCTAAAGAGTGTCTCCAAATGTCCTTTCTCAGATTCCATAGGAACAGTGATTTCAAAATGCTCAATCCAAAGAATAATTTAACTCTTTGAGATGAACACAAACATCACGAAAGGGTTCCGCAGAAATCTTGTCTCCAATTTTCAATGGGAGACATTTCCTTGCTTGACACAGGAATCCGGTTGCAACTTACTATCTCTTCACAAAACCCTCAGAGGCCGACATTCAAACTGGGAAATGTAGAGTAAGCTTTAACACTGTGAAAAGAATGGGCATGTCAGAGAGCAGTTTCCTAGAGTGCTTCCTTCTGTTTTTTACTGGACGACATTTCACTTTTTGCCATAGTCTTCAATGTGTTCCGAATACCACTCTTTTGGGTTTACAGGAATAGTGATCAAACTGGGCCTTATGAGAGGAACATTCAAGCTCCCTAAATGGAATGCACATATCACCAGGCAGTTTCTCAGAATGCTTCTCTCCAGTATTATCTGACTATATTTCCTATTTGACCATATGCACAAATGTGATCCCAAATATCCCTTCGTGCATCCATCCACGAGGGAGTTTCCAAGCTGCGTAAAGTAACGAAGTCTTCATCTATGTGAGAAGAATAAACATAGAAATAAGCAGATACACACAAAGCTTCTTTCCAGTTTTTATCTGAAGATATTTTCTTTTTCACCATAGT
>NC_045437.1:70347337-70430694 GCF_002776525.5 Piliocolobus tephrosceles
ATGCACACGTCACAAAGCAGTTCCTCGGAAAGCTTCTCTCCAGTTTCAGTCTGAATATATTTACCTTTTCACTGTTAGCCTCAAAGTGCTCCCAAATGTCACATCACATTCTAAACATACAAACGGTTATAAAACTACTCAACGTAAGGAGAGGCTTAAGTAGGCGATAGGAATTAAGACGACACACGATAGTTTCACAGAAAGCTTCCTTTTGGATTTTACCTGAGGATATTTCTTTCTCCATGTTCTAAGGATCACTTCCAAATGTCCTACCTCAGATTCCACAAAAATAGTGAATTGAATCTGCTCAATCCAAAGAACGGTGTACATCTATGAGAAGAATACACACATTGCAAAGCAGTTGCTCAGAAAGTGACTCTGCAGATTTAATCGGAAGATGTTTCCTTGCTCACCACACGCCTCCAGGGATCACTAAATATCCCTTCACAGACTCTTCAACGACAGAATTTCGAATCTGGGCAATGTAGAGTAAGCATAAATTCTGTGAAGTGAATGCACATATCAGAGAGCAGATTCTTGGAACCCTTCTTTCTCGATGTTATTTCATTGTATTTCACTATTCGCCATAGTCCTCAGTGCGCTCCGAAATACCACCTTTTCGGTTACACAGGAACAGTGTTTAAACACTGCTTTGTGAGAAAAGAGGTGTAACTAACTGAGCGGAATACATATTTTACAAGTAGTTTCTAACAAAGCTTCTATCCAGTTTTCATCTGAAGATATCTCCTCTTTCACTGTAGGCCTGAATGTGCTCCCGAATGTCCCTTTGCAGATTCGTGCATGACGGAGTTTCTAAACTGCGTAATGTAATTAGAGTTTTAACTAAGTGAGATGAATGAATATATCTAACACAAAGCAGTTTCACAGAAATCTTCTTTCCAGATTTGAATGAGGATATTTCCTTTTTCACCATAGCTGTCCCTATACTCCTGAATGTCTCTTGGTAGCTTTTTCTTCAAAAGGGATTCCAGAATCCTCTATGAGAAGAAACTTATATTTCTGTGAGTGAAATGCACACGTCACAAAACAGCTCCTCAGGAAGCTTCTCTTCAGTTTCTATCTGAAGACATTTCTTTTATCACCATAATCCTCAAATCGCTCCTTTATATCCCTTTGCAATGTAAACAAAAACAGTGTTATGATACAGCTCAATGAAAAGAGAAGCTTAAATGTGTGAGCGGAATTCACGTTACACACAGCAGATTCACAGAAAAATTCCTTCTGTTTTCTCTCTGAGGTTATGTCTTTTTCAGGATATTCTAAAGAGCGTCTCCAAATGTCCTTTCTCAGATTCCACAGAAACAGTAATTTCAAACTGCTTATTCCAAAGGATATTTTACCTCTTTGAGACAAACACAAACATCACAAAATGTTGCACAGAATGCTTCTCTCCAAATTTCGATGGGAGACATTTCCCTGCATGACATAGGCCTCCGGTTGCGACTCAGTATCCCTTCACAGAACCCTCAGAGTCTGACATTCAAAATCGGAAATGTAGAGTAAGCTTTAACCCTGTGAAAAGAATGGGCACGTCAGAGAGCAGTTTCTTCGAGTGCTTGTTTCTGTTTTTTATTGGACCACATCTCACTTTTTGCCATAGTCTTCAATATGCTCTGAATATCACTCTTTTGGTTTTACAGGAACAGTGTTGAAACTGTGCCTGATGAGAAGAACGTTAAAACTCCCTGAGTGGAATGCACACATCACCAAGTAGTTTCTCAGAAAGCTTCTATCCAGATTTTATCTGACCCTATTTCCTATTTGACCATAGGCCCGAATGTGATCCCAAATATCCCTTCGTGGATCCATCCACGGGGGAGTTTCCAAGCTGTGTAATGTAAAGAAAGCTTCAGTTATGTGAGTGGAATAAACAAAGAAAAAAGCAGATTCACAGAAAGCTTCTTTCCGGTTTTTATCTGAAGATATTTCCTTTTTCACCACAGTCTTGAGTGTGTTCATGAAAGTCCCTTCGTGGATCTGGCCATGACAGTTTTCACGCTGTATCATGTAAGGAAACCTTTATCTAATATCTATGAGATGATTACAGATATCACAGACTAGTTTCTTGAAAGCTTCCTTCCAGGTTTTTGTCTGAGGCTATTTCCCTTTTCATCATCAGCATCAACATGCTCCCGAATATCTCTTGGTATCTGTTTCTCCAAAAGGGTTTCCCCAACGCTGTATGAGAAGAGAGGTATAACACTGTGAGTGGAATGCACATGTCACAAAGCAGTTCCTCGGAAAGCTTCTTTCCAATTTCTGTCTGCACATATTTCCTTTTTCACAGTAAACCTCAAGGTGCTCCCGAATGTCCCATCACACGCTAAACACACACAGGGTCATAAATCTACTCAATGTAAGCAGAGGCTTAACTAAGCTATAGGAATTAAGACAACACAGAGTAGTTTCACAGAAAGCTTCCTTCTGGAGTATACCTGAGGATACTTCTTTCTCCAGGTTCTAAGGATCATTCCCAAATGTCCTTCCTCAGATTCCACAAAAACAGTGAATTGAATCAGCTCAATCCAAAGAACGGTGTAAATCTATGAGAAGAATACACACATTGCAAAGCAGTTGCTCAGAAAGTTACTCTGCAGATTTAATCGGAAGATGTTTCCTTGCTCACCACACGCCTCCGTGGATCACTAAATATCCCTTCACAGAGTCTTCAAAGACAGAATTTCGAAACTGGGCAAGGTAGAGTAAGCATAAATTCTGAGAAGTGAGTGCACATATCAGTGAGCAGATTCTTGGAACGATTCTTTCTCCATTTCATTTCATTGTATTTCACTATTTGCTATAGTCTTCAGTGTGCTCCGAAATATCACCTTTTTGGTTACACAGGAACAGTGTTTAAACACTGCTTTGTGAGAAAAGAGGTATAACTAACTGAGTGGAAAGCATACTTTACAAGTAGTTTCTAACAAAGCTTCTATCCTGTTTTTATCTGAAGATATCTCCTCTTTCAGCATAGACCTGAATGTGCTCCCGAATGTCCCTTCGCATATTCGTGCATGACGGAGTTTCCAAACTGTGTAATCTGAGAAAGGTTTGAACTATGCGAGATGAATAGATATATCTAACACGAAGCAGTTTCGCCAAAATCTTCTTTCCAGTTTTGTCTGAGGTTATTTCCTTTTTCAATATAGCCGTCTCTATACTCCTGATGTCTCTTGGTAGCTTTTTCTCTCAAAGGGATTCCGGAATTCTCTAGAAGAAAGGTACATTTCTGTGAGTGGAATGCACACGTCATAAAGGAGTTCCTCTGAAAGCTTCCATCCAGTTTCTGTCTAAACATACTTCCTTTTTCACCGTAAGCCTCAAACTGCTCCTGAATGTCCCATCACACACTAAACATACACAGGGTTATAAAACAACGTAAGGAGAGGCTTAACTAAATGAGAGGAATTAAGACGCCACAGTGTAGTTTCACATAGCTTCCTTCTGGATTTTACCTGAGGATATTTCTTTCTCCAAGTTCTAAGGAGCGTTCCCAAATGTCCTTCCTCAGATTCCACAAAAACAGTGATTTCAATGTGCTCAATCCAAAGAATGGTTTAAATCAATGAGGAAAATACACACATCGCAAAGCAGTGGCTCAGGAAGTTATTGTGCAGGTTGCAACGGAAGATGTTTCCTTGCTCACCACAAGTCTCCGAGAGTCACTTAATATCCCTTCACAGATTCTTCAAAGACAGAATTTGAAACTGGGCAACATAAAGGAAGCATAAATTCTGTGAAGTGAATGCACATATCAGAGAGCAGATTCTTGGAATGCTTCTTTCTATATATTATTTCAGTATCTTTCACTATTTGCCATAGTCCTCAAAGCGCTCTGATATATCACTTTATCAGTTACACAGGAACAGTGTTTAAACACTGCCTTGTGAGAAAATGGGCATGTCTCCCTGAGCAGAATGCATACATCGCAAGTAGTTTTTTCAGAAAGCTTCTGTCCAGTTGTTATTGGAATATAATTGCTCTTTCACCGAAGGCCTGAATGTGCTCCTGAATGTCCCTTCGCAGATCCTTGCATGACCGAATTTCCACACTGCATAATATTAGAAAGTTTTGAGCTATGTGAGATGAATGGATATATCTAACACGAAGCAGTTTCCCAGTAATTTTCTTTCCACTTTTTTCTGAAAATATTTCCTTTTTCACCATAGCCGTCCCTATATTCCCGATGTCTCTTGGTAGCTTTCTCTCCAAAAGGTATTCCGGAATCCTCTAGGAGAAGAAATGTATATTTCCGTGAGTGGAATGCACATGTCACAAAGCAGCTCCTCATAAAGCATCTCTCCAGTTTCTATCTGAAGACATTTCCTTTCTCACCATAACCCTCAAATCTCTCCTGAGTATCCCTTTGTAGTCTAAACAAAAACACTGTTATGATACTGCTCAGTGAAAATAGAAGCTTACCTGTGTCAGCAGAATTCACGTGACACAGAGCAGCTTCACAGAAAGCATCCTTCTGGTTTCTCTCTGAGGTTATTTCTTTTTCACGATATTCTATAGAGTGTCTCCAAATGTCCTTTTTCAGACTCCACAGAAACAGTGATTTCAAACTGCTCAATCCAAAGAATGATTTAACTCTTTGAGATAAATACAAACATCAAAAAAGTGTTGTGGAGAAAGCCTCGCACCAATTTTCTATGGGAGACATTTCCTTGATCAACACAGGCTTCCGGTTGCCACATACTATCCCTTCGCAGAACCCTCAGAGGCCGACTTTCAAACTGGGAAATATAGAGTAAGCTTTAACCCTGTGAAGAGAATGGGCATGTCAGAGAGCAGTTTCTTCGAGTGCTTCTTTCTGTTTTTTATTGGATGACATTTCACCTTTTGTCATAGTCTTCAATGTACTCCGAATATCACTCTTTTGGTTTTACAGGAACAGTGTTCAAACTGTGCCTTATGAGAATAACATTAAAAATCCCTGAGTGGGATGCACACATCACCAAGCAGTTTCTCAGAAAGCTTCTCTCCAGTTTTTATGTGACTATATTTCCTATTTGACCATAGGCCCCAATGTGATCCCAAATATCCCTTCTTGCATCCATCCATGAGGGAGTTTCCAAGCTGAAAAATGTAAAGAACGCTTCACCCATGTCAGAAGAATAAACATAGAAAGAAGCAGATTCACAGAAAGCTTCTTTCCAGTTTTTATCTGAAGATATTTCCTTTTTCAACATAGTCTTGAGTGTGCTCATGAGTGTCCCTTCATGGATCCGTCCATGACAGTTATCAAGCTGTGTCATGTAAAGAAACCTTTATCTCTGTGAGATGATTACACATATCACAGAGTAGTTTCCTAGAAAGCTTCTTTCCAGATTTTGTCTAAGGCTATTTCCCTTTTCATCATCGGCATCCACATGCTCCCGAATATCACTCAGTATGTGTTTCTCCAAAAGGGTTTCCCCGACGCTGTATGAGAAGAGAGGTATAACACCGTGAGTGGAATGCACGCGTCACAAAGCAGTTCCTTGGAAAGCTTCTCTCCAGTTTCGGTCTGAACATATTTCTGTTTTCACCATAAGCCTCAAAGTGCTTCTGAATGTCCCATCACACGGTAAACATACAAAGGAGTATAAAACTACCCAACGTAAGGAGAGGCTTAAGTAAGCCAGCGGAATTAAGAAGACATACAATAGTTTCAGAGAAAGCTTCCTTCTGGACTGTACCTGAGGACATTTCTTTCTCCGTGTTCTAAGGATTGTTCCCAAGTGTCCTTCCTCAGATTCCACAAAAACAGTGATTACAATCTGCTCAATTCAAAGAACGGTTTAAAACTAGGAGACGAATACACACATCGCAAAGCAGTTGCTCAGAATGTTACTCTGTCGTTTTCATCGGAAGATGTTTCCTTGCTCACCACAATCCTCCAGGCATCACTAAATATCCCTTCACAGATTCTTCAAAGACAGAATTTTGTAACTGGGCAACATAGAGTAAGCATAAATTCTGTGAAGTGAATGCATATGTCAGAGAGCAGATGGTTGGAACGCTTCTTTCTCGATTTTATTTCAGTATATTTCACTATTTGCATAGTTCACAGTGTGCTCTGAAATAGCACGTTTTCGGTTACACAGGAACAGTGTTTAAACACTGCCTTGTGAGAAAAGAGGTATAACACCCTGAGCGGAATGCATACATCACAAGTAGTTTCTCAGAAAGCGTGTATCCAATGTTTATCTGAAGATATCTCCTCTTTCACCGTAGTCCTGAATGTGCTGCCCAATGTCCCTTCGCGGATTCGTGCATGACCAAGTTTCCAAACTGCGTAATATAAGAAAGGTTTGACCTATGTGAGATGAATAGATATATCTAACAGGAAGCAGTTTCACAGAAATCTTCTTTCCAGTTTTTGTCTGAGGATATTTCCTTTTTAATCATAGCTGTCCCTATACTCCTGAATCTCTCTTGGTAGCTTTTTCTCCAAAAGAGCTTCTGGAATCCTGTAGGAGAAGAAAGGTGAATTTCTGTGAGTGGAATGCACACATCACTAAGCAGTTCCTCGAAAGCTTCTCTCCAGGTTAAGTCTGAACCTATTTCCATTTTCACCATATGCTTCAAAGTGCTCCTGAATGTCCCAAAACACAGTAAACATACACAGGGTTTTAAAACTACTCACCGTAAGGAGAGCCTTAACTAAGTGAGAGGAATTAAGACTACACAGAGTAGTTTCACAGAAAGCTTCTTTCTGGATTTTACCTGAGGGTATTTCTTTCTCCACGTTCTAAGAATTGTTCCCAAATGTCCTTCCTCAGATTCCACAAAAAGAGTGATTTGAATCTTCTCATTCCCAAGAACAGTTTAAATCTATGAGAAGAATACACACATTGCAAAGTAGTTGCTCAGAAAGTTACTCTGCAGGTTTCATCTGAAGATGTTTCCTTGCTCACTACAAGCCTCCGGGGGTCACTAAATATATCTTTAAAGATTCTTCAAAGACAGAATTTCGAAACTGGGCAACATAGAGTAAACATAAATTCTGTGAAGTGAATGCATATATCAGAGAGCAGATTCTTGGAACGCTTCTTTCTCGATTTCATTTCAGTATATATCACTGTTTGCCATTGTCCTCAATGTGCTCCGAAATATCACGTTTAGGTTACACAGGAACAGTGTTTAAACACTGCCTTGTGAGAAAAGAGGTATAATTAACTGAGCGGAATGCATGCACCACAAGTAGTTTCTAATAAATCGTTTATCCAGTTTTTATCTGAAGATGTATCCTCTTTCACTGTAAGCCTGAATGTTCTCCCAATGTCCCTTTGCGTATTCGTGCATGACGCAGTTTCCAAACTGCATAATATAAGAAAAGTTTAAACTATGCGAGATGAATAGATATATCTAACATGAAGCAGTTTCACCGAAATATTCTTTCCAGGTTTTTCTGAGGATATTTCCTCTTTCACCATAGCTGTCCCTATATTCCCAATGTCTCTTGGTAGCTTTTCCTCCAAAAAGGATTCCAGAATCCTCTAGGAGAAGAAAGGTATATTTCTGTGAGTGGAATGCACACGTCACAAAGCAGTTCCTTGGAAAACTTCTCTCCAATTTCGGTCTGAACGTATTTACTTTTTCCCCATAAGCCTCAAAGTGGTCCTGAATGTCCCATCACACGCTAAGCATACACAGGGTTATAAAAGTACTCACCGTAAGGAGAGACTTAACTAAGCGAGAGGATTTAAGACGACAGAGAGTAGTTTCACAGAAAGCTTCCTTCAGGATTTTACCTAAGGATATTTCTTTCTCCATGTTCTAAGGATCTTTCCCAAATGTCCTTCCTCAGATTCCACAAAAACAATGATTTCAATCTGCTCAATTCAAATGACGGTTTAAATCTAGGAGACGAATACACACATCACAAAGCAGTTGCTCAGAAAGTTACTCTGCAGGTTTCATCGGAACATGTTTCCTTGCTCACCACAAGCCTCTGGGCGTCATTAAATATCCCTTCACAGATTCTTCAAAGACAGAATTTCAAAATTGGGCAATGTATAGTAAACATAAATTCTGTGAAGTGAATGCTCATATCAGAGAACAGATTCTTGGGACGCTTCTTTCTCGATTTTATTGCAGTATATTTCACTATTTGTCATAGTCCTCACTGTGTTCTGAAATATCAGTTTTCGGTTACACAGGAACAGTGTTCAAACACTGCCTTTTCAGAAAAGTGGTATAACTCCCTGAGCGGAGTGCATACATCACAAATACTTTCTCAGAAAGCTTGTATCCAGTTTTTATCTGAAGATATCTCCTCTTTCACAGTAGCCCTGAGTGTGCTCCCAAATGTCCCTTTGCACATTTGTGCATGACGGAGTTTCCAAACTGCATATTAAAATAAAGGTTTGAACTATGCGATATGAATAGATATATCTAACACTTAGCAGGTTCACAGAAATCTTCTTTCCAGGTTTGTCTGACGATATTTGTTTTTTCACCATAACCGCCTGTATGACTCTTGGTAACTTTTTCTCCAAGAGGGATTCCGGAATTGTCTAGGAGAAGAAAGGTATATTTATGTGAGTGGAATGCACACATCACAAAGCAGCTCCTCAGAAAGCTTCTTTCCAGTTTCTATCTGAAGACGTCTCCTTTCTCACCATAACCGCCAAGTCGTTCCTGAATATCCCTTCGCAGTCTAAACAAAAACAGTGTTATGATACTGCCAAAGAAAAAAAAAACTTTAACTGTGTGAGTAGAATTCACGTGACACACAGAAGCTTCACAGAAAGGTTCCTTCTGGTTTCTCTCTGAGGTTATGTCTTTTTTAGGATATTTTAAAGATCGTCTCCAAAACTCCTTTCTCAGATTCCACAGAAACAGTGATTTCAAACTGCTCAATCCAAAGAATGTTTTAACTCTTTGAGATGAACACAAACATCACAAAATGGTTGCGCAGAAAGCTTCTCTTCAATTTTCGATGGGAGACATTTCATTGCCCGACATAGTCCTCCGGTTGCCACTTACTATCCTTTCACAGAACCCTCAGAGGCCGACTTTCAAACTGGGAAATGTAGAGTAAGCTTTATCCCTGTGTAAAGAGTGGGCATGTAAGAGAGCAGTTTCTTCGAGTGCTTCTTTCTGTTTTTTATTGGACGACATTTCACTTTTTGCCATAGTCTTCCATGTGCTCCGAATTTCACTCTTTTGCTTTTACAGGAACAGTGTTCAAACTGTGCCTTATGAGTAGAACATTAAAACTCCCTCGTGCAGTGCACACATCACCAAGCAGTTTCTCAGAAAGCTTCTCTTCAGTTTTTATCTGACTCTATTTCCTATTTAACCATAGGCCCGAATGTGATCCCATATATCCCTTCGTTGATCCATCCATGAGGAAGTTTCCAAGCTACGTAGTGTAAAGCAAGCTTCATCTATGTGAAACCGAAAAAGTGATATTCTAGAACGCATTGAGGACTATGGCGAATAGTGAAATATACTGAAGTAAAATTGAGGAAGAAGCATTCCAACAATCTCATTTCTGATGTGTGCATTCCCTTGACAGAGTTAATGGTTACTCTATATTGCCCAGTTGCGAAACTCTGTCTCTGAAGAATCTGTGAAGGGATATTTAGTCACGCCTGGAGGCTTCTGGTGAGCGAGGAAAAGTCTTCCGATGAAACCTGCAGAGAAACGTTCTGAGCAACTGCTTTGTGATGTGTGTATTCGTATCATAGAGTTAAAGCATTCATGGGATTGAGCAACTTCAAATCACGGTTTTTGTGGAATTTGAGGAAGGACATTTGGGAAAGATCCTTAGAATATGGCGAAGGAAATATCCTCAGGAAAAATCCAGAAGGAAGCTTCCTGTGAAACTGCTCTGTGTCGTCCTAATTCCTCACTCAGATAAGCCTCTCTTTTCATTGAGCAGTTTTCCAGCCCTGTGTATGTTTAGCAAGTGATGTGATATTCGTTACCACATTGAGACTAACGGTGAAAAAGGAGATATGTTCAGACCGAAATTGGAGAGAAGCTTTCCGAGGAACTGCTTTGTGACGTGTGCATTCTAGTCACAGTGTTATACCTCTCTTCTCATACATCATTGGGGAAACCCTTTTGAGGAAACAGGTACCAAGTAATATTCTGCAGCATGTTGATGCCTATGGTGAAAAGGGAAATATCCTCAGACAAAAACTGGAAAGAAGCTTTCTAGGAAACTACTCTGTGATATCTAATCATCTCATGTAGAAAAAGCTTTCTTGAATAGGAGTGGTGAGAGAGGGCATCCCTGTCTTGTGCCAGTTTTCAAAGGGAACTTTTCCAGTTTTTGCCCATTCAGTATGATATTAGCTGTGGGTTTGTCATAAATAGCTCTTATTATTTTGAGGTACGTTCCATCAATACCGAATTTGTTGAGCGTTTTTAGCATGAAGGGCTGTTGAATTTTGTCAAAAGCCTTTTCTGCATCTATTGAGATAATCATGTGGTTCTTGTCTTTGGTTCTGTTGATATGCTGGATTACGTTGATTGATTTGCGAATGTTGAACCAGCCTTGCATCCCAGGGATGAAGCCCACTTGATCATGGTGGATAAGCTTTTTGATGTGCTGCTGAATCCGGTTTGCCAGTATTTTATTGAGGATTTTTGCATCGATGTTCATCAGGGAGATTGGTCTAAAATTCTCTTTTTTTTGTTGTGTCTCTGCCAGGCTTTGGTATCAGGATGATGCTGGCCTCATAAAATGAGTTAGGGAGGATTCCCTCTTTTTCTATTGATTGGAATAGTTTCAGAAGGAATGGTACCAGCTCCTCCTTGTACCTCTGGTAGAATTCAGCTGTGAATCCATCTGGTCCTGGGCTTTTTTTGGTGGGCAGGCTATTAATTGTTGCCTCAATTTCAGAGGCTGCTATTGGTCTATTCAGGGATTCAACTTCTTCCTGGTTTAGTCTTGGAAGAGTGTACGCGTCCAGGAAATTATCCATTTCTTCTAGATTTTCTAGTTGATTTGCGTAGAGGTGTTTATAGTATTCTCTGATGGTAGTTTGTTTTTCTATGGGGTCGGTGGTGATATCCCCTTTATCATTTTTTATTGCGTCTATTTGATTCCTCTCTCTTTTCTTCTTTATTAATCTTGCTAGCGGTCTGTCAATTTTGTTGATCTTTTCAAAAAACCAACTCCTGGATTCATTGATTTTTTGGAGGGTTTTTTGTGTCTCTATCTCCTTCAGTTCTGCTCTGATCTTAGTTATTTCTTGCCTTCTGCTAGCTTTTGAATGTGTTTGCTCTTGCCTCTCTAGTTCTTTTAATTGTGATGTTAGAGTGTCAATTTTAGATCTTTCCTGCTTTCTCTTGTGGGCACTTAGTGCTATAAATTTCCCTCTACATACTGCTTTAAATGTGTCCCAGAGATTCTGGTATGTTGTATCTTTGTTCTCATTGGATTCAAAGAACATCTTTATTTCTGCTTTCATTTCGTTATGTACCCAGTAGTCATTCAGGAGCAGGTTGTTCAGTTTCCATGTAGTTGAGCGGTTTTGATTGAATTTCTTAGTCCTGAGTTCTAGTTTGATTGCACTGTGGTCAGAGAGACAGTTTGTTATAATTTCTGTTCTTTTACATTTGCTGAGGAGTGCTTTACTTCCAATTATGTGGTCAATTTTGGAATAAGTGTGATGTGGTGCTGAGAAGAATGTATATTCTGTTGACTTGGGGTGGAGAGTTCTATAGATGTCTATTAGGTCCGCTTGGTGCAGAGATGAGTTCAATTCCTGGATATCCTTGTTAACTTTCTGTCTCGTTGATCTGTCTAATGTTGACAGTGGAGTGTTGAAGTCTCCCATTATTATTGTATGGGAGTCTAAGTCTCTTTGTAAGTCTCTAAGGACTTGCTTTATGAATCTGGGTGCTCCTGTATTAGGTGCATATATATTTAGGATAGTTAGCTCTTCCTGTTGGATTGATCCCTTTACCATTATGTAATGGCCTTCTTTGTCTCTTTTGATCTTTGATGGTTTAAAGTCTGTTTTATCAGAGACTAGGATTGCAACCCCTGCTTTTTTTTGTTCTCCATTTGCTTGGTAGATCTTCCTCCATGCTTTTATTTTGAGCCTATGTATGTCTCTGCATGTGAGATGGGTCTCCTGAAGACAGCAGACTGATGGGTCTTGACTCTTTATCCAGTTTGCCAGTCTGTGTCTTTTAATTGGAGCATTTAGTCCATTTACATTTAAGGTTAATATTGTTATGTGTGATCTTGATCCTGCCATTATGATATTAACTGGTTATTTTGCTCATTAGTTGATGCAGTTTCTTCCTAGGCTCGATGGTCTTTACATTTTGGCATGTTTTTGCAGTGGCTGGTACCGGTTGTTGGAAGTTCTGGCTAGGACAATCAGGCAAGAGAAAGAAATCAAGGGTATTCAGTTAGGAAAAGAGGAAGTCAAATTGTCCCTGTTTGCAGATGACATGATTGTGTATTTAGAAAACCCCATCGTCTCAGCCCAAAATCTTCTTAAGCTGATAAGCAACTTCAGCAAAGTCTCAGGATACAAAATTAATGTGCAAAAATCACAAGCATTCTTATACACCAGTAACAGACAAGCAGAGAGCCAAATCAGGAATGAACTTCCATTCACAATTGCTTCAAAGACAATAAAATACCTAGGAATCCAACTTACAAGGGATGTAAAGGACCTCTTCAAGGAGAACTACAAACCACTGCTCAGTGAAATCAAAGAGGACACAAACAAATGGAAGAACATACCATGCTCATGGATAGGCAGAATCAATATTGTGAAAATGGCCATACTGCCCAAGGTAATTTATAGATTCAATGCCATCCCCATCAAGCTACCAATGAGTTTCTTCACCGAATTGGAAAAAACTGCTTTAAAGTTCATATGGAACCAAAAAAGAGCCCGTATTGCCAAGACAATCCTAAGTCAAAAGGACAAAGCCAGAGGCGTCACGCTACCTGACTTCAAACTATACTACAAGGCTACAGTAACCAAAACAGCATGGTACTGGTACCAAAACAGAGATATAGACCAATGGAACAGAACGGAGCCTTCAGAAATAATGCCACACATCTATAACCATCTGATCTTTGACAAACCTGAGAAAAACAAGAAATGGGGAAAGGATTCCCTATTTAATAAATGGTGCTGGGAAAATTGGCTAGCCATAAGTAGAAAGCTGAAACTGGATCCTTTCCTTACTCCTTATACGAAGATTAATTCAAGATGGATTAGAGACTTAAATGTTAGACCTAATACCATAAAAACCCTAGAAGAAAATCTAGGTAGTACCATTCAGGACATAGGCACGGGCAAGGACTTCATGTCTAAAACACCAAAAGCAACGGCAGCAAAAGCCAAAATTGACAAATGGGATCTCATTAAACTAAAGAGCTTCTGCACAGCAAAAGAAACTACCATCAGAGTGAACAGGCAACCTACAGAATGGGAGAAAATTTTTGCAATCTACTCATCTGACAAAGGGCTCATTTCCAGAATCTACAAAGAACTCAAACAAATATACAAGAAAAAAACAAACAACCCCATCCAAAAGTGGGGAAAGGATATGAACAGACATTTCTCAAAAGAAGACATTCATACAGCCAACAGACACATGAAAAAATGCTCATCATCACTGGCCATCAGAGAAATGCAAATCAAAACCACAATGAGATACCATCTCACACCAGTTAGAATGGCAATCATTAAAAAATCAGGAAACAACAGGTGTTGGAGAGGATGCGGAGAAATAGGAACACTTTTACACTGTTGGTGGGATTGTAAACTAGTTCAACCATTATGGAAAACAGTATGGCGATTCCTCAAGGATCTAGAACTAGATGTACCATATGACCCAGCCATCCCACTACTGGGTATATACCCAAAGGATTATAAATTATGCTACTACAAAGACACATGCACACGTATGTTTATTGCGGCACTATTCACAATAGCAAAGACTTGGAATCAACCCAAATGTCCATCAGTGACAGACTGGATTAAGAAAATGTGGCACATATACACCATGGAATACTATGCAGCCATAAAAAAGGATGAGTTTGCGTCCTTTGTAGAGACATGGATGCAGCTGGAAACCATCATTCTTAGCAAATTATCACAAGAAGAGAAAACCAAACACCGCATGTTCTCACTCATAGGTGGGAACTGAACAATGAGCTCACTTGGACTCGGGAAGGGGAACATCACACACTGGGGCCTATCATGGGGAGGGGGGAGGGGGGAGGGATTGCATTGGGGAGTTATACCTGATATAAATGATGAATTGATGGGTGCTGACGAGTTGATGGGTGCAGCACGCCAACATGGCACATGTATACATATGTAACCTGCACGTTATGCACATGTACCCTAGAACTTAAAGTATAATAAAAAAAAAAAAAAGAAAAAGCTTTCTTTACATTACGCAGCTTGGAAACTGTCATGGATGGTCCCATGAAGGGACCTTTGGGAGCACATTCTGGACTATGGTGAAAAAGGGAATATCTTCCGATAAAAACTCAACAGAAGCTATCTGTGAATCTGCTGTTTGCTATGTTTTTTCATCTCACAGAGATGAAGGTTTCTTTACATTACGCAGCTTGGAAAATCCCTCGTGGATGTTTGGGATCACATTCGGGCCTTTGCTGTAATAAGAAATATAGTCAGATAAAAACGGGACAGAAGATTTCTGAGAAACTGCTTGGTGATGTCTGCATTCAACTCAGGAAGTTATAACTTTCTTCTCATTAGGCACAGGTTTAAAAATGTTCCTGTAAAACCAAAAGACTGATATTCGGAGCACATTGAAGACTATGGCAAAACGTGAAAAGTCGTCCAATAAAAAACAGAAAGAAGCACTTGAAGAAACTGCTCTCTGACATGTCCATTCCTTTCACAGGGTTAAAGCTTCCTGTACATTTCCCAGTGTGAAAGTCGCTCTTTGAGGGTTCTGTGAAAGGATAGTATGTGGCGAGCGGAGGACTGTGTGAGGCAAGGAATTGTCTTCCATCGAAAATTGGAGGGAAGTGTTCTGCGCAACTCGTTTTTGATGTTTGTATTCATCTCATGGACTAAAATCATTCTTTGCAGTCAGCAGTTTGAAATCACTGTTTCTGTGGAATCTGAGAAAGGACATCTGGAAACACTCTTTAGAATATCCTGAAAAAGGAGTAACCTCAGAGAAAACCAGAAGGAAGCTTTCTGTGAAACTACTCAGTGTCACGTGAATTCTGCTCACACAGTTAAGCTTCACTTTTCATTGAGCAGTATCATAACACTGTTTTTGTTTATTCTGCAAAGGGATATTCTGGAACCCTTTGAGGCTTACGGTGAGAAAGGAAACCTCTTTAAATAGAAACTGGTGAGAAGGTTTTTGAGGAGCTGCTTTCTGACATGTGTGTTCCACTCACAGAAATACACCTTTCTTCTCATACTGGATTCTGGAATCCCTTGTGGAGAAAAAGTTACCAAGAGACATTCGGGAGTATAGGGAGGGCTATGGTGAAAAAGGAAATATCCTCAGAGAAAAACTGGAAAGAAGATTTCTTAGAAACTGCTTTGTGTTAGATATATTTATTCATCTTGCATAGTTAAAATTTTTCTTATATTATGCAGTCTGGAAACTCCGTCATGCACGGACCCATGAAGGAACATTCGGGAGAACATTCAGACCTATGATGAAAGAGGAGATATCTTCAGATAAAAACTGGATAGAAGCTTTCTGAAAAACTACTTTGTGATGTATGCATTCCACGCACGGAGTGATACCTCTTTTCTCACAAGGCAGTGTTTGAACACTGTGCCTGTGAAACCGAAAAAGTGATAGTTCGGTTCACATTGAGGACTATGGCGAATAGTGAAATATACTGAAATAAAATCGAGGATGAAGCGTTCCAAGAATCTGCTCTCCTATATGTGCATTCACTTCACAGTGTTAATGCTTACTCTATGTTGCCCAGTTTCAAAACTCTGTCTTTGAAGAATCTGTGAAAGGATATTTAGTGACGCCCAGAGGGTTGGGTTCAGAAAGTTAAGGTCTTCCGATGAAACTTGCAGAGAAACGTTCTGAGCAACTGCTTTGTGATGTGTGTATTCGTCTCAAAGAGTTAAACAATTCTTTGGATTGAGCAGCTCGATATCACTCTTTTTGTGGCATCTGAGGAAGTACATTTGGGAATGGTCTTTAGAATATGGAGAAATAAATATTCCCCGGAAAAATCCAGTAGGAAGCTTTCTGTGAAATGGCCCCGTGTCGTCTTCATTCCTCTCGCTCAGTTAAGCCTCTCTTCCCATTGAGCAGTTTTCTATCCCTGTATATGTTTAGCATGTGATGGGATATTCAGGAGCACTTTGAGGCTAACGGTGAAAAAGTAATTATGTTCAGACCGAAACTGGAGAGAAGCTTTCCGAGGAACTGCTTTGTGACGTGTGCATTCCAGTCACAGTGTTATACCTCTCTTCTCATACAGCGTTGGGGTATGACTTTTGGAGAAACAGGTACCAAGTGATATTTGAGAGCATGTTGATGCCAATGGTGAAAAAGGGAAATAGCCTCAGACAAAAACTGGAAAGACGCTTTGTAGGAAACTACTCTGTGATATGTATAATCATCTCACATAGTAAAGCTTTCTTTACATTACGCACCTTGGAAACTGTCATGGACGGATTCACGAAGGGACCTTCAGGAGCACATGCAAGACTAGGGTGAAAAAGGAAATATCTTCAGATAACAACTGGTAAGAAGCTATCTGTGAATCTGCTTTTTGCTATGTTTATTGATGTCAGATAGATGAAGGTTTCTTTATATTACGCAGCTGGGAAACACCCTCGTAGATGGATCCATGAAGGGATACTTGGGATCACATTTGGGCATATGGTGAAATAGCAAATATAGTCAGATAAAAACTGGAGAGAAGCTTTCTGAGAGAGTGCTTGGTGATGTGTGCATTCCACTCAGGGAGTTGTAACTATCTTCTCATAAGGCACAATTTGAACACTGTTCCTGTAAAACCAAAGAGTGATATTCAGAGCACATTGAAGACTATGGCAAAAAGTGAAATGTCGTCCAATAAAAAAACAGAAGGAAGCACTCGAAGAAACTGCTCTCTGACATCTCCATTCTTTTCACAGGTTAATGCTTACTCTATATATGCCAGTTTCAAACTCCATCTTTAGGGTTCTGGGAATGGATAATAAGTGGCAACCGGAGGCCTGTGTGAGGCAAGGATTGACCAGTTGGAAACCACTGTTTCTGTGGAATCTGAGAAAGGACATTGGGAAACGCTCTTTAGAATATACTGAAAAAGAAATAACGTCAGAGAGAAACCAGAAGGAACCTTTCTGTGAAACTGCTCTGTGTCACGTGAATACTGCTCACACAATTAAGCTTCTCTTTTCATAGAACAGTATCATAAAACTGTTTTTATTTAGTCTGCAAAGGAATATTCAGGAGCCATTTGAGGCATATGGTGAGAAAGGAACCATCTTCAGAGAGAGACTGGAGAGAAGCTTTCTGAAGAGCTGCTTTGTGACGTCTGCATTCCACTCAGAGAAATATACCTTTCTACTCCTAGAGGATTCCGGAATCCCTTTTGCAGAAAATGCTACCGAGAGATATTTGGGAGTATCGTAACAGCTATGGTGAAGAAGGAAATATCCTGAGACATAAACTGGAAAGATTTCTGTGAAACTGCTTTGCGTTAGATATATTCACTCATCTCGCATAGTTAAAACTCTAATTACATTACGCAGTTTGGAAATTCTGTCATGCACAGATCTGCGAAGGGACATTCGGGAGCACATTCAGGCCTATGGAGAAAGAGGTGATATCTGCAGATGAAAACTGGATGGAAGATTTCAGAGAAATTCTTTTGTGATGTATGCATTCCACTCAGGGAGTTATACCTCTTTTCTCACAAAGCAGTGTTTGAACACTGTTCCTGTGAAACAGAAAAAGTGATATTTCAGAATGCTTTGAGGACTATGGCAAATAGTGAAATATACAGAAATACAATCGAGGAAGAAGCGTTCCAAGAATCTGCTCTCTGATATGTGCATTCACTTCTCAGAGTTAACGATTGCTCTATGTTGCTCAGTTTCAAATCTCTGTCTTTCAAGAATCTGTGAAAGGATATTTAGTGACCCCTGGAGGCTTGTGGTGAGTGAGAAAACATCTTCCGATGAAACCTGCAGAGAAACTTTCTGAACAACTGCTTTGCGATGTGTGTGTTCGTCTCCTAGGGTTAAACCATTCTTCGTATTGAGCAGCTTGAAATCACTGTTTTTGTGGAATCTGAGGAAGGACATTTGGGAACGATCCTTAGAATGTAGAGAAAGAAATATCCTCAGGTAAAATCCAGATGGAAGCTTTCTGTGATACTTCTCTGTGTCGTCTTAATTCCTCTCACTCAGATAAGCGTGTCTTTTCATTGAGCAGTTTTCTAGTCCTGTGTATGTTTAGCATGTGATGGGACATTCGGGAGCACTTTGAGGCTAACAGTGAAATAGGAAATCTGTTCAGACCGATACTGGGGGGAAGCTATCCGAGAAACTGCTTTGTGATGTGCGCGTTCCAGTCACAGTTTTATACCTCTCTTCTCATACAGCATCAGGGAAACCCTTTTGGAGAAACCGGTACCAAGTGATATCGGTAGCATGTTGATGCCGATGGTGAAAAGGGAAATAACCTCAGACAAAAACTGGAAAGAAGCTTTATAGGAAACTACTCTGTGATATTTGTAATCATCTCACATAGATAAAGCTGTCTTTATATTATGCAGCTTGGAAACTGTCATGGACGGATCCATGAAGGACCTTTGGGAGCACTTTCTGGAGTATGGTGAAAAAGGAAATGTCTTCAGATCAAAACTGGAAGGAAGCATTTTCTGAATCTACTTTTTGCTATGTTTATTCATCTCGTATAGTTGAAACTTCCTTTACATTACACAGCTTGGAAACTACCTCATGAATGGATCTGCGAAGCGATATTTGGGATCACATTCAGGCCTATGGTGAAAGAGGAAATACAGGCAGATAAAAAATGGAGAGAAGCTTTCTGAGATACAGCTTGGGGATGTGTGCATTCCACTCAGGGAGTTATAACTTTATTCTCATGAGGCACAGTTTGAACAGTGTTCCTGTAAAACCAAAAGAGTGATATTGGCAGCACATTGAAAACTATGGCAAAAAGTGAAATGTCGTCCAAAAAAAAAAAAAACAGAAAGGAACAGTGGAGAAAACTGCTCTCTGACATATCCATTCTCTTCAAAGGTTTAAAGCTTACTCTACATTTGCCAGTTTGAAAGTCGGTCTTTGAGGGTTCTGCAAAGAGATAGTAAGTGGCGACCGGAGACCTGTGTGAGGCAAAGAAATGTCTTCCATTGAAAATCAGAGACTAGCTTTCTGCGCAACTCTTTTGTGGTGTTTTTATTCATCTCATAGCGTTAAATCATTCTTTGGATTGAGCAGTTTGAAATCACTGTTTCTGTGGAATCTGAGAAAGGACATTTGGAAACGCTCTTTAGAATACCCTGAAAAAGAAATAACCACAGATAGAAACCAGAAGGAAGCTTTCTGTGAAACTGCTTTGTGTCACCTAAATTCCGCTCACCCAGTTAAGCTTCTCTTTTCATTCAGCTGCATCATAACACTGTCTTTGTTAAGATTGCGAAGGGATATTCTGGAGTGCTTTGAGGCTTATAGTGAAAATGGAAACGTCTTCAATAAAAACTGGAGAGACAGTTTCTGAGGAGCTTCTTTGTGATGTGTGCATTCCACTCACAGAAATATACCTTTCTTCTTTTAGAGAATTCCAGAATCCATTTTGGAGAAAAAGCTACCAAGAGATATTCTGGAGAATAGCGATGACGATGATGAAAAAGGAAATATCCTCAGACAAAAACTGGAAAGAAGATTTCTGTGAAACTGCTTTGTGTTAGATATATTTATTCATCTTGCATAGTTAAAACTTCAATTATATTACGCAGTTTGGAATCTCCTTCATGCACAGAAACACGAAGGTACATTCAGGAGCACATTCAGGCCTATGGTGAAAGACGAGATTATCTTCAGATGAAAACAGGATAGAAGCTTTCTGAGAAACTTCTTTTTGATGTACGCATTCCACTCTGGGAATTTTACCTCTTTTCTCACAAGGCATTGGTTGCACACTGTTCCTGTGAAACTGAAAAAGTGATATTTTGGAACGCATTGAGGACTATGGCGAATAGTGAAATATACTGAAATAAAATCGAGGAAGCAGCGTTCCAAGAATCTGTTCTATGAGATATGCATTCACTTCACAGACATAATGCTTACTTTACGTTGCCCAGTTACGAAACTCGGTTTTTCAGAATCTGTGAAGGGATATTTAGGACGCCCAGAGGCTTGAGGTGAGCGAGGAAACCTGTTCCGATGAAACCTACAGGGAAACGTTATGAGCAACTGCTTTGCGATGTGTGTATTCATCTCATAGAGGTAAACCATTCCTTGGTTTAAGCAGCTTGAAATCCCTGTTTTGGTGGAATCTGAGGAAAGACATTTGGGAGCGATCCTTTGAATATGGAGAAAGAAATATACTCAGGAAAAATCCTGTAGGAAGCTTTATGTGAAACTGCTCTGTGTCATCTTAATTCCTCTTGCTCAGTAAAGCCTCCCTTTTCATTGAGCAGTTTTGTAGCCCTGAGTATGTTTAGCGTGTGATGGGATATTTGGGAGCACTTTGAGACTTATAGTGAAAAAGGAATTATGATCAGACCGAAACTGGAGAGAACCTTTCTGAGGAACTGCATAGTGATGTGTGCATTCCAGTCACAGTGTTATACCTCTGTTCTCATACAGCGTCAGGGAAACCCTTTTGGAGAAACAGGTACAATGTGATACTCGGGAGCATGTTGATGCTGATGGTGAAAAAGGAAATAGCCTGAGATAAAAACTGGAAGGAAGCTTTCTAGGAAACTACTCTGCGATATCTGTAATCATCTCATATAGATAAAGCTTTCTTTATATTATGCAGCTTAGATACGGTCATGGACGGATACACGAAGGGACCTTCGGGAGCACATTCTGGACTATGGTGAAAAAGGAAATATCTTCAGTTAAAAACTGGAAATAAGCTTTCTGTGAATCTGCTTTTTGCTATGTTTATTCATTTCACATAGATGAAGCTTTCCTTACATTATGCAGCTTGGAAACTCCCTCCTGGATGGATTCACATAGGGATATTTGGGATCAGATTGAGTCCTATCGTGAAGTAGCAAATATAGTCAGATAAAAACTGGAGAAAAGCTTTCTGAGAAACTGCTTGGTGATGTGTGCATTCCACTCACGGAGTTGTAACTTTCTTCTCATCAGGCACAATTTGAACACTGTTCCTGTAAAACCAAAAGAGTGATATTCAGAGCACATTTAAGACTATGGGAAAAAGTGAAATGTCATCCAATATAAAACAGAGAGAAGTATTCTAAGAAATTGCTCTCTGACATGTCCACCTTTTTCACTGGGTTAAACTTACTCTACATTTCCCAGATTGAAAGGCGATCTTTGAGGGTTCTGCAAAGGGATATTACTTGGCAACCACAGGTCTGTGTCGAGCAAGGAAATGTCCTGCATTGAAAATTGGGAGAATATTTCTGTGCAACTCTTTTGTGATGTTTGTTTTCATCTCATGGAGTTAAATCATTCTTTGGATTGAGCAGTATGAAATCACTCTTTCTGTGGTATCTGAGAAAGGACATTTTGAAACGCTGTTTAGAATATCCTGAAAAAGAAATAACCTCAGAGAGAAACCAGAAGGAAGCATTCCGTGAAACTACACTGTGTCACGTGAATTCCGCTCACTCATTTAAGCTTCTCTTTTCATTGAGCAGTATCATAGCACTGTTTTTGTTTTGTCTGCGAAGGGATATTCAGGAGTGCTTTGAGGCTTATGGTGAAAAAGGAAACTTCTTTAGATAGAAACTGAAGAGAAGATTTCTGAGGAGCTGCTTGGTGACGTGTGTTTCCACTCACAGAGATACACTTTTCTTCTCCTAGAGGATTCCGGAATCCCTTTTGGAGGAAAAGCTACAAAGTCATTCAGGAGTACAGGGATGGTTATGGTTAAAAAGGAAATATACTTAGAGAAAAACTGGCATGAAGATTTCTGAGAAACCTCTTCGTTTTAGTTATATTTAATAATATCACATAGTTAAAACTTTTCTTATATTACGCAGTTTGGAAACTCCGTCAAACAAGGATCCTCAAAGGGACATTGGGGAGCACATTCAGGCCAATGGTGAGAGTGGAGATATCTTCAGATAAAATTGGGTAGAAGTTTTCTGAAAAACTACTTTGTGATATATGCATTTCAGTAAGGGAGTTATACCTCTTTTCTCACAAGGCAACGTTTGAACACTATTCTTGTGAAACCAAAAAAGTGATATTTAGGAGTGCATTGAGGAGTATGACAAATAGTGAAATATACTCAAATAAAATCGAGGAAGAAGCGTTCCAAGAATCTGCTGTCTGATATGTGCATTCATTGCACAGAGTTAATGTTTACTCTACGTTGCCCAGTTTCAAAATTCTGTCTTTGAAATATCTGTGAAGGGATAGTTTTTGATGTCTGGAAGCTTCTGGTTAGCAAGAAAGCATCCTCCGACACAACTAGCAGAGAACGGTTCTCAGCAACTGCTTTGCGATGTGTATTCGTCTCATAGAGTAAAACCATTCTTTTGACTGAGCAGCTTGAAATTACTGTTTTTGTGGAATCTGAGGAAGGACATTTGGGAACAAACCTTAGAATATGGAGAAAGAAATATCCTCAGCAAAAATGCAGTAGAAAGCTTTCTGTGAAACTGCTCTGTGTGGTCTTACTTCCTCTCACTCAGTTAAGCCTCCCTTTTCATTGAATAGTTTTCTGGCCCTTTGTATGTTTAGCGTGTGATGGGATATTAGGGAGCAATTTGAGGCTTATGGTGAAAAAGGAAATATGATCAGACCGAAACTGGAGAGAAGCTTTCCGAGGAACTGGTTTGTGACATGTGCATTCCAGTCACATTGCTATACCTCTCTTCTCATACAGAGTCAGGCAAACCCTTTTGGAGAAACAGGTACGAAGGGATTATCGGGAGCATGTTGATGCTGATGGTGAAAAGCGAAATTGCCTGAGAGAAAAACTGGAAAGGTTTCTAGGAAACTACCCTGTGATATCTGTAATCATCTCACATACATTAATCTTTCTTTACATTACACAGCTTGGAAACTGTCATGGATGGATGTACGAATGGACCTTCCAGAGCACATTGAGGACTATGGTGGAGAAGGAAATATCTTCAGATAAAAAGTGGAAAGAAGCCTTCTGTGAATCTGCTTTTTGCTATGTTTATTCATCTCACAGAGATGAAGCTTTCTTTACCTTACGCAGCTTGGAAACTCCCTCGTCGATGGAACCACGAAGGGGTATTTGGGATCACATTCAGGCGTATGGTGAAATAGCAAATATAGTCAGATAAAAACTAGAGAGAAGCTTTCTGAGAAACTGCTTCGTGTCGTGTGCATTCCACACAGTGAGTTATAACTTTCTAATAAGGCACAGTTTGAACACTGTTCTTGTAAAACGAAAAGACTGATATTTGAAGCATATTGAAGACTATGGCAAGAAGTGAAATGTCGTCCAATAAAAACCCGAAACAAGCACTGGAAGAAACTTCTCTATGACATGTCCATTCTTTTCACTGGGTTAAAGCTTATTCTACATTTCCCAGTTTGAAAGTCGTTCTTTGAGGGTTCTGCAAACGGATTGTCATTGGTAACCGGAGGACTGAGTGAGGCACGGAAATATCTTCCATTGAAAATTGGAGAGAAGCTTTCTGGGCAACACTTTTGTGATACTTGCATTAATCTCAGAGAGTTAAATCATTCCTTGAATTGAGCAGTTTGAAATCACTGCTTCTGAGGAATCTGAGATAGAACATTTGGAAACCTTCTTTAGAATATGCTGAAAAAGAAATATTCTCAAAGAGAATCCAGAAGGAAGCTTTCTGTGAAACTACTCTGTGTCACGTGAATTCCACTCACACAGTTAAGCTTCTCTTTTCAGTATCTTGATCAGTATCATAACACTGTTTTTGTTTAGTCTGCGAAGGGGTATTCTGGAGTGTTTCAAGGCTAACGTTGAGGAAGGAAACATCTTTAGACAGAAACTGGAGAGCAGCTTTCTGTGGAGCTGCCTTGTGACATGTGTATTCCTGTCACAGAAATTTATCCTTCTTATCATAGAGGATTCCGGAATTCCTTTTGGAGAAAAAGCTACCAGGAGACATTTGGGAGTATAGGGATGGATATGGTG
Source organism: Piliocolobus tephrosceles (assembly GCF_002776525.5). Taxonomy (NCBI): domain Eukaryota; kingdom Metazoa; phylum Chordata; class Mammalia; order Primates; family Cercopithecidae; genus Piliocolobus; species Piliocolobus tephrosceles. Next base: position 70,371,650 of record NC_045437.1, read on the forward strand.
AAAAAGGAAATATCCTCAGAAAAAACTGAAAAGAACATTTCTCTGAAACTGCTTTCTGTTACATACATTTATTCATCTTGCAGTTAAAACTTTTCTTATATTACACAGTTTGGAAACTGTGTCATGAATGGATCCACGAAGGGACATTCGGGAGCATATTCAGACCTATGGTGAAAAAGGAGATATATTCAGATAAAAACTGGATAGAAGCTTTCTGAGAAACTCCTTTTGGTGTATGCATTCCACTCAGGGACTTATAGCTCTTTTCTCACAAGGCAGTGTTAGAACACTGTTCTTGTAAAACCAAAAAAGTGACATTTCGGGTCACATTGAGTACTATGGTGAATAATGAAATATACTGAAATAAAGTCATGGAAGAAGCATTCCAAGAATCTGTTCTCTGATATGTGAATTCACTTCACAAAGTTAATGCTTACTCAATGTTGCCCAGTTGCAAAACTCTGTCATTGAAGAATATGTAAAAAGATAGTTATTGGTGCCCGGAGGCTTGTGTTTATCAAGAAAGCATCTTCCGATGCAACTAGCAGAGAAACTCTCTGAGCAACTGTTTTGCGATGTGTGTATTTGTCTCATAGAGTTAAACCATTCTTTTGACTGAGCAGCTTGAAATCACTGTTTTTGTGGAATTTGAGGAAGGACATTTGGGAACTAACCTTTGATTATGGAGAAAGAAACATCCTCAGGAAAAATCCAGTAGGAAGCTTTCTGTGAAACTGCTCTGTGTCGTAGTAATTCCTCTCACTCAGTTAAGCTTCCCTTTTCTTTGAGCAGTTTTCTAGCCCTGTGAATGTTTAGCATGTGATGGGATATTTGAGAGCACTTTGAGGCTTACAGTGAAAAAGGAAACATGATCAGACCGAAACAGGAGAGAGGCTTTCCGAGGAACTGCTTTGTGATGTGTCCATTCCAGTCACAGTGTCATACCTCTCTTCTCATACAGACTCAGGGAAACCCTTTTGGAGAAAAGGGTACCAAGTGATATTCGGGAACATGCTGATGCCTATGGTGAAAAGCGAAAGAGCCTCAGACAAAAACTGGAAAGAAGGTTTCTTGGAAACTACTGTGTGATATGTGTAATCATCCCACATAGATAAAGCTTTATTTATATTACGCAGCTAGGAAACTGTCATGGACAGATCCACGAAGGGACCTTCTGGAGCACATTCAGGACTATGGTGAAGAAGGAAATATCTTCAGATAAAAAGTGGAAAGAAGCTTTCTGTGAATCTGCTTTTTGCTGTGTTTATTCATCTCTCAGAGATGAAGCTTTCTTTACATTACACAGCTTGGAAACTCCCTCGTGGATGGATCCATGAAGGGATACTTGGGATCACATTCGGGCCTATGGTGAAATAGCAAATATAGTCAGATAAAAACTTGAGAGAAGCTTTCTGAGAGAGTGCTTGGTGTCATGTGCATTCCACTCAGGGAGTTATAACTTTCTTATCACAAGGCACAATTTGAACACTGTTCCTGTAAAACCAAAAGACTGATATTGGGAGCACATTGAAGACTAAGGCAGAAAGTGAAATGTCGTCCAATAAAAAACAGAAAGAAGCCCTCAAAGAAACTGCTCTCTGACATGTCCATTCCTTTCACAGGGTTAAAGCGTACTCTACATTTCCCAGTTTGAAAGTCGGTCTTTGAGGGTTCTGCATAGTGATACTAACTGGCAACCTGAGGCCTGTGTGAGACAAGTAAATGTCTTTCATCGAAAATCGGAGAGAAGCATTCTGCGCAACCCTTTCGTGATGTTTGCATTCATATCATAGAGCTAAATCATTCTTTGGATTGAGCAGTTTGAAATCACTGTTGCTTTGGAATCTGAGAAAGGACATTTGGAAATGCTCTTGGAATATACTGAAAAACAAAAAAAAAAAACCTCAGAGAGAAACCAGAAAGAAGTTTCTGTGAAACTGCTCTGTGTCACGTGAATTCCACTCACAAGTTAAGCTTCTCTTTTCTTTGAGCTGTAACATAACACTGTTTTTGTTTAGTCTACGGAGAGATATACTGGAGGGCTTTGAGGCTTACGGTGAGTAAGGAACCTTCTTCAGATAGAAACTGGAGAGCATTCTGAGAAGCTGCTTTGTCATGTGTGCATTGCACTCACAGAAATATAACTTTCTTCTACTAGAGGATTCCAGAATCCATTTTGTAGAAAAAGCTACGAAGAGATATTTGGTAGTACGGCGACGACTATGGTGAAAAAGGAAATATCTTCAGACAAAAACTGGAAAGAAGATTTCTGTGAAACTGCTTTGTGTTAGATATAGTCATTCATCTCACATAGTTAAAACTTTAAATATATTATGCAGTTTGGAAACTCCGTCATGCACAAATCTGTGAAGGGACATTCGGGAGCACATTCATGTCTACGGTGAATTGGGAGATATCTTCAAATAAAAACTGGATAGAAACTTTCTGAGAAACTACTTTGTCATGTATGCATTCCTCTCAGGGAGTTATACCTCTTTTTTCACAAGGCAGTGTTTGAACACTGTCCTGTGAAACCGAAAAAGTGATATTTCGGAACGCTTTGAGGACTATGGCGAGTAGTGAAATATACTGAAATAAAATCGAGGAAGAGGCGTTCCAAGAATCTGCTCTCTGTTATGTGCATTCATTTCACAGAGGTAATGCTTAATCTATGTTGCCCAGTTTCGACATTCTGTCTTTGAAGAATCTGTGAAGGGATATTTAGTGACACCTGGAGGCTTGTGGTGAGCGAGGAAACGACTTCCGATGTAATCTGCAGAGAAACGTTCTGAGCAACTGCTTTGCGAAGTGTGTATTCGTCTCATAAAGGTAAACCATCTTTGGATTGAGCAGCGTGAAACCACTGTTTTAGAGGAATCTGTGGAAGGACATTTGGGAACCAGCCTTAAAATATGGGGAAAGAAATATCCTCAGGTAATATACAGAAAGAAGCTTTCTTTGAAACTGCTCTGTGCCATTATAATTCCTCTCACTCAGTTCAGCCTCTCCTTTCATTCAGTAGTTTTCTAGCCCCATGTATGTTTAGCCTGTGATGGGATATTCGGGAGCACTTTGAGGCTAACGGTGAAAAAGGAAACATGTTCAGACGAAAACAGGAGAGAAGCTTTCCGAGGAACTGCTTTGCAAAGTGTGCATTCCAGTCACCCGTGTTATACCTCTATTCTCATATAGCATCGGGGAAACCCTTTTGGAGAAACAGGTACCAAGTGATATTCAGGAGCATGTTGATGCCGACGGTGAAAAGAGAAATAGCCTCAGACAAAAACTGGAAAGAAGCATTCTAGGAAACTACTCTGTGATATGTGTAATCATCTCACATAGATAAAGCTTTCTTTACATTATGCAGCTTGGAAACTGTCATGGACGGATCAAGAAAGGGACCATCAGGAGCATATTCTGGACTATGAAGAGAAAGAAAATATCTTCAGATAAAAACTGGAAGGAAGCTTTCTGTGAATCTGCTTTTTGCAATGTTTATTCATCTCACATAAATGAAGCTTTCTTTACATTATGCTGCTTGGAAACTCCCTCCTGGATGGATCCGCATAAGGATATTTGGGGTCAAATTGAGGCCTATGGTGAAATAGCAAATATAATCAGATAAAAACTGGAGAGAAACTTTCTGAGAAACTGATTGGTGATGTGTGCATTCCACTCAGGGAGTTGTAACCTTCTTCTCATAAGCCACAGTTTGAACACTGTTCCTGTAAAACCAAAAGAGTGATATTCGGAGCACATTGAAGAATATGGCAAAAAGTGAAATGTCGTCCAATAAAAAAAAGGATGAAGCACTCGAAGAAACTGCTCTCTGACATGTCCATTCTTCTCACAGGGTTAAGTCTTACTTTACATTTCCCATGTTGAAAGGCGGTCTTTGAGGATTCTGTGAAGGGATAGTAAGTGGCGACCAGAGGCCTGTGTGAGGCAAGGAAATGTCTTCCAACGAAAATCGGAGAGAAGCTTTCTGCACAACACTTTTGTGATGTTTGCATTCATCTCATAGAGTTAAATCATTCTTTCGATTGAGCAGTTTGAAATCACTGTTTCTGTAGAATCTGAGAAAGGACATTTGGAAATGCTCTTTAGAAAATCCCGAAAAAGAAATAACCTCAGAGCGAAACCAGAAGGAAGCTTTCTGTGACACTGCTCTGTGTCACGTGAATTCCCTTCACACAGTTTAGCTTCTCTTTTCATTGAGCAGTATCATACCACAGTTTTGGTTTTGTCTACGAAGGTACATTCAGGAGTGCTTTGAGGCTTACAGTGAGAAAGAAAACGTCTTTAGAAAGAAACTGGCGAAAAGCTTTCTGAGGAGCTGCTTTGAGACGTGTGCTTTCCACTCACAGAGATACACCTTTCTTCTCCTAGAGGATTCTAGAATCCCTTTTGGGGAAAAAGCTACAAATGACATTCGGGAGTACAGGGACGGTTATGGTAAAAAAGGAAATATCCCTAGAGCAAAACTGGGACGAAGATTTTTGTGAATCTGTTTTATTCATCTCCCATAGTAAAAACTTTTCTTTTATTACATAGTTTGTAAATTCCATCATGCATGGATCCTCGAAGTGACATTCGGGAGCACATTCAGGCCAATGGTGAAACAGGAGATATCTTCAGATAAAACTGGATAGATGCTTTCTAAAAAACTACTTTGTGATATATGCATTCCACTCAGAAAGTTATACCTCTTTTCACACAAGGCAGCGTTTGAACACTGTTCCTGTGAAACCGAAAATGTGATATTTCGGAGCCCATTGAGGACTATGGCGAATATTGAAATATACTGAAATAAAATCGAGGAAGAAGCATTCTAAGAATCTGCTCTCTGATATGTGCATTCATTGCACGGAGTTAATATTTACCCTACGTTGCCCAGTTTCAAAATTCTGCCTTTGAAGAATCTGTGAAGGGATAGTTATTGACACCCGAAGGCTTGTTGTTAGCAAGAACGCGTCTTCCGATGCAACTAGCAGAGACAGGTTCTGAGCAACTGCTTTGGAATATGTATTCGTCTCACAGAGTGAAACCACTCTTTTCACTCAGAAGCTTGAAATCACTGTTTTTGTGGAATCTGTGGAGGGACATTTGGCAATGATCCTTAGATTACGGAGAAAGAAATATCCTCAGGAAAAATCCAGTAGGAAGCTTTCTGTGAAACTGCTCTGTGTCAACTTAATTGCTCTCGCTCAGTTAAGCCTCCTTTTTCATAGAGCAGTTTTGTAGCCCTGTGTATGCTTAGCCTGTGATGGGATATTCAGGAGCACTTTGAGGCTTACAGTGAAAAAGGAAATATGATCAGACCGATACTGGAGAGAAGCTTTCCGAGGAACTGCTTTGTGACATGTGCATTTCAGTCACAGTGTTATACCTCTCTTCTCATACAGCGTTGGGGAAACCCTTTTGGAGAAACAGGTACCAAGTGATATTCGGGAGCAAGTTGATGCCGATGGTGAAAAGCCAAATAGCCTCAGACAAAAATTGAAAAGAAGCTTTCTAGGAAACTACTCTGTGATATGTGTAATCATCTCACATAGATAAAGCTTTATTTACATTATGCAGCTTGGAGACTGTCATGCACGGACCCACGAAGGGACCTTCGGGAGCACATCATGACTATGGTGAAGAAGCAAATATCTTCAGATAAAAACTGGAAAGAAGCTTTCTGTGAATCTCCTTTTTGCTATGTTTATTCATCTCAAATAGATGAAGCTTTCTTTACATGACACAGCTTGGAAACTCCCTCGTGGATGGATTCACAAAGGGGTATTAGGGATCACTTTCAGGCCTGTGGTAAAAGATTAAATATAGTGAGATTAAAACTGGAGAGAAGCTTTCTCAGAAACTGTTTGGTGTCGTGTGCATTCCACTCAAGGAGTTATAACTTTCTTCTCATAAGGGACAGTTTGAACACTATTCCTGTATAACCAAAAGAGTGATATTCAGAGCACATTGAAGCCTATGGTAAAAAGTGAAATGTCGTCCAATAAAAAACAGAAAGAAGCACTCAAAGAAACTGCTCTCTCACATGTCCATTCTTTTCACAGGTATAAAGCTTACTCTACATTTCCCAGTTTGAAAGTCGGTCTTTGAGGGTTCTGCAAAGGATTGTAGGTGGCAGCCGGAGGCCTGTGTGAAGCAAGGAATTGGCTTCCATCAAAAATGAGAGAGAAGCTTTCTTCATAACTCTTTTGTGATGTTTGTATTCATCTCATAGAGTTAAATCATTCTTTTGATTGAGCAGTTTGAAATCACTGTTTCTGTGGAATCTGAGAAAGGACATTTGGAAACGCTGTTTAGAATATCCTAAAAAAGAAATAATCTCAGAGAGAAACCAGAAGGACGCTGTCTGTGAAACTGCTCTGTGTCACGTGAACTCCGCTCACACATTAAATCTTCTCTTTTCCTTTTGCTGTATCATAACACTGTTTTTGTTTATTCTACGATGGGATATTCGGGAGGGCATTGAGGCTTATGATGAGAAAGGGAACACCTTCAGATAGAAACTGGAGAGAATCTTTCTGAGGAGCTGCTTTGTGACGTGTGCATTCTGCACTCAGAAATATACCTCTCTTCTTCTAGGGGATTCCTGAATCCCTTTTGGAGAAAAAGCTACAAAGGGATATTCAGGAGTATAGCGACGACTATGGTGAAAAATGGAGTATCTTCAGATAAATACTGGAAAGAATCTTTCTGTGAATCTGCTTTTTGCTATGCTTATTCATGTCACATAGATGAAGCTTTCTTTACATTACGCAGCTTGGAAACTTCTTTGTGGATGGTCCATGAAGGGATATTTAGGATCAGATTCGGGCCTATGGTGAAAGAGTAAATATATTCGGATAAATCCTGGAGAGAAGCTTTCAGAGAAACTGTGTGGTGATGTGTGGATTACACTCAGGGTTGTAACTTTCTTCTCATAAGGCACAGTTAGTACACTGTTCCTGAAAAAGCAAAAGAGTGCTATTCGGAGCACTTTGAAGACTAGGGCAAAAAGTGAAATGTCGTCTAATAAAAAACAGAAAGAAGCACTCGAAGAAACTGCTCTCTGACATGTCCATTCTTTTCACAGCGTTAAACCTTACTCTATATTTCTCAATTTGAAAGGCTCTGTTTGAGGGTTCTGTGAAGGAAAAGCAAGCGACAACCTGAGGCCTGTGTGAGGAAAGGAAATGTCTTCCATTGAAGATTGGAGAGAAACTTCTGCACAACCCTTTTGTGATGTTTGTATTCATCTCATAAAATTAAATCATTCTTTGGATTGAGCTGTTTGAAATCTCTGTTTAAGTGGAATCTGAGAAAGGGAATTTGGAAATGCTCTTTAGAATGTCCTGAAAAAGAAATAACCTCAGACAGAAACCAAAAGGAAGCTTTCTGTGAAACTGTTCCGTGTCATGTGAATTCCGCTCACACAGTTAAGCTTCGCTTTTCATTGAGCTGTATCACAACACTGTTTTTGTTTAGTCTGTAAAGGGATATTCTGGAAGGCTTTAAGGCTTATGGTGAGAAAGGAAACGTCATCATATAGAAACTGGAGAGAAGCTTTCTGAAGAGCTGCTTTGTGACGTGTGCATTCCACTCACAGAAATATAACTTTCTTCTCCTAGAGGCTTCTGGAATCCCTTTTGGAGACTAAGCTACAAAACAGACATTCGGGAGTATAGGGAAGGCTATAGTGAAAAAGGAAATATCCTCTGACAAAAACTGGAAAGAAGATTTCTGTGAAACTGCTTTGTGTTAGATATATTTATTCATCTTGCATAATTACAACTTTAATTATAATATGCAGTTTGGAAACTTCGTCATGCACAAATCCGCGAAGGGACGTTCAGGAGCACATTCAGGCCAAAGCTGAAAGAGGAGACATCTTCAGATAAAAAGTGGATAGAAGCTTTCTGAGAAACAACTTTGTGACATATACATTCCACTCAGGGAGTTTTACCTCTTTTCCTACAAGGCAGTACTTGAACACTATTCCTGTGAAACCAAAAAAGTGATATTTTGGAACGCATTGAGGACTATGGAGAATAGTGAAATATACTGAAATAAAATCGAGGAAGAAGCATTTCAGGAATCTTCTCTCAGATATGTGCATTCACTTCACAGAGTTCTTGCACACTCTATGTTGCCCAGTTTCGAAACTCTCTCTTTGAAGAATCTGTGAAGGGATATTGAGTGACGCCCGGGGGCTTGTGGTGAGCGAGGAAACGTCTTCCAATGAAACTGAAGAGAAATGTTCTGAGCAACAGCTTTGCAATGTGTGTTTTCATCTCCCAGATTTAAACCATTCTTTGGATTGCGCAGCTTGAAGTCATTGTTTTTGTGGAATCTGAGGAAGGACATTTGAGAACGATCCTTAGAATATGGAGAGAGAAATATCGTCAGGTAAAATCCAGAAGGAAGCCTTCTGTGAAACGGGTTTGTGTTGTCTTAATTCCTCTCATTCCAATAAGCCTCTCTTTTCATTGAGTAGTTTTCTAGCCCTGTTTATGTTTAGAGTGTGATGGGATATTCGGGAGAACTTTGAGGCTAACGGTGAAAAAGGAAATATGTTAAGACAGAAACTGGAGAGAAGCTTTCCGAGGAACTGCTTTGTGACATGTGCATTCCAGTCACAGTGTTATACCTTTCTTCTCATACAACGTCAGGAAAACCCTTTTGGAGAAACAGGTACCAAGTGATATTCGGGAGCATGTTGATGCCGATGGTGAAAAGGGAAATAGACTCAGATAAAAATTGGAAAGAATCTTTCTAGGAAACTACTCTGTGATATCTGGAATCATCTCACATAGATAAAGCTTTCTTTACATTACACAGCTTGGAAACTGTCATGGACGAATGCACGAAGGGACCCTCGTGAGTACATTCTGGACTATGATGAAAAAGGAAATATCTTCAGATAAAAACTGGAAAGAAGCTTTCTGTGAATCTGCTTTTTGCTATGTTTATTCATCTGACATAGGTGAAGCTTTCTTTACATTACGCAGCTTGGAAACTCAGTCGTGGATGGCTCCACGAAGGGATATTTTGGATCACATTCGGGCCTAGGGTGAAATAGGAAATATAGTCAGATAATAATTTGAGAGAAGCTTTCTGAGAAACTGCTTTGTGATCTGCGCATTCCACTCAGGGAGTTATAACTTTCTTCTCATAAGGCACAGTTTGAACCCTGTTCCAGTGAAATCAAAAGACAGTTTGGAAACTGTCATGGACGGATCCATGAAGGGACCTTTGGTGGCACTTTCTGGACTATGGTGAAAAAGGAAATATCTTCATATAAAAACTGGAGAGAAGCTTTCTGTGAATCTGCTTTTTGCTATGTTTATTCATCTCACAGAGATGAAGGTTTCTTTATATTACACAGCTGGGAAAATCCCTCTTGGGCAGATTTGCAAAGGGATATTTGAGATCACATTGAGGCCTATGGTGAAATAGCAAATATAGTCAGATAAAACTGGAGAGAAGGTTTCTGAGAAACTGCTTTGTGAAATGTGCATTCCACTCACATTGTTATAACTCTCGTCTCATACAGCATCCGGCAAATCGTTTTGGAGCAACAGGTACCAAGGGATATTCGGGAGCATGTTGATTCTACTGGTGAAAAGGGAAATAGCCTCAGACAAAAACTGGAAAGAAACTTTCTAGGAAACTACTCAGTGATATGTGTAATCATCTCAGATAGATAAAGCTTTCTTTATATTATGCTTTGGAAACTGTCATTGATGGATCCACGAAGAGACCTTCTGGAGCACATCCAGGACTATGGTGAAGAAGGAAATATCTTCAGATAAAAAGTGTAAAGAAGCTTTCTGTGAATCTGCATTTCACTATGTTTATTCATCTCACAGAAATGAAGCTTTCTTTACGCAGCTTGAAAATTCCTTCATGGATGTATCTGCGAAGGGATATTCCGGATCATATTCGGGCCTATGGTGAAAGAAGATATACAGTCAGATTAAAACTGGAGAGAAGCTTTCTCAGAAACTGCTTGGTGATGTGTGCATTCCACTCAGGGAGTTATAACTTTCTTCTAATAAGGCACAGTTTGAACACTGTTCCTGTAAAACCAAAAGACTGATATTCGGAGCACATTGAAGTCTATGACAAAAAGTGATATGTCATCCAATAAAAAAAAAAAGAAGCACTCGAAGAAACTGCTCTCTGACATGTCCATTCTTTTCACAGGGTTAAAGCTTACTCTTCATTTCCCAGTTTGAAAGTCGGTGTTTGAGGTTTCTGCGAAAGGATAGTATGTGGAAACTGGAGGCCTGTGTGAGGCAAGGAAACGTCTTCAATCAAAAATCAGAGAGAAGTTTTCTGCGTAACTCTTTTGTGATGTTGGTATTCATCTCATAGAGGTAAATCATTCTTTGGATTGAGCAATTTGAAATTACTGTTTCTGTGGAATCTGAGAAAGGACATTTGGAAACTCTCTTTAGAGTATACTGAAAAAGAAATAACCTCGGAGAGAAACCAAAAGGAAGCTTTCTGTGAAACTGCTCTGTGTCACCTGTATTCTGCTAACACAGTTAAGTTTCCGTTTTCATTGAGTTGTATCATAACACTGTTTTTGTTTAGTCTGTGAAGGGTTATTCTGGAGGGCTTCAAGGCTTATGCTGAGAAAGGAAACCTCTTCAGATAGTAACTGGAGAGAAAATTTCTGAGGAGCTTCTATGTGACGTGCGCATTCCACTCACAGAAAGATATCTTCCTTCTCCTAGAGGATTCTGGAATTCCCTTTGGAGAAAAAGTTACAAAACAGACATTTGGGAGTATAAGGAAGGCTATGGTGAAAAAGGAAATATCATCAGACAAAAACTGGTAAGAAGATTTCTGTGAAACTGCTTTGTGTTAGATATATTTATCATCTCACATAGTTGAAACTTTAATTATAATATGCAGTTTGGAAACTTCATAATGCACAGATCCGTGAAGGGACATTCGGGAGCACAGTCAGGCCTATGATGAAAGAGGACATATCTTCAGAAAAAAACTGGATAGAAGGTTTCTGAGAAACTACTTTGTGATGTATGCATTTCACTCAGGGAGTTTTACCTCTTTTCCCACAAGGCAGTGTTTGAACACTGTTCCTGTGAAACCGAAAAAGTGATATTTCGGAATTCATTGAGGACCATGGTGGATAGTGAAATATACTGAAATAAAATCGAGGAAGAAGCGTTCCACGAATCTGCTCTCTGATATGTGCATTCGCTTCACAGAGTTAATGCTTACTCTATGTTGCACAGTCTCGAAACTCTGTCTTTGAAGAATCTGTGAAGGGATATTTAGTGACACCTAGAGGCTAGTGGTGAGCGAGGAAACGTGTTCCGTTGACACCTGCAGAGAAACGTTCTGAGCAACTGCCTTGTGATGTGTGTATTCGTCTCCTAGAGTTAAACCATTCTTTGGATTGAGCAGTGTGAAATAACTGTTTTTGTGGCATCTGAGGAAGGACATTTGGGAACGATCCTTAGAATATGGATAAAGAAATATCCTCAGGTAAAATCCAGAAGGAAGCGTTCTATGAAAGTGCTCTATGTCATCTTAATTCCCTTCACTCAGATAAGCCTCTCTTTTCATTGAGCAGTTTTCTAGCACTGTGTATGTTTAGCATGTGATGGGATATTCGGGGACACTTGGAGGCTAACGCTGAAAAAGGAAATATGTTCAGACTGAAACTGGAGAGAAGCTTTCCGAGGAACTCCTTTGTGACATGTGAATTCCAGTCACAGTGTTATACCTCTCCTCATACAGCGTCAGGGAAACCATTTTGGAGAAACAGGTATCAAGTGATATTCGGGAGCATGTTGATGCTGATGGTGAAAAGGGAAATAGCCTCAGACAAAAACTGGAAAGAAAAGCTTACTATACACTTACATAAAGCACTACACTTACTTAAAGCTTACTCTATACTTCCCAGTTTGAAAGTCGGTCTATGAGGGTTCTGTGAAGAGATAGTAAGTGGCGACTGGAGGCCTGTGTGAGGCAAGGAAATGTCTTCCATCGAAAATCAGATAGAACCTTTCTGTGCAACTCTTTTGTGACATTTGTATTCATCTCTAGAGTTAAATCATTCTTTGGATTGAGCAGTTTGAAATCACTGTTTCGGTGGAATCTGAGAAAGGACATTTGGAAACTCTCCTTAGAGTATCCTGAAAAAGAAATAACCTCAGAGAGAAACCAGAAGGGAGATTTCTGTGAAACTGCTCTCTATTTCTTGAATTCCGCTCACACAGTTAAGCTTCTCTTTTCATTAAGCTGTATCATAACACTGTGTTTGTGTAGTCTGCATAGGGATATTCAGGATCCCTTTGAGGTTAACGTGGGATAGGAAACAACTTCAGATAGAAACTGGAGAGAACCCTTCTGAGGAGCTGCTTTGTGACGTGTGCATTCCACTCACAGAAATATACCTTTCTTCTCCTATAGGATTCTGTAATCCCCTTGGAGAAAAAGCTACCAAGTGAAATTCGGGAGCACGTTGATGCCGATGGCGAAAAGGGAAATAGACTCAGACAAAAACTGGAAAGAAATTTTCTAGGTAACTACTCTGTGATGTGTGTAATCATCTCACGTAGATAAAGCTCTTATTACATTACGCAGCATGGAAACTGTCATGGATGGATCCACGAAGGGATCTTCGAGAGCACATTTTGGACTATGTTGAAAAAGGAAATATCTTGAGATAAAAACTGGAAAGAAGATTTCTCTGAATCTGCTTTTTTGTTATGTTTATTTATCTCACATTGATGAAGCTTTCTTTATATTACACAGCTTGCAAGCCCCCTCGTGGATGCACCCACGAAGGGATATTTGGGATGATATTCGGGCCTATGGTAAAATCGCAAATATAGTCAGATAAAAACTGGAGAGAAGCTTTCTGAGAAACTGCTTGGTGATGTGTGCATTCTACTCAGGGAGTTATAACTTTCTTCTCATAAGGCACAGTTTGAACACTGTTCCAGTGAAATCAAAAGAGTGATATTCGGAGCACTTTGAAGACTATGGCAAGAAGTGAAATGGTGTGCAATGAAAAACAGAAAGAAGCGTTCGAAGAAACTGCTCTCAAATGTCCATGCTTTTCACAGGATTAAAGCTTACTCTACATTTCCCAGTTTGAAGGGCGGTCTTTGAGGGTTCTGCCAAGGGATAGTAAGGGGCAACCTGAATTCTGTGTCGAGCAAGGAAATGTCCTCTATCGAAAATTGGAAAGAAGCTTTCTGTGCAACTCTTTTGTGATGTTTGTATTCATATCATAGAGTTAAATGATTCTTTCGAATGAGCTGTTTGAAATCACTGTTTCTATATAATCTGAGAAAGGACATTTGGAAACGCTCTTTAGAATATCCTGAAAAAGAAAAAACCTCAGAGAGAAACCAGAAGGAAGCTTTCTGTCAAACTGCTGTGTGTCAAGTGAATTTGGCTCACACAGTTAAGCTTCTCTATTCATTGCGTTGTATCATAACACTCTTTGTTTTGTCTGCGAATGGATATTCAGTAGGGCTTTTAGGCTTACAGTGAGAAAAGAAACATCTTCAGATAGAAACTGGATAGAAGCTTTCTGAGGAGCTGCTTTGTGACGTGTGCATTCCACTCACAGAAATATACCTTTCTTCTCCTAGAGTATTCCAGAATCCCTTTTTTTGAAAAACCTACTAAGAGATTCGAGAGTATAGTGATGACTATGTTGAAAAAGGAAATATCCTCAGACAAAAACTGGAAAGGATATTTCTGTGAAACTGCTTTGTGTTAGATATATTTCTGCGTCTCACATAGTTAAAACTTTAATTATATTACGCAGCTTGGAAACTCTGTCATGCACAGATCTGCGAAGGGACGTTCGAAGGCACATTCAGTCCTACGCTGAAAGAGGAGATATCTTCAGATAAAAACTGGATAAAAGCTTTCTGAGAAACTACATCGTGATGTATGCATTCCACTCAGGGAGTTATACCTCTTTTCTCACAAGGCAGTGTTTGAACACTGTTCCTGTGAAACCAAAAAGTTGATATTTTGGAATGCTTTGAGGACTATGGCGAATAGTGGAATATAGTGAAATAAAATCGAGGAAGAGAGGAAGAAGCGTTCCAAGAATCTACTCTCTGATATGTGCACTCACTTCACAGAATTAATGGTTACTCTACATTGCCCAGTTTCAAAACTCCATTTTTGAAGAATATGTGAAGAGATATTTAGTGATACCCAGGGGCTTGTGGTAAGCGAGGAAACGCCTTCCGATGAAATCTGCAGAGACACGTTCTGAGCCACTGATTTGTGACTTGTATATTCATCTCAAAGAGTTAAACAGTTCTTTGAATTGAGCAGCTTGAAACCACGGTTTTGTGGAATCTGAGAAAGGACACTTGGGAACGATCCTTAGAATATGGAGAACGATATATCCTCAGGAAAAATCCAGTAGGAAGCTTTCTGTGAAACAGCTCTGTGTTGTCTTAATTACTCTCATTCCATTAAGGTTCTCTTTTCATTGAGCAGTTTTCTAGCCCTGTGTGTGTTTAGCATGTGATGGGATATTCGGGAGTAATTTGATGCTAATGGTGAAAGAGTAAATATGTTCAGACTGAAACTGGAGAGCAGCTTTCTGAGGAACTGCTTTGTGATCTGTGCATTCCAGTCACAGTGTTATAGATCTCTTCTCATGCAGCATCGTGGAAACGCTTTCAGTGAAACAGGTCCCAAGTGATATTCGGGAGCATGTTGATGCTGATGGTGAAAAGGGAAATAGCCTCTGACAAAAACTGGAAACAAGCTTTCTAGGAAACTACTCTGTGATATGTGTAATCATCACACATAGATAAAGCTTTCTTTACATTATGCAGCTTGGAAACTCTCACAGACGGATCCACGAAGGGACCTTCGGGAGCACATTCTCGACTCTGGTGAAAAAGGAAATCTCTTCAGATAAAAACTGGAAAGAAGCTTTCTGTGAATCTGCTTTTTGCTATGGTTATTCACCTCATATCCATGAAGCCTTCTTTACATTATGCACCTTGGAAACTCCCTCATGGATGGATCTGTAAATGATTATTAGGCATGACATTTGGGCCTTTGGTGAAATAGGAAATATAGTCAGAAGAAAACTGGAGAGAAGATTTCTGAGAAACTGCTAGGTGATATGTGCATTCCACTCATGGAGTTATAACTTTCTTTTCATAAGCCATAGTTTGAACACAGTTCCTGTGAAACCAAAAGAGTGATGTCCAGAGCACATTGAAAACTATGGCAAAAAGTGAAAGGTCGTCCAATAAAAAATAGAAAAAAGCACTCGAAAAAAACTGTTCTCTGGCATGTCCATTCTTTTCACAGGTTTAAAGCTTACTCTATATTTCCCAGCTTGAAAGTCGTTCTTTGAGGGTTCTGCGAAGTGATAGTAATTGGCAACTGCAGGTCTGTGTTGAGCAAGGAAATGTCCTCCATGGAAAATCGGAGAGAGTCTTTCTGCACAACTCTTTTGTGATGTTTGTATTCATCTCATAGAGTTAAATCATTCTTTGTATTGAGCAGTTTGAAATCACTGTTTCTGTGGAATCTGAGAAGGAACATTTGGAAACGCTCTTTAGAATATTCTGAAAAAGAATAACCTCAGAGAGAAACAGAAGGAAGCTTTATGTGAAGCTGCTCTGTGTCACGTGAATTCCACTCACACATTTAAGCTTCTCTTCTTATGGAGCAGTATCATACCACTGTTTTTGTTTTGTCTGCGAAGGGATATTCAGGAGTGCTTTCAGGCTTACTGTGAGAAAGGAAATGTCTTTATATAGAAACTGCAGAGAAGCTTTCTGAGAAGCTGCTTTGTGACCTGTGCTTTCCACCCACAGAAATACACCTTTCTTCTACTAGAGGATTCTGGAATCCCTTTTGGAGAAAAACCTACAAAAGAGATTCAGGAGTACAGGCACAGTTATGGTTAAAAAGGAAGTATCCTTAGAGAAAAACAGGGACGAAGATTTCTGTGAAATTGCTTTGTGTTAGATATGTTTAATAATGTTGCAGATTTAAACGTCTTCATATACTACGCAGTTTGGAAACTCCATCATACACGGATCCTCGAAGGGACATTGGGGAACCCATTCAGGTCAACGGTGAAAGAGGAAATATATTCAGAGCGTGTGATGGGATATTCGAGAGCACTTTGAGGCTTACGGTGAAAAAGGAAATATGTTCAGAAAGAAACTGGAGAGAAGCTATCTGAGGAACTGCATTGTGACGTGTGCATTCCACTCACAGTGTTATACTTCTCTTCTCATACAGCGTCGGGGAAACGCTTTTGGAGAAACAGGTACCGAGTAATATTCGGGAGCATCTTGATGCCGATGGTGAAAAGGGAAATAGCCTCAGACAAAGACTTGAAAGAAGTGTTCTAGGAAACTACTCTGTTATATGTGTAATCATCTCACATAGCTAAAGCTTTCTTTACATTACGCAGCTTGGAAATTGTCATGGACGGATCCATGAAGGGACCTTCGGGAGCTAATTCTGCACTATGGTGAAAAAGGAAATATCTTCAAATAAAAACTGGAAAGAAGCTTTCTGTGAATCTGCTTTTTGTTATGTTAATTTATCTCACATAGATGAAGCTTCCTTTACACTATGCAGCTTGGAAACTCCCTCGTGGATGGATCCACGAAGGGATATATGGGATCATATTCGGGCCTATGGTGAAATCGCAAATATAGTCAGATAAAAATATGAGAGAAGGTTTCTGAGAAACTGCTTGGTGTCGTGTGCATTCCACTCAAGGAGTTATAACTTTCTTCTCATAAGGCACAGTTTGAACACTCTTCCATTGAAACCAAAAGAGTGATATTCGGAGCACTTTGAAGACTATGGCAAAAAGAGAAACGGTGTGCAATAAAAAACAGAAAGGAGCACTCTAAGAAACTGCTCTCAAATGTCCATGCTTTTCACAGGGTTAAAGCTTACTCTACATTTCCCAGTTTGAAGGGCGGTCTTTGAGGGTTCTGTGAAGGGATAGTATGTGGCAACCGGAATTCTGTGTCGAGCAAGGGAATGTCCCTTATCGAAAATAGGAGAGAAGCTTTCTGTGCAACTTCTTTGTGATGTTTGAATTCATCCCATATACTTAAATGATTCTTTCAAATGAGCAGTTTGAAATCACTGTTTCTATATAATCTGAGAAAGGACATTTGAAAACGCTCTTTAGAATATCCTGAAAAAGAAAAACCTCAGAAAGAAACCCGAAGGAAGCTTTCTGTCAAACTGCTCTGTGTCTTGTGAATTCCGCTCACCCAGTTAATCTTCTCTTTTCATTGAGGTGTGTCATAACACTGTTTTTGTTTAGTCTGCTAATGCATATTCTCGAGTGCTTTGAGGCTTATGGTGAGAAAAGATACATCTTTAGATAGAAACTGGAAAGAAGCTTTCTGAGGAGCTGCTTTGTGACGTCTGCATTCCACTCACAGAAATATACCTTTCTTCTTCTAGAGGATACTGGAATCCCTTTTGAAGAAAAACCTACCAAGATATATTCGGGAGTATAGTGACGACTATGGTGAAAAAGGAAATATCCTCAGACAAAAACTAGAAAGAAGATTTCTGTGAAACTGCTTTGTGTTATATATATTTATTTGCCTCACATAGTTAAAACTTTAACTATATTATGCTGATTGCAATCTCCGTCATGCACAGATCCGCGAAGGGACGTTTGAAGGCCCATTCAGGCCTATGGTGAAACAGGAGATATCTTCAGATAAAAACTGGATAGAAGCTTTCTGAGAAACTAATTTGAGATGTATGCATTCCTGTCAGGGAGTTATACCTCTTTTCTCACAAGGCAGTGTTTGAACACTGTTCCTATGAACCAGAAAAAGTGATATTTCGGAACACTTTGAGGACTTTGGTGGATAGTGAAATATACTGAAATAAAATAATGGAAGAAGCGTTTCAAGAATCTGCTCTCCGATATGTGCACTCACTTCACAGAGGTAATGCTTACTCTATGTTGCCCAATTTTGAACCTTTGTCTTTGAAGAATCTGTGAAGGTATATTTAGTGACTCACGGAGGCTTGTGGTGTGTGAGGAAATGCCTTCCAGTGAAACCTGCAGAGAAACGTTGTGAGCCACTGCTTTGCGATGTATGTATTCGTCTCATAGAGTTAAACTGTTTTTTGAATTGAGCAGCTTGAAATCACTGTTTTTGTGGAATCTGAGGAAGGACATTTGGGAACAATCATTAGAATATGGAGAACGAAATATCCTCAGGAAAAATCCAGTAGGAAGATTTCTGTGAAACTGTTCTGTGTTGTCTTAATTCCTCTCACTCAGATAAGCCTCTGTTTTCACTGAGCAGTTATCCAGTCCTGTGTATGTTTTGCATGTGATGGGATATTCAGGAGGACTTTGAGGCTAATGGTGAAAAAGGAAATATGTTCAGACCGAAACTGGAGAGAAGCTTTCCAAGGAAGTGCTTTGTGACGTGTGCATTGCAGTCACAGTGTTATACATCCATTCTCATACAGCGTCGGGGAAAACCTTTTGGAGAAATACGTACGAAGTGATATTCGGGAGCATGTGGATGCCGATGATGAAAAGGGAAATAGCCTCCGACAAAAACTGGAAAGAAGATTTCTAGGAAACTACTCTGTTATATGTGTAATCATCTCACATAGCTAAAGCTTTCTTTACATTACACAGTTTGGAAACTGTCATGGACGGACCCATGACAGGACCTTCGACAGCACTTTCTGGACTATGGTGAAAAAGGAAATGCCTTCAGATAAAAACCGAAAAGAAGCTTTCTGTGAATCTGCTTTTTGCTATGTTTATTCATCTCATGGATGAAGCTTTCATTACATTATGCAGCTTGGAGACTCCTTCGTCAATGTTTGGGATCACATTCGGGCCTAGGGTGAAATAGGAAATGTAGTCAGTTAATAACTGGAGAGAAGCGTTCTGAGAAACCATTGGAGATGTGTGCATTCCACTCAGGGAGTTATAACTTTCTTCCCATGAGGCACAGTTTGAACACGGTTACTGTGAAACAAAAAGAGTGATAATCGGAGCACATTGAAGAATATGGCAAAAAGTGAAATGTCGTCCAAAGAAAGAGAGAAAGAAGCACTCGAAGAAACTGCTCTCTGATATGTCCATTATTTTCACTAGGTTAAAGCTCACTCTACATTTCCCAGTTTGAAAGTCGGTCTTTGAGGGTTCTGTGAAGGGATAGTAAGTGGTGACCAGATGCCTGTGTGAGGCAAGGAAATGTCTTCTATCAAACATCAGAGAGAAGATTTCTGCACAACACTTTTGTGATGTTTGAATTCATCTCATAGCGTTAAATAATTCTTTGGATTGAGCAGTTTGAAATCACTGTTTCTGTGGAATCTGATAAAGGACATTTGGAAACGCTCTTTAGAATATCCCAAAAAAGAAATATCCTCAGAGAGAAACCAGAAGGAAGCGTGCTGTGAAACTGCTCTGTGTCATGTGAATTCCGCTCACACAGTTAAGCTTCTCTTTTCATTGAAGTGTATCATAACACTCTTTTTGTTTAAAGGGATATTATGGAAGGCTTTGAGGGTTATGGTGAGAAAGGAAACGACTTCACATAGAAATAGGAGAAAAGCTTTCGGAGGAGCTGCTTTGTGACGTGTGCATTTGACTCACAGAAATATACCTTTCTTCTCCTAGTGAATTCCGGAAATCTTTGGGAGAAAAAGCTACAAAACAGACATCCGGGAGTATAGTAAAGGCTACGGTGAAAAAGCAAATATCCTCAGACAAAAACTGGACAGAAGATTTCTGTGAAACTGCTTTGTGTTAGATATATTTATTCTTCTCGCATAGATAAAACTTTAATTATACTACGCAGTTTGGAAACTCCGTTATGCACAGATCTGCGAAGGGACGTTTGGAGCCACATTCAGGCCTACGTGAAAGAGGAGATATCTTCAGATAAAAACTGGATAGAAGCTTTCTGAGAAACTACATTGTAATGTACGCATTCCACTCAGGGAGTTATGCCTCTTTTCTCACAAGGCAGTGTTTGAACACTGTTCCTGTGAAACCGAAGAAGTGATATTGCAGAATGGATTGAGGACTATGGCGAATAGTGAAATACAGTGAAATAAAATCGGGGAAGAAGCGTTTCAATAATCTACTCTTTGATTTTTGCACTCACTTCACAAAGTTAATGCTTACTCTATGTTGCCCAGTTATGAAACTCTTTCTTTGAAGGATCTGTGAAGGGATATTTTGTGACGCCCGGAGGCTTGTGGTGAGTGAGGAAACGCCTTCTGAATAATCCTGCAGAGAAACGTTCTGAGCCACTGCTTTGCGATGAGTGTATTCGTCTCATAGAGTTAAACCATTCTTTGGATTGAGCAACTTGAAATAACTGTTTTTGTGGAATCTGAGGAAGGACATTTGGGAACGATCCTTAGAATATGGAGAAAGAAGTATCCTCAGGAAATATCCAGTAGGAAGCTTTCTGTGACACAGCTCTGTGTCATCTTAATTCCTCTCACTCAGCTAAGCCTCCTTTTTCATTTATCAGTTTTCTAGATCTCTGTATGTTTATCATATGATGGGATATACGGGAGCACTTCAAGGCTAACGGTGAAAAGGAAATATGTTGAGACCGAAACTGGAGAGAAGCTTTCCGAGGAACTGCTTTGTGATGTGTGCATTCCAGTCACAATTTTATACCTCTCTTCTCATACAGCGTCAGGGAAACCCTTTTGGAGAAACAGGTACCAAGTGATATTCCGGAGCATGTTGATGCCGTTGGTGAAAAGGGAAATAGCCTCAGACAAAAACTGGAAAGAAGTGTTCTAGGAAACTACTCTGTAATATGTGTAATCATCTCACATAGATAAAGCTTTCTTCACATTTCGCATCTTGGAAACTGTCATGGACGGATCCACGAAGGGACCTTGGGGAGCACATTCTGGACTATGGTGAAAAAGGAAATATCTTCAGATAAAAACTGGAAAGAAGCTTTCTGTGAATCTGCTTTTTGCTTGTTTATTCAACCCACATTGATGAAGCTTTTTTTCATTATGCAGCTTGAAAGCTCCCTCATGGATGGAACCAGGAAGGGATATTTGGGATCACATTTGGGCCTATGGTGAAATAGAAAATATAGTCAGATAAAAACTGGAGAGAAGCACTCTGAAAAACTATTTGGTGATGTGTGCATTCCGCTCAGGGAGTTATACCTTTCTTCTCATAAGGCACAGTTTGAACACTGTTCCTGTAAAACCAAAAGAGTGATATTGGGAGCACATTGAAAATTATAGAAAAATGTGAAATGTCTTCCAATAAATAACAGAAAGAAGCACTCGAAGAAGCTGCTTTCTGACATGTCCATTATTTTCACAAGGTTAAAGCTTGCTGTATGTTTCACAGTTTGAAAGTCATCCTTTGAGGTTTCTGCGAAGGGATTGTAAGTGGCAATCGGAGGCCTATGTCAAGCAAGGAAATGTCTTCCATCAAAAATTGCCAGGTGCAGTGGCTCAAGCCTGTAATCCCAGCACTTTGGGAGGCCAAGACGGGCAGATCACAAGGTCAGGAGATCGAGACCATCCTGGCTAACCCAGTGAAACCCCGTCTCTACTAAAAAATACAAAAAACTAGCTGGGCGACGTGGCGGGTGCCTGTAGTCCCAGCTACTTGGGAGGCTGATGCAGGAGAATGGCGTAAACCCAGGAGGCGAAGCTTGCAGTGAGCTGAGATCCGGCCACTTCACTCCAGCCTCCGCAGCAGAGCGAGACTCCATCTCAAAAAAAAAAGAAAAAAAAAACCGAAGAGAATCTTTCTGTGTAACTCTTTCATAATGTTCGTGTTCATTGCATGGCATTAAATGATTCTTTAGATTGAGCAGTTTGGAATCACTGTTTCTGTGGAATCTGAGAAAGGACGTTTGGAAACGCTCTTTAGAATACCATGAAAAGAAATAACCTCAGAGAGAAACCAGAAGGAAGCTTTCTGTGAAACATTTCTGTGTCATGTGAATTCTGCTCACACAGTTAAGCTTCTCTTTTCATTCAGCTGTGCCTTAACAATGCTTTCTTTAGTCTGCAAAGGGATATTCTGGAGGGCTTTGATGCTTACAATGAGAAAGGAAACATCTTCAGATATAGACGGGAGAGAAGCTTTCTGAGGAGCTGCTTTGTGACGTGTGCGTTCCACTCACAGAAATATACCTTTCTTCTCATAGAGGATTACAGAATTCCTTTTGGACAAAAAGCTACAAAGACATATTTGAGAGTACAGTGACGACTATGGGGAAAAAGGAAATATCCTCAGACAAAAACTACAAAGAAGATTTCTGTGACACTGCTTTGTGTTAGATACATTAATTCCCCTCGCATAGTTAAAACTCTAGTTATGTTATGCAAATTGGAAACTCCGTCATGCACAGATCCGCGAAGGAACATTCAGGAGCACATTCAGGCCTATGGTGAAAGAGGAGATATCTTCACATAAAAACTGGAAAGAAACTTTCTTAGAAACTACTTTGTGATGTATGCATTCCACTCAGGGAGGCATACCTCTTTTATTGCAAGCCAGTGTTTGAACAGTGTTCCTCTGAAACAGAAAAAGTGATATTTTGGAACGCAATGAGGACTATGGCGAATAGTGAAATATACTGAAATAAAATCGAGGAAGAAGCGTTCCAAGAATCTGCTATTGATATGTCATTCACTTCACAGAGTTAATGCTTCCTCTATGTTGCCCCATTTTGAAAATCTTTCTTTGAAGAATCTGTGAAGGGATATTTAGTGATGCCTGGAGGCTTGAGGTGAGCGAGGAAACGTCTTCTGATGAAACCTGCAGAGAAGCCTTCTGAGCAAACTGCTTTGCGATGTGCATTTTCGTCTCATAGACTTAAACCATTCTTTGGATTGAGCAGCTTGAAATCACTGTTTTCGTGGAATCTAAGGATGAACTTTTGGGAACAATCTTTAGAATATGGAGAAAGAAATATCCTCAGTTAAAATCCAGAAGGAAGTTTCTATGAATCTGCTGTTTGCTATGTTTATTCATCTCATATAGATGAAGCTTTCTTTACATTACACAGCTTGGAAACTCCCCCATAGTTGGATCTGCTAAGGGATATTTGCCATCACCTTCGGACCTATGCTGAAATAGGACATATAGTCAGGTAAAAGCTGCAGAGAAGCTTTCTTAGAAACTGCTTGGTGATGTGTGCATTCCACTCAGGGAGTTATAACTTTCTACACATAATGCACAGTTTGAGCACTGTTCCTGTAAAACCAAATGAGTGATATATGGAGCACATTGAAGAATATGGCAAAATGTGAAATGTCGTCCAGTAAAAAACAGAAAGAAGCACTCGAAGAAACTGCTCTCCTACATGTCCATTCTTTTCACGGGGTAAAGCTTTCTTTACGTTTCCCAGTTTAAAAGTCGGTCTTCGAGGTTTCTGCGAAGGGATAGTAAGTGGTGACCAGAGGCCTATGTGAGGCAAGAAAATGTCTTTCATCGAACATCGGAGAGAAGCTTTCTGCGTAATACTTTTGTGATGTTTGTATTCATCTCATAGAGGTAAATCATTCCTGGATTGAGCAGTTTCAAATCACTGTTTCTGTGGAATCTGAGAAAGGACATTTGGAAACGCTCTTTAGAATATCCTGAAAGAAATAACCTCAGAGAGAACCCTGAAGGAAGCTTTCTGTGAAACTGCTCTGTGTAACGTGAATTCCACTCACACAGTTAAGCTTCTCTTTTCATTGAGCAGTATCATAATACTGTTTTTGTTTAATCTGAAAAGGGATATTCTGAAGGGCATTGAGGCTTACGGTGAGCAAGGAAAAGTCATCAGATAGGAACTGGAGAGAAGCTTTCTGAGGTGCTGCTTTGTGATTCCACTCACAGAAATATACCTTTCTTCTCCTAGAGAATTCTGAAATCTCTTTTGGAGAAAAAGCTACAAAACAGAAATGTGGGAGTATAGGGAAGGCTATGGTGAAAAAGGAAATATCCTCAGACAAAAACTGGAAAGAAGATTTCTGTGAAACTGCTTTGTGTTACGTATATTCATTCATCTCCCATAGTTAAAACTTTATTTTATTTATTTATTTATTTATTTTACGGAGTTTGGAAACTCCATCAGGTACAGATCCGTGAAGGGACATTCGGAAGCAGTTCAGGCCTATGGTGAATGAGGAGATATCTTCAGATAAAAACTGGAGAGAAGCATTCTGAGAAATTACTTTGTGATTTATGCATTCCACTCACGGAGTTTTACCTCTTTTCTCACAAGGCAGTGTTTGAACACTGTTCCTGTGAAACCGAAAAAGTGATATTTCAGAACGCTTTGAGGATTGTGGCGAATAGTGAAATATACAGAAATAAAATCGAGGAAGAAGTGTTCCAAGAATCTGCGCTCTGATATGTGCGTTCACTTCACAGAGTTAATGTTTACTCTATGTTGCCCAGTTTCAAAACTCTGTCTTTGAAGAATCTGTGAAGGGATACTTAGTGACCCCTGGAGGCTTGTGGTGAGTGAGGAATCGTCTTCTGATGAAACCTGCAGAGAAACGTTCTGAGCCACTACTTTGCAATGTGTGTGCTCATCTCCTGGGGTTAAATCGTTCTTTGTATTGATTAGCTTGAAATCACCATTTTTGTGCAATCTGAGGAAGCACATTTGGGAAAGATCCTTAGAATATGAAGAAAAAAATATCCTCAGGTAAAATCTAGAGGGAAGCTTTCTGAGAAACTGCTCTGTGTCGTCTTAATTTCTCTCACTCAGATAAGCCTCTGTTTTCATTGAGCAGTTTTCTGGCCCTGTGTATGTTTAGCATGTGATGGGATATTCGGGAGCATATTGAGCCTAATGGTGAAAAAGGAAATATGTTCAGAACGAAACTGGAGAGAAGCTTTCGGAGGAACTGCTTTGTGTCGTGTGCATTCCGGTCTCAGTGTTATACCTCTCTTCTCATACAGCATCGGGGAAACCCTTTTGGAGAAACAAGTAACAAGTAATATTCTGGAGCATGTTGATGCCGATGGTAAAAAGGGAAAGAGCGTGAGACCAAAATTGGAAAGAAGCTTTCTAGGAAACTACACTGTGATGTGTAATCATCTCACATATATAAAGCTTTTTTTACATTACGCAGCTTGGAAACTGTCATGAACGGAACCACGCAGGGCCCTTCAGGAGCACACGAAGGACGATGGTGAAAAAGGAAATATCTTCAGATAAAAATGGTGAGGAAGCGTTCTCTGAATCTGCTTTTTGCTATGTTTATTCATTTCACATACATGAAGCCTTCTTTACATTTCGCACCTTGGAAACTCCCTCATGGATGGATCCGCGAAAGGATATTTGGGATCACATTCGGGCCAATGGTGAAAGAGGAAATATAGTCAGATTAAAACCAGAGAGAAGCTATCTCAGAAACTGCTAGCTGTCGAGTGCATTCCACTCAGGGAGTTACAAATTTCTTCTCATGAGGCACAGTTTGAACACTGTTCCTGTAAAACCAAATAGTGATATTCGCAGCACACTGAAGACTATGGCAAAAAGTGAAATGTCGTCCAAATAAAAACAGAAAGGAGCAATGGAGAAAACTGCTCTCTGACATATCCATTCTTCTCACAGTTTTAAAGCTTACTCTTCATTTGCCAGTTTGAAAGTCGGTCTTTGAGGGTTCTGCAAAGTGATACTGAGTGGCGACAGGAGGCCTGTGTGATGCAAGGAAATGTCTTCCACCGAAAATCAGAGAAGAGGTGAGAAAGGAAACGTCTTCAGAGAAAAACTGGAGAGACACTTTCTGAGGAGCTTCTTTGTCATGTGTGCATTCCACTCACAGAAATATACCTTTCTTCTCCTAGAGGATTCTGGATTCCATTTTGGAGAAAAAGCTACCAAGAGATATTCGGTAGTATAGTGACAACGATGGTGAAAAAGGAAATATCCTCAGACAAAAACTGGAAAGAAGATTTCGGTGAAACTGCTTTGTGTTAGATATATTTATTCATCTCGCTTAGTTAAAACTTCAATTGTATTACGCAGTTTGGAAACTCCGTCATGCACAGAAACGTGAAGGTACATTCGGGAGCACATTCAGGCCTACCTCTCTTCTCATACAGTGTCGGGGAAATCCTTTTGGAGAAACAGGTACCAGGTGATATTTGAGAGCATGTAGATACCGATGGTGGAAAGGGAAATAGCCTCAGTCAAAAACTGGAAAAAAGCTTTCTAGGACACTACTCTGTGATATGTGTAATCATCTCAAACACATATAGCTTTCTTTACATTTCGCAGTTTGGAAACTGTCATGGACGGATCCAAGAAAAGACCTTCAGGAGCACATTCCGGACTATGGTGAGAAAGGAAATATCTTCAGATAAAAATTTGAAAGAAGCTTCCTGAGAATCTGCTTTTCGCTATGTTTATTCATCTCACATAGATGAAACTTTCTTTACATTACACAGCTTGGAAACTCCCTCGTGGATGGATCCGTGAATGGATATTTGGGATCACATTAGGTCCTACGGTGAAATAGCAAATATAGTCAGATAAAACTGGAGAGAAGTTTTCTGAGAAACAGCTTGGTGATGTGAGCATTCCACTCAGGTAGTTATAACTTTCTTCTCATAAGACACAGTTTGAGCACGGTTATTGGTAAGCCAAAAGAGTGATATTCGGAGCACATTGAAGACTATGGCAAAAAGTGAAATGTCGTCCAATAAAAAACAGAAAGAAATATTCGAAGAAACTGCTCTCTGACATGTCCATTCTTTTCACAGGGTTAAAGCTTACTCCACATTTCTCAGTTTGAAAGTCGGTCTTTGAGGTTTCTGCGAAGGGATAGAAAGTGGCAATTGGAGGCCTGTGTGATGCAAGGAAATGTCTTTCATCGAAAATCACATAGAAGCTTTCTGCAAAACTCTTTTGTGATGTTTGTTTTCATCTAATAGAGCTAACTCATACTTTGGATTGACCAGTTTGAAATCACTGTTTCTGTGGAATCTGACAAAGGACATTTGGAAACGCTCTTCAGAATATCCTGAAACACAAATAACCTCAGAGAGAAACCAGAAGGAAACTTTACGTGAAACTGCTCTGTGTCACGTGAATTCTGCTCACACAGTTAAGCTTCTTTTTTTTTTTTTTTTTTTTTTGAGACAGAGTCTCGCTCTGTTACCCAGGCTGGAGTGCAGTGGCCAGATCTCAGCTCACTGCAACCTCCGCCTCCTGGGTTCTCACCATTCTCCTGCCTCAGCCTCCCAAGTAGCTGGGACTACAGGCACCGCACCTCACCTGGCTAGTTTTTTGTATTATTTTTAGTAGAGACGGAGTTTCACCATGTTAGCCAGGATGGTCTCAATCTCCTGACCTCGTGATCCACCCGTCTCGGCCTCCCAAAGTGCTGGGATTACAGGCTTGAGCCACCGCGCCCGGCCAAGCTTCTCTTTTCATTGTGATGTATCATAACACTGTTTTTGTTTAGTCCGCGAAAGGACATTCTGGAGGGCTTTGAGGCTTATGGTTAGAAAGGAAACGTTTTCAGATAGTATCTGGAAGGACACTTTCTGACTAGCTGCTTGTGATGTGTGCATTCCACTCACAGAAATATATCTGTCTTCTCATAGAGGATTCCTGAATCCCTTTTAGAGAAAAAGCTACCAAGAGACATTTGGGAATGTAGCTACGACAATGGTGAAAAAGGCAATATCCTCAGACAAAACCTAGAAAGAATATATCTGTGAAACTGCTTTGTGTTAGATATATTATTTTGTCTCGAATAGTTAAAACTTTTATTATATTACACTTGTTGTAAACTCCGTCATGCACACATCCACAAAAGTACATTTGGCACCACATTCAGGCCTATGGTGAAAGAGGAGATATCTTCAGATAAAAACTGAATAGAAGCTTTCTGAGAAACTACTTTGTGATGTATGCATTCCTCTCAGGGAGTTATACCTCTTTTCTCACAAGGCAGTGTTTGAACACTGTTCCATCTGAAACGAAAAAAGTGAAATTTTGGAACGCATTGAGGACTATGGCAAATAGTGAAATATACTGAAATAAAATTGAGGAAGAAGCGTTCCAAGAATCTACCCTCTGATATGTGCATTCACTTCATGGAGTTAATGCTTACTCTATGTTTCCCAGTTTCCAAACTCTGTCTTTGAAGAATCTGTGAAGGGATATTTAGTGACGCCCGGAGGCTTGTGGTGAGCCAGGAAACGTCTTCCGATGAAACCTGCAGAGAAACGTTCTGAGCAACTGCCTGACGATGTGTGTATTCATCTCATAAAGTTAAACCATTCCTTGGATTGAGCAGCTTGAAATCACTGTTTTGGTGGAATCTGAGGAAGCACATTTGGGAACGATCCTTAGAATATGGAGAAAGAAATATCCTCAGGAAAAATCCAGAAGGAAGCTTTCTGTGAAACTGCTCTGTGTTGTCTTACTTCCCGTCACACAGTTAAGCCTCGCATTTCATTAAGCAATTTTCTAACCCTGTGTATGTTTAGCATGTGATGGCATATTCGGGAGCACTTTGAGGCTAACGGTGAAAAAGGAAATATGATCAGACCAAAACTGGACAGAAGTTTTCAGAGGAACTCCTTTGTGACATGCGCATTCCACTCACAGAAATATACCTTTCTTCTCCTAGAGGATTCCCGAATCCCTTTTGGAGAAAAAGCTACCAAGGGATATTCAGGAGTATAGCAACGACTATGGTGAAAAAGAATTATTCTCAGACAAAAACTGGAAAGAAGATTTCTGTGTATCTGCTTATTGTTATGTTTATTCATCTCACATAGATGAAGCTTTCATTACATTACGCAGGTTGGAAACTCCCTCGTGGATGGATCCGTGAAGGAATATTTGGGATCACTTTCCATCATAGGGTGAAATAGGAAATATAGTCAGATAAAAACCGGAGAGAAGCTTTTTGAGAAACTGCTTGATGATGTGTGCATTCCACTCAGGGAGTTATAACTTTCTTTTCGTAAGGCACAGTTTGAACACTGTTCCTGTATAACCAAAAGAGTGATATTCGGAGCACATTGAAGAGTATGGCAAAAAGTGAACTGTCGTCCATTAAAAAACACAAAGAAGCACTCAAAGAAGCTGCTTTCTGACATGTCCATTCTTTCGACAGGGTTCAAGCTTACTCTACATTTACCAGTTTGTAAGTCGGTCTTTGAGGTTTCTGCGAAGGGATGGTAAGTGGCATTCAGAGTCCTGGGTCGAGCAAGGAAATGTCTTCCATCAAAAATTGGAGAGAAGCTTTCTGTGCAACTCTTTTGTGATGTTTGTATTCATCTCATAGCCTTAAATGATTCTTTGGATTGAGCAGTTTGAAATCATTGCTTCTGTGGAATCTGAAAAGAACAATTGGAAACCTGCTTAGAATACCCTGAAAAATAAATTATAAAAAAAGGAGAAATGCTAGGCTAATGGATATTTATGACATTTAGAATTTAGAATCTTCTCACTAAGTTGCTTTTGCTTACATTTTCTACCAGCAGTGCATTAGAATGCTAGATTTCCCAAATCCTCACCAACTCTGTACAACTTAATGAAGTTTTGATGTAAAATGTAAACAGCATTGAAAGACATTTTTTCTTCATAATTTGTTTTTTTGTGATTTAGATTTCAAATCTGTTAAATACCTTATAAAGTTTATCTTGGTGATTATTTCCTAACTTATTAGGGCAACCTTCTTAGGGCAGCCATTTTTGTCATAGAATCTGAAATACATTTAAAAATTCTACATTATAACCTAAATTTAAGTAGTATTTATAAATTTTCTGCTCTGTTTAATCTATTATTAAAATATAAGGATGCTTCAAGACACCCAGACACATAATTTATCATCTTTAGCATGACACTTAAAAAAGAATGCTATGATTTTTGCTTTAAAAGAGAGCCTGTATAAAGCTGTAAAAAAAAATTATGCTAATGTTAAGTGGAAATACATCTGCAAAATACCTAGATACACATCCAATGACACTCATTTAGCATTGCTTCTATCAACAATGAAAAAAGAACGACAATAAGCAAAATGTCCATCAATACCAAATTGTTTAAGTAAACCATGGTAATTCTTATATAAAGAAAAACTGCACAGCTGTTATAAAGAATGAAGTATGTATATGCACTGACTTGGAGCAATCTTCAAGGGTACCTGGTTAAATGAAAAAAAGGAAACTGTAAAATAGCATGTGTAATATAAACAAAAGAATTGGAGAACCATGCATCAAAGCTGATGGCAGTCATCTTTGGGTGTATGAAGAACAATGTAAGGTATAAACTATGTTTTTATAATGTTTCCATGTCATTAAAGGAAGGCATTAATGTAAAAAAAAAAAAAAAAAAAAAAAGAATACCCTGAAAAAGAAATAATCTCAAAGAGAATCCAGAAGGAAGCTTTCTGTGAAACTACTCTGAGTCACGTGAATTCCACTCACACATTTAAGCTTCCCATTTCATTGATCAGTATTATAATACTGTTTTTGTTTAGTCTACGATGGGATATTCAGGGGCGCTTTGAGGCTTATGGGTGAGATAGGAAACAAATTCAGATGGAAACTGGAGAGAAGCTTTCTGAGGAGCTGCTTTGCGAAGTGTGCATTCCACACACAGAAATATACCTTACTTCTCCTAGAGTATTCCTGAATCCCTTTTGGAGAAAAGGCTACCAAGCAATAGTCGGGAGTACAGCGACGACTATGGTGAAAAAGGAAATATTCTCAGACAAAAACTGGAAAGAAGGTTTCCATGAACTGCTTTGTGTTACATATATGTATTCGTCTGGCATCATTAAAACATTAATTATATTACGCAGTTAGAAACTCCGTCATGCACACATCCGTGAAGGAATGATAGGGAGCACATTCAGTCCTACAGTGAAAGAGGAGATATCTTCAGATAAAACCTGCATAGAAGCATTCTGAGAAACTACTTTGTGATGTATGCATTATACTCAGGGAGTTATACTTCTTTTCTCACCAACCAGTGTTTTAACACTGTTCCTGTGAAACCGAAAAAGTGATATTTTGGAACGCATTGAGGACTATGATGAATAGTGAAATATACTGAAATAAAATCGAGGAGGAAGCATTCCAAGAATCTGCTCTCTGATATGTGTATTCACTTCAAAGTGTTAATGCTTACTCTATGCAAGTTTTATCTGAAGATATCTCCTCTTTCACCATAGGCCTGAATGTGCTTCTGAACGTCCCTTCACAGATATGTGCATGACGGAGTTTCCAAACTGAGTAATATAATTAAAGTTTTCACTATGCAAGATAAATAAATATATCTAACACAAAGCAGTTTCACAGAAATCTTCATTCCAGTTTTTGTCTGAGGATATTTCCTTTTTCACCATAGTCGTCACTATACTCCCAAGTATCACTTGGTAGCTTTTTCTCCAAAAAGGATTCCCGAATCCTCTAGGAGCAGAAAGGTATATTTCTGTGAGTGGAATGCACACGTCACAAAGCAGCGTCTCAGAAAGCTTCTATCCAGTTTCTACCTGAAGATGTTTCCTTTCTCACCGTAAGCCTCAAAGCCCTCCAGAATATCCCTTTGTATACTAAACAAAAATAGTGTTATGATACAGCTCAATGAGAAGAGAAGCTTAACTGTGTGATCAGAATTCATGTGACATAACAGTTTCACAGAAAGGATCCTTCTGCTTTCTCTCTGAAGTTATTTCTTTTTCAGGATATTCTAAAGAGCGCTTCCCAATGTCCTTTCTCAGATTCCACAGAAACAGTGGTTTGAAACTGGTCAATCCAAAGAGTGATTTAACTCTATGAGATGAATACAAACATCACAAAAGAGGTGCACAGAAAGCTTCTCTCCGATTTTCGATGGAACACATTTCCTTGCCTCACACAGGTCTCTGGTTGCAACTTACTATCCCTTCGCAGAACCCTCAAAGATTGACATTCAAACTGGGAAATGTAGACTAAGCTTTAACCCTGTGGAAAGAATGCACATGTCAGAGAGCATGTGCATTCCTCGAGTGCTTCTTTTCTGTTTTTTACTGGACCACATTTCACTTTTTGCCATAGTCTTCAAAGTGCTCCTAATATCACTCTTTTGGTTTTACAGGAAAAGTGTTCAAACTGTGCCTTATGAGAAAACAGTTATAACTCCCTGAGTGGAATGCACACATCACAAAGCAGTTTCTCAGAAAGCTTCTCTCCAGTTTTTACCTGACTATATTTTGTATTTCACCCTAGGCCCAAATGTGATCCCAAATATCCCTTCGCGGATCCATCCACGAGGGAGTTTCCAAGCTGCGTAATGTAAAGAAAGCTTCATCTATGTCAGATGAATAAACATAGCAAAAAGCAGATTCACAGAAAGCTTCTTTCCAGGTTGAATGTGAAGATATTTCCTTTTTCAGCATAGTCCTGAATGAGCTCCCGATATCCCTTCGTGGATCCGTCCATGACAGTTTCCAAGCTGCATAATGTAAAGAAAGCTTTATTTATGTGAGATTATTACACATATCACAGAGTAGTTTCCTAGAAAGCTTCTTTCCAGTTTTGTCTGAGGCTACTTCCCTTTTCACCGTCGGCATCAACATGCTCCCGTATATCACTTGGTACCTGTTTCTCCAAAAGGGTTTTCCCGACGCTGTATTAGAAGAGAGGTATAACACTGTGACCAGAAAGCACACGTCACAAAGCATTTCGTCAGAAAGCTTCTCTCCAGTTTTGATCTGAACATATTTCCTTTTTCACCGTTAGCCTCAACGTGCTCCAGAATATCCCATCACATGCTAAACACACACAGGGCTAGAAATCTGCTCAATGAAAAGAGAGGCTCATCTGAGTTAGTGCAATTAAGTTGACACAGAGCAGATTCACAGAAAACTTCCTTCTGGATTTTACCTCACAATATTTCTTTCTCCATGTTATAAGGTTAATTCCCAAATGTTCTTCCTCAGATGCCAAAAAACAGTGATTTCAAGCTGCTCAATCCAAAGAATGGTTTAACTCTATGAGATGAATACACACGTCGCAAAGCAGTTGCTCAGAACGTTTCTCTGCAGGTTTCATCGGAACTCGTTTCCTCGCTCACCACAAGCCTCTGGGC
This sequence comes from Piliocolobus tephrosceles, assembly GCF_002776525.5. Classification (NCBI taxonomy): domain Eukaryota; kingdom Metazoa; phylum Chordata; class Mammalia; order Primates; family Cercopithecidae; genus Piliocolobus; species Piliocolobus tephrosceles. Next base: position 70,404,763 of record NC_045437.1, read on the forward strand.
GTCATTAAATATCCCTTCACAGAATCTTCAAAAACAGAGTTTTAAAACTGAGCAACATAGAGTATGCATTAACTCTGAGAAGTGAATGCACATGTCAGAGAGCAGATTCTTGGAACACTTCTTCTTCGATTTTATTTCAGTATATTTCACTATTCGCCATAGTCCTCAATGCCTTCCGAAATATCTCTTTTTCAGTTTCACAGGAACAGTGTTTAAACATTGCTTTTGAGGAAAGAAGTATAACTCCCTGAGTGGAATGCATATGTCACAAAGTAGTTTCTCAGAAAGCTTCTATCCAGTGTTTATGTGAAGATATCTCCTTTTCACTGTAGGCCTGAATGTGCTGCCAAATGTCCCTTCACAGATCTGTACATGACACAGTTTCCAAACTGCTTAATATAATGAGAGTTTTTACTATGCGAGATGAATGAATATATCTAACACAAATCGGTTTCACAGAAATCTTTCTAGTTTTTGTCTCAGGATATTTCCTTCTTCACCATAGTCGTTAATATACTCCCGAATATATCTTGGTAGATTTTTCTCCAAAAGGGATTACGGTATCCTCTAGGAGTTGAAAGGTGTATTTCTGAGAGTGGAATGCAGACGTCACAAAGCAGCTCTTCAGAAAGCTTCTCTCCAGTCACTATCTGAAGGTGGTTCCTTTCTCCCGTAAGCCTCAAAGGGCTCCTGAATATCCCTTCGCAGACTAAACTAAAACAGTTTTATGATACTGTTCTATGAAAAGAGAAGCTTAATTGTGGGAACAGAATTCACGTGACACAGAGCAGTTTCACAGAAAATTTCCTTCTGGTTTCTCTCTGAAGTTATTTCTTTTTCAGGATATTCTAAAGATCATTTCCCAATGTCGTTTCTCACATACCACAGAAACAGTGGTTTCAAACAGGTCAATCCAAACAATGATTTAACTCTATGAGATGAATACAAATATCACAAAAGAGGTGAGCAGAAAGATTGCCTCTGATTTTCGATGGAAGACATTTCCATGCCTCACATAGGCCTCCGGTCGCCACTTACTATCCCTTCCCAGAACCCTCAAAGACCGAATTTCAAACTGGGAAATGCAGAGTAAGCTTTAACCCTGTGAAAAGAATAGACATCTCAGAGAGAAGTTTCTTTGAGTACTTCTTTCTGTTTTTTATTGTACGATATTTCACTTTTTTTCATAGTCTTCAATGTGCTCCTAATATCACTCTTTTGGTTTTACAGGAACAGTGTTCAAACTGTGCTTTATGAGAAGAAAGTTATAACTCGCTGAGTGGAACACACACATCACCAAGCAGTTTCTTAGAAGGTTTCTCTTCAGTTTTTATCTGACTTTATTTTCTATTTCACCATGGGCCCGAATGTGATCCCAAATTTCCCTTCGCGGATCCAACCATGAGGGAGTTTCCAAGCTGCGTAATGTAAGGAAAGCTTCATCTTTGTGAGATGAATAAACATAGCAAAAAGCAGATTCACAGAAAGCTTCTTTCCAGTTTTTATCTGAAGACATTTCTTTTTTCACTATAGTCCTGAATGTGCTCATGAGGTCCCTTTGTGGATCCGTCCATGACAGTTTCCAAGCTGCATAATGTAAAGAAAGTTTTATCTATGTGAGATGATTATATATATCACAGAGTAGTTTCCTAGAAAGTTTCTTTCCAGTTTTGTCTCAGGCTATTTCCCTTTTCACCGTCAGCATCAACATGCTCCCGCATATCACTTGGTGCCTGTTTCTCCAAAAGGGTTTCCCCGACGCTGTATGAGAAGAGAGGTAAAACATTGTGACTGGAAAGCACACATCACAAAGCAGTTCATTAGGAAGCTTCTCTCCACTTTCAGTCTGAACATATTTCCTTTTTCACCGTTAGCCTCAAAGTGCTCCAGAATATACCATCACATGCTAAACATACACAGGGTGAGAAAACTGGCCAATGAAAAGAGAGCTTTATCTGAATGAGAAAAATTAAGACGACACAGGGAAGTTTCACAGAAAGCTTTCTTCTGGATTTTACCTGAGGATATTTCTTTCTCTTTATTCTAAGGATCGTTCCCAAATGTCCTTCCTCAGATGCCAAAAAAATAGTGATTTCAAGCTGCTCAATCCAAAGAATGGTTTAACAGTATGAGACGAATACACACATCACAAAGCAGTTGCTCAGAACGTTTCTCTGCAGGTTTCATCGGAACTCGTTTCCTCACTCACCACAAGCTTCCGGGCATCATTAAATATCCCTTCACAGATTCTTCAAAGACAGAGTTTCAAAACTGGGAAGCATAGAGTAAGCATTAACTCTGAGAAGTGAATGCACATATCAGAGAGCAGATTCTTGGAACGCTTCTTCCTCGATTTTATTTCAGTATATTTCACTATTCACCATAGTCCTCAATGCATTCTGAAATATCTCTTTTTCGGTTTCACAGGAAGAGTGTTCTGCTTTGTGAGAAAAGAGGTATAACTCCCTGAGTGGAATGCATACATCACAATGTAGTTTCTCAGAAAGCTTCTATCCAGTTTTTATCTGAAGATATCTCCTCCTTCACTGTAGGACTCAATGTGCTCCTGAATGTCCCTTCGTGGTTCTGTGCATGACGGAGTTTCCAAACTGTGTAATATAATTAAAATATTAACTATGCGGGATGAATAAGTATATGTAACACTAAGCAGTTTCACAGAAATCTTCTTTCCAGTTTTTGTCTGAGGATATTTCCTTTTTCACCATAGTCGTCGCTATACTGCTGAATATCTCTTGGTAGCTTTTTCTCCAAAATGGATTCAGGAATCCTCAAGGAGGAGAAAGGTATATTTCTGTGAGTGGAATGCACACATCACAAAGCAGCTCCTCAGAGAGTGTCTCTGAAGTTTTTATCTGAAGACGTTTCCTTTCTCACTATATTCCACAAAGCCCTCCAGAACATCGCTTCGCAGACTAAACAAAGACACTGTTATGATACAGCTAAATGAACAGAGAAGCTTAACTGTGTGAGCGAAATTCACGTGACATGGAGCATTTTCACAGCAAGCTTCCTTATGGTGTCTCTCTGAGGTTATTTCTTTCTCAGGATATTCTAAAGAGTGTTTCCAAATGTCCTTTCTCAGATTATACCAAAACAGTGATTTCAAAATGCTCAATCCAAAGAATGATTTAGCTCTATGAAGTGAATACAAACATCAAAAAAGAGTTGCGCAGAAAGCTTCCCTCTGATATTCAAAGGAAAACATTTCCTTGCCTCACACAGTCTTCCGGTTGCCACTTACTATCCCTTCGCAGAAACCTCAAAGACAGACTTTCAAACTGGGAAATGTAGAGTAAGCTTTATCCCTGTGAAAAAAATGGACATGTCAGAGAGAAGTTTCTTTGAGTGCTTCCTTCTGTTTTTTATTGGACGACATTTCAGTTTTTGCCATAGTCTTCAATGTGCTCCGAATATCCCTCTTTTGGTTTTACAGGAACAGTGTTCAAACTGTGCCTAATAAGAAGAAAGTTTTAACTTCCTGAGTGGAATGCACACATCACCAAGCAGTTTCTGAGGAAGCCTCTCTCCCGTTTTTATCTGACTCTATATCCTATTTCAGCATAGGCCTGTATGTGATCCCAAACATCCACGAGGGAGTTTCCAAGCTGCGTAATTTAAAGAAAGCTTCATGTATATGAGATGAATAATCATAGCAAAAAGCAGATTCACAGAAAGCTTCTTTCCAATTTTTATGTGAAGATATTTCCTTTTTTAACCATAGTCCAGATGTGCTCCTGAAGGTCCCTTCATGGATCCATCCATGACAGTTTCTAAGCTCCGTAATGTAAAGAAAGCTTTATTTATGTGAGATGATTAGATATCACAGAGTAGTTTCTTAGAAAGTTTCTTTTGAATTTTTGTCTGAGGCTATTTCCCTTTTCACCATCGACATCAACATACTCCCAAATATCACTTGGTACCTGTTTCTCCAAAAAGGATTCCCCGATGCTGCATGAGAAGAGAGGTATAACACTGTGACTGGAATGCACACGACACAAAGCAGTTCCTCGGAAAGCTTCTCTCCAGTTTCGGTCTGAACATATTTCCTTTTTCACCGTTAGTTTCAAAATGCTAACGAATATCCCATCACATGCTAAACATACACAGGGCTTGAAAACTGCTCAATGAAAAGAGAGGCTTCTCTAAGTGAGAGGAATTAGGACGTCACTGAGCAGTTTCACAGAAAGGTTCCTTCTGGATTTTTCCTGAAGATATTTCCTTCTTCATATTCTAAGGATAGTTCCCAAATGTCTTTCCTCAGATTCCACAAAAACAGTGATTTCAAGATGCTCAATCCAAAGAATGGTTTAACTCTATGATACGAATACACACATCGCAAAGCAGTTGCTCAGAACGTTTCACTGCAGGTTTCAACGGAAGACGTTTCCTCGCTCACCACAAGCCTCCGGGCATCACTAAATATCTCTTCACAGATTCTTCAAACACAGAGTTTCGCAACTCAGCAACATAGAATAAGCATTAACTCTGTGAAGTGAATGCACATATCAGAGATCAGATTCTTGGAATTCTTCTTCCTCGATTTTATTTCAGTACATTTCACTATTCGCCATAGTCCTCAAGGCATTCTGAAATATCACATTTTCAGTTTCAAAGGAACAGTGTTCGTAACACTACCTTGTGAGAAGAGAGGTAAAACACCCTGAGTGGAATGCATACATCACAAATTAGTTTTGAGAAAGCTTCTATCCAGTTTTTATCTGAAGATATCTCCTCTTTCACCGTAGGGCTGAATGTGCACCCGAATGTCCTTTTGTTTCTCTGTGCATGATGGAGTTTCCAAACTGCATAACATAATTAAAGTTTTAACTATGCGAGTCAAATAAATGTATCTTACACAAAGCAGTTTCACAGACATCTTCTTTCCAGTTTTTGTCTGAGGATATATGCTTTTTCACCATAGTCGTCGCTATACTTCCGAATATGCCTGTTAGATTTTTCTGCAAAAGGGATTCCAGAATCCTCTAGGAGAAGAAATGCATATTTCTGTGAGTGGAAAGCACACGTCACAAAGCAGCTCTCCAGAAAGTTTCTCTGCAGTTTCTATCTAAAGACATTTCCTTTCTCACTGTAAGCCTCAAATTCCTCCAGAATATCCCTTCGCAGACTAAACAAAAACAGTGTTATGATACAGCTAAATGAAAAGAGAAGCTTCACTGTGTGAGCGAAATTCACGTGACATGGAGCATTTTCACTGCAAGCTTCCTTCAGGTTTCTCTCTGAGGTTATTTATATTTCAGGATATTCTAAAGAGCGTTTCCAAATGTCCTTTCTCAGATTATAAAGAAACAGTGATTTCAAACTGCTCAATCCAAAGAATGATTTAACTCTATGAGATGAATACAAACATCAAAAAAGAGTTGTGCAGAAATCTTGCTTTCGATTTTCGATGGAAGACATTTTCTTGTATCACCAGTCCTCTGGTCACCACTTACTATCCCTTCGCGTAATCCTCAAAGACCGACTTTCAAACTAGGAAATGTAGAGTAAGCTTTAACCCGTGAAAATAATGGACATGTCAGAGAGCAGTTTCATCGAGTGCTTCCTTCTGTTTTTTATTGGACGACATTTCACTTTTTCCCACAGTCTTCAATGTGCTCCAAATATCACTGTTTCAGTTTTACAGAAACAGTGTTCAAACTGTGCCTTATGAGAAGAGAGTTATAACTCCCTGAGTGGAATGCACACATCACCAAGCATTTTCTCAGAAATCTTCTCTCCACTTTTTATCTGACTATATTTCCTATTTCACCATAGGCCCGACTGTGATCCCAAACATCGATGAGGGATTCTCCAAGCTGCATAATGTAAAGAAAGCTTCATCTATGTGAGATGAATAAACATAGCGAAAAGCAGATTCACAGAAAGCTTCTTTCCAGTTTTTATCTGAAGATATTTCCTTTTTCACCATAGTCCAGAAAGTGCTTCAAAGGTCCCTTCATGGATCCGTCCATGACAGTTTCCAAACTGCGTAATGTAAAGAAAGCTTTATCTATGTGACATGATTACACATATCACAGAGTAGTTTCCTAGAAAGCTTCTTTCCAGTTTTTGTCGGAGGCTATTTCCCTTTTCATCATTGGCATCCACACGTTCCCGAATATCACTTGGTACCTGTTACTCCAAAAGGGTTTCCCCAACGCTGTATGAGAAGAGAGGTATAACACTGTGACTGGAATGCACACGTCACAAAGTACTTCCTCGGAAAGCTTCTCTCCAGTTTCGGTCTGAACATATTTCCTTTTTCATCGTTAGCCTCAAAGTGCTGCCGAATATCCCATCACATGCTAAACATACACAGGGCAGAAAAACTGCTCACTGAATAGAGAGGCTTATCTGAGTGAGAGGAATTAACTCGACACAGAGCAGTTTCACAGGAAGCTTCCTTCTGAATTTTGCCTGAGGGTATTTCTTTCTCCATATTCTAAAGATTGTTCACAAATGTCCTTCCTCAGATTTCACAAAAACAGTGATTTCAAGCTGCTCAATCCAAAGAATGGTTTAGCTCTATGAGACCAATACACACAACGCAAAGCAGTTGCTCAGAACGTTTCTCTTCAGGTTTCATCGGAAAACATTTCCTCGCTCATGACAAGCCTCTGGGAGTCACCAAATATCCTTGCACAGATCCTTCAAAGATAGAGTTTCGAAACTGGGCAACATAGAGTGTGCAAGAACTCTGTGAAGTGAATGGACATATCAGAGAACAGATTCTTGGAACGCTTCTTCCTCGATTTTTTTTCAGTATATTTCACTCTTCGTCGTAGTCCTCAATGCCTACTGAAAAACCATTTTTTCAATTTCACAAGAACATTTTTCAAACACTGCCTTATGACAAAGGAAGTATAACCCCCTCAGTGGAATATATACATCACAAATTAGTTTCCCAGAAAGCTTCTATCCAGTTTTTATCTGAAGATATCTCCTCTTTCACCGTAGGCCTAAATGTGATCTTGAATGTCCCTTCACCATCTATGTGTGACGGAGTTTCCAAACTGCATAATATAACTAAAGTTTTAACTATGCGAGATGAATAAATATATCTAACACAAAGCAGTTTCACAGAAATCTTCTTTCCAGTTTTTGTCTGAGGATATTTCCTTTTTCACCATAACCTTCCCTATCCTCCCAAATTTCTGTTTTGTAGCTTTTTCTCCAAAAGAGATTCCAGAATCCTTTAGGAGAAAAAACGTTTATTTCTGTGAGTGGAATGCACACATCACAAAGCACCTCCTCAGAAAGCTTCTCTCCAGTATCTATCTGAAGAAGTTTCCTTTCTCATGGTGAGTCTCAAAGCGCTCGTGAATATTCTATCTCAAAATAAAAAAAAAACAGTGTTATGATACAGCTCAATGAAAAGAGAAGCTAAACTGTTTGAGCTGAATTCACGTGACACAGAGCAGTTTCACAGAAAGCTTCCTTCTCGTTTTCAAATGAGGTTATTTCTTTTCCAGGATTATCTAAAGAGCATTTCCAAATGTCCCTTCACAGATTCTACAGAAAAAGTGACTTCAAACTGCTCAATCCAAAGAATGATTTAACTCTCTGAGATGAATACAAGCATCAAAAAACTGCTGCGCAGAAAGCTTCTCTCCGATTTTCGATGGAAGACGTTTCCTTGCCTCTCACAGGCCTCTGATCACCACTTACTATCCCTTCGCAGAACCTGCAAATACCGCCTTTCAACATGGGAAATATAGAGAAAGCTTTAACCCTGTGAGAAGAATGGACATGGCCGTTTATTCAAGTGCTTCTTTCTGTTTTTTATTGGAGGACATTTCACTTTTTGCCATAGTATTCAATGTGCTCCGAATATCACTCTTTTGGTTTTAAAAGAACTGTTCAAACTGTGCCTTATGAGAAGAAAGTTACAACTCCCCGAGTGGAATGCACACACCAGCAAGCAGTTTCTCAGAAATCTTCTTTCCAGTATATATCTCACTATATTTGCTATTTCATCATAGGCCTCAATGGGATCCCAAATATCCCAATGTGGATCCATCCAGGAGGGAGTTTCCAAGCTGCATAATGTAAAGAAAGCTTCATCTATGTGAGATGAATAAACATTGCAAAAAGGAAATTCACAGAAAGCTTCTTTCCAGTTTTAATCAGAAGATATTTCCTTTTTCACCAGGGTCCTGAATGTGCTCCCGAAGCTCCCTTCATGGATCCGTCCATGACAGTTTCTAAGCTGCATAATGTAAACAAAGCTTTGTCTGTGTGAGATGATTACACGTACAACTGAGTACTTTCCTGGAAACTTCTTTCCAGTTTGTGTCTGAGGCTATTTCCCTTTTCACCATCAGCATCAACATGCTCGCAAATATAACTTGGTACCTGTTTCTACAAAAGGGTTTCCCCAACGCTGTATGCACTGTATGAGAATAGAGGCACAACACTGTGACTGGAATGCACACGTCACAAAGCAGTTCCTCGGAAAGCTTCTCTCCAAGTTCAGTCTGATCATATTTCCTTTTTCACCATAAGCCTCAAAGTGCTCCCGAATATCCCATCACACACTAAACATACACAGGGCTAGAAAATTGCTCCATGACAAGAGAGGCTTATCTGAGTAAGAGGAAGTAAGATGACACAGAGCATTTTCACAGAAAGCTTCCTTCTGGATTTTACCTGAGGATATTTCTTTCTCCATATTCTGAGGAGCGTTCCCAAATGTCCATCCTCAGATGCAAAAGGAGTGATTTCAAGCTGCTCAATCCAAAAAATTGTTTAACTCTTTGAGTCGAATACACATATTGCAAAGCAGTTGCTCAGAAAGTTTCTCTGCAAGTTTCATCGTAAGACGTAACCTTGCTCACCACAAGCCTCTGGGCGTCACTAAATATGCTTTCACAGATTCTTCAAAGACAGAGTTTTGAAACTGGGCAACATAGAGTAAGCATTAACACTGTGAAGTGAATGCACGTATCATAGAGCAGATTCTTGGAACGCTTCTTCCTCGATTTTGTTTCAGTATATTTCACTATTCGCCATAGAGCTCAATGTCAACCGAAATATCACTTTTTCGGTTTCACAGGTACAATGTTCAAACACTGCCTTGTGAGAAAAGAGGTATCATTCCCTAAGTGGAATGTATACATCACACAGTAGGTTTTCAGAAACTTCTATCCAGTTTTTATCTGAAGACATCTCCTCTTTCACCGTAGGCCTGAATGTGCTCCCGAATGTCCCTTCGCGGATCTGTGCATGACGGATATTCCAAACTGCATAATATAATTAAAATTTTAACTATGTGAGACGAATAATTATGTCTGACACAAAGCAGTTTCAGAGAAATCTACTTTCCAGATTTTGTCTGAGGATATTCACTTTTTCACCAGTCATCACTATACTCCCGAATATCTCTTGGTAGCTTTTTCTCCAAAAGGGATTCCGGAATCCTCTAGAAGAAGAAACGTATATTTCTGTGGGTGGAATGCACACATCACAAAGCAGCTGCTCAGAAAGCTTCTCTCCAGTGTCTATGTGAAGAGGTTTCTTTTCTCACCATAAGCCTCAAAGCCCGTCAGAATATCCCTTAGCAGACTAAACAAAAACAGTGTTATGATACAGCCCAATGAAAAGTGAAGCCTAACTGTGTGAGCAGAATTCACATGACACAGGGCACATTCACACAAAGCTTCCTTCTGGTTTCTGTCTGAGGTTATTTCTTTTTCAGGATATTCTAAAGAGCGTTTCCAAATGTCCTTTCTCAGATTCCACAGAAACAGTGATTTCAGACTACTCAATCCAAACAATGATTTAACTCTATGAGTTGAATACAAACATCACAAAAGAACTGTGCAGAAATCTTCTCTCCGATTTTCGATTTAAGGCATTTCCTGGCCTCACACAGGCCTCCAGTCACCATTTATTATCCCTTCGCAGAACCATCAAAGACCGGCTTTCCCACTGGGAAATGCAGAGTAAGCTTTAACCCTGTGAAAATAATGGGCATGTCAGAGAGCAGTTTCTTCGAGTGCTTCTTTCTGTTTTTTATTGGACGACATTTTACTTTTTGTCATAATCTTCAATGTGCTCCGAATATCACTCCCTTGGTTTTACAAGAACAGTGTTCAAAGTGTGCCTTATGAAAAGAGTTATAACCCCCTGAGTGGAATGCGTACATCAACAAGCAGTTTCTCAGAAAGCTTCTCTCTAGTTTTCATCTGATTATATTTCGTATTTCACGATAGGCATGAATATGATCCCAAATATCCCTTTGCGGATCCATCCACGAGGGAGTTTCCAAGCTGCGTGGTGTAAAGAAGGCTTCATCTATTTGGATGAATAAACGTAGCAAATAACAGCTTCACAGAAAGCTTTCTTCCAGTTTTTATCTGAAGATATTTCCTTTCTCATCATACTCCAGAATTTGCTCCCAATGGTCCATTAGTGGATCTGTCAATGACAGTTTCCAGGCTGTATAATGTAAAGAAAGCTTTATCTATGTGAGATGATTACACATGCCACTGAGTAGTTTTCTAGAAAGCTTCTTTCCAGTTTTTGTATGAGGCTATTTCCCATTTCTCCATCGGCATCAGCATGCTCCAGAATATCACCTGGTACCTGTTTCTCCAAAAGGGTTTCCCTGACGCTGTGTGAGTAGAGAGGTATAACACTGTGACTGGAATGCACACGTCACAAAGCAGTTCCTCGGGAAGCTTCTCTCTAGTTTCATTCTGAGCATATTTCCTTTTTCACCATAAGCCTTGAAGTGCTCCCGAATATACCATCGCACACTCAATATCTACGGGGTGAGAAAACTGCTCAGTGAAATGATAAGACTAATTGAGTGAGGGGAATTAAGACGACACAGAGCAGTTTCATAGAAAGCTTCTGTTTCGACAAACAGAGGCAAGATGGCACACTTCTGGGTTCTTCATCATCAATTTCTCCTGTGTGCGTGAAAATGTAGCTGGCGCCCAGGAAGGTGCAGACCAATCAGGCATGCGCCAGGTGATGTCAATCCGAAGAGACCAAGATTTACCTGGTGGCACCTGTGGAGCCCCTCCTCCTCCCTGACACGTCCATGCGCCACCTATTGCCCTTCCACTCCTAGAAAAGACGCTCCCAGTAGACACGTGGAATGGGCTTCCTCAGCCCCCATTCTTGTTGGGACTGCATCAGGAACTCCACCCGAGAGCTCTATCGGGCGACTCTATCGGCCTCCTTTGCTGGAGGCCGACAGACCTCACCTTGCACACCTTCTTCTCTGAAGCTAGATGACCAAAGATTAAATATGCAGTTTTGCTTTTGGCCTTGCCTACTCACTGGTTCTTTTGTGCTCTCTCTTGTGGTCTTAGAAAGAGAAATCAGTTGGTGCCGAACCTGGGAGGAGACCCCTCCTCAGGCCTCTAAGAGTTGAGGAACCTCCTCCTGCTCCCACGCCGCAGACAGACCAGGACCCGAGACCCCCTTTCTTCACTCTCACGGCCTCTCTGGGGTAAGTGCCCTTGTCTCCTCTTTACCTCCCTCGAACAAAAATCCTGCGCAGGTCCGCGGCCTACTTTTGAGCCACGAAGTTGCTCGGGAGACCCGTTCAAGACAGAGACGTCCATCGCCTGAAGGTAACCTCCACCTTGGCTCCAAGAGCCTCCAGTCTGTCTCTCGTGATTTCAAAGGCTGCTTAGAAGCCAGGCAGAGATCTCCATTGTGTAAATAAAGAGGAAACAAATGGGAAACCCCCAGTTCAAATTTCTAAAGGGCACCCCTTTAGGGTGCCTCCTAGCCAATTTAAAAACCTTACAGTGGTTAATTTTTCTTTCCACTGTGGCGTGGCCCCAATACAAACTAGACAATCAGTCTCAGTGGCCACCAGAGGGCACCTTAGACTGCAATCTCGTTGCAGTCTCTCTCCCGACTTGTGTAGCCAGTGTTCTTTGGTCCAGGTTATGCTGGCCAAGGATGCCGTCTCACAGGAACCCGAAAAAGAGGAGTCTTTATTCCTTTCTGTTCAGCTGGAGGACCTAGGGTTTCCTTCTGTCTCTGTACCTTCACCCCGCCCTACTCTCCCCCTTCATCCCCCATCCAGACTCTTCCTTCCTCTTCTGTACCTACTAGTAATCCATTCAGTCCTGTGCCTCCTTCGAGGCCCACAACTGGCTGCCTTGAGTCCCCTGTTTCTGCCCACACATGCTCTAAGTGCCCTGCTGTTGCCGCCATTCCTGCCCCACACCCTGCTACAGTGTTAGCACCTTTGTGAGAGGTAGCTGGGGCAGAGGGGGTTGTCACAGTACTTGTCTCTTTTTCACTGGCCGACCTTTCCAAAATTGAGAAGCGTTTAGGTGATTTCTCAGCTAACTCTACCATATACATAAAGGAATTTAGATATCTTTGTGAGGCCTATGACTTAACTTGGCATGACCTCCAGGTGATCCTAACTTCTACCCTAAACACTGAGGAGCAAGAGCGCATCTTAGCGGCCTCCAGGCAGCACACCAACCATGCAGAGATTCGTGCAGAGAGAGAGACGTTTGGGAGCACATTCAGGCCTATGGTGAAAGAGGAGATATATTCAGGTAAAAACTTGATAGAAGTTTACTGAGAACCTACTTTGTGATTTATGCATTCCACTCAGTGCGTTATACCTCTTTTCTCACAAGGCAGTGTTTGAACACTGTTCCTGTGAAACCAAAAAAGTGATATTTAGGAACGCATTGAGGACTATGGCGAATAGTGAAATATACTGAAATAAAATCGAGCAAGAAGTGTTCCATGAATCTGCTCTCTGATATGTACATTCAATTCACAGAGTTAATGCTTAGTCTATGTTGCCCAGTTTTGAAACTCTGTCTTTTAAAAATCGGTGAAGGGATATTTAGTGACGCCCGGAGGCTTATGCTGAGCGATGAAACAACTTCTGATGATACCTGCAGAGAAACGTTCTGAGCCACTGCTTTCTGATGTTTGTATACGTCTCCTAGAGTTAAACCATTCTTTCGATTGAGCAGCGTGAAATAACTGTTTTTGTGGCATCTGAGGAAGGACATTTGGGAACAATCCTTAGAATATGGAGAAAGAAATATCCTGTGGTAAAATACAGAAGGAAGCTTTCTGTGACAATGCTCTGTGTCGTCTTAATTCCTCTCACTCAGATAAGCCTCTGTTTTCATTGAGCAGTTTTCTAGCACTGTGTATGTTTAGTGTGTGATTGGATATTCAGGACACTTTGAGGCTAATGGTGAAAAAGGAAATATGTTCAGACCGAAACTTTGGGGAAACTTTCTGAGGAACTGCTTTGTGACGAGTGCATTCCAGTCACAGTGTTATACCTCTCTTCTAATACAGCATAGGGGAAACCCTGTTGGAGAAACAGGTACGAAGTGATATTCCAGAGTATATTGATGCCGATGGCGAAAAGGGAAATAGCTTCAGACAAACACTGGAAAGAAGATTTCTAGGAAACTGCACTGTGATAAGTGTAATCATCTCACATAGATAAAGCTCTTTTTTATTATGCAGGTTGGAAACTGTCATGAAGGGATCCACGAAGGGCCCTTCAGGAGCACATTCAGGACTACCTTGAAAAAGGAAATACCTTCACATAAAAACGGTAAAGAAGATTTCTGTGAATCTGTTTTTGCTATGTTTATTCATTTCACATACATGAAACTTTCTTTACATTACACAGCTTGGAAACTCTATCATGGATGGATACAGGAAGGGATATTTGAGATCACATTCAGGCCTATGGTGAAATGGGAAATATAGTCACTTAGAAACAGAAGAGAAGCTTTCTGAGAAACTGCGTGGTGATGTGTGCATTCCACTCAGGGAATTATAACTTTTTTCTCATAAAGCACAGTTTGAACACTGTTCCGGTAAAATCAAAAGAGTGATATTCGGAACACATTGAAGACTATGGCAAAAAGTGAAATGTCGTCCAATAATAAAGAGAAAGAAGCACTCGATGAAACTGCTGTCTGACATGTCCATTCTGTTCACGGGGTTAAAACTTACTCTACATTTCCCAGTTTGAAAGTCGGTGTTTGAGGGCTCTGCAAAGGGATAGTAAGTGGTGACCAGAGGCCTGTGACGAGCAAGGAAATGTCTTCCATCGAAAATCGGAGAGAAGTTCTCTGTGCAACTCTTTTGTGATGTTTGTATTCATCTCATAGCGTTAAATCGTTCTTTGGAGTAAGCATCTTGACATCACTGTTTCTTTGGAATCTGGGAAAGGACATTTGTAAACACTCTTTAGAATATCCTGTAAAAGAAATAACCTCAGAGAGAAACCAGAAGGAAGCTTTATGTGAAACTGCTCTGTGTCATGTGAATTCCGCTCACAAATTAAGCTTTTCTTTGAGCAGTATCCAAACACTGCTTTTGTTTAGTCTGTGAAGGGATATTCAGGGGCGTTTAGAGGCTTATGGTGAGAAGGGAAACGTCTTCAGATAGATACCAGAGAGAAGCTCTCTGAGGAGCTGCTTTGTGACGTGTGCATTCCACTCACAGAAATATACCTTTTTTCTCCTAGAGGGTTCCAGAATCCCTTTTGGATAAAAAGCTACCAAGAGCCATTCGGAAGTATAGGGATGGCTATGGTTAAAAAGGGAATAACCTAAGACAAAAACTGGAAAGGAGATTTCTGTGAAAATGCTTTTTGTTAGATATATTGATTCATCTCACATACTTAAAACTTTTCTTAAATTACTCAGATTGGAAACTCTGTGATGCACGGATCCACGAAGGGACTTTCAGGAGCACATTCAGGCCTACAGTGAAAGATGAAGTATCTTCAAATAAAAACTGAATAGAAGCTTTGTGAGAAACTACCTGGTGATGTATGCATTCCACTAAGGAAGTTATACCACTTTTATAACAAGGCAGTGTTTGAACACCGTTCCTGTGAAACCGAAAAGGTGATATTTCAGAGCACATTGAGGTCTATGGCGAATAGTGAAATATACTGAAATAAAATCGGAAAGAAGTGTTCCAGGAATCTGCTCTCTTATATGTGCATTCACTTCACAGGGTTAATGCTTACTCTATGTTGCCCTGTTTCAAAACTCTGTCTTTGAAGAATCTCTGAAGGGATATTTAGGACACCCAGAGGTTTGTGGTGAGCAAGGAAACGTCTTCAGATGAAACCTGCACAGGACATTTCTGACCAACTGCTTTGCAATGTGTGTATTCGTCTCATAGAGTTAAACCATTCTTTGGATTGGGTAGCTTGAAATCACTGATTTTTGTGGAATCTGAGGAAGGACGTTTGGGAACAATCCTTAGAACATGGAGACAGAAATATTCCCAGATAAAATCCAGAAGGAAGATTTCTGTGAAACTGCTCTGTGTCGCCTTAATTCCTCTCGCTCAGTTAAGCCTCTCCTTTCATTGAGCAGTTTTCTAACCCTGTGTATGTTTAGTGTGTGATGGGATATTCAGGACCACTTTGTGGCATACTTTGAAAAAGGAAATATGTTCAAACTGAAACTGGAGAGAAGCTCTCTGAGGAACTGCTTTGTGATGTGTGCATTGAACTCACAGTGGTATACCTCACTTCTCATACAGCATCGGGGAAACCCTGTTGGAGAAAGAGGTACCAAGTGATATTCAGGAGCATATTGATGCTGATGGTGAAAAGGGAAATAGCCTCAGACAAAAACTTGAGAGAAGCTTTCTAGGAAACTACTCTGTGATATGTGTAATCATCTCACATAGATAAAGCTTTCTTTACATTACGCAGCTTGGAAACAGTCATGGACAGATCCAAGAAGGGGCCTTTGAGAGGTTTCACGACTATGGTGAAAAAGTATTTATCTTCAAATAAAACTGGAAAGAAGTTTTCTGTGATCTGTTTTTGCTTTGTGTATTCGTCTCACATAGATGAAACTTTCTTTACATTACGTAGCTTGGAAACTCCCTCATGGATGGATCTGTGAAGGGATATTTGCGATCACATTTGGGCCTATGGTGAATTAGGAAATATAGTCAGATAAAAACTGGACAGAAGTTTTCTGAGAAGCCATTTGGTGATGTTTGCATTCCCCTCAGGGAGTTATCACCTTCTTCTCATGAAGCACAGTTTGAACAAAATTCCTGTAAAACCAAAAGAGTGATATTCGGAGCACATTGTAGACTATGGCAAAAAGTGAAATGTCGTCCAATAAAAAACAGAAAGAAGCACTCGAAGAAACTGCTGTCTGACATATCCATTCTTTTCACAGAGTTAAAGCTTACTCTACCTTTCCCAGGTTCAAGTCGGTCTTTGAATGTTCTTTGAAGGAATATTAAGTGGCAACCGGAGGCCTATGTCGAGCAAGGAAAGGTCTTCAATCGAAAATTGGAGAGTAGCTTTCTGCACAAGTCTTTTGTGATGTTTGCATTCATCTCATAGAGTGAAATCATTCATTGGTATGAGTAGTTTGAAATCACTGTTTCTGTGGAACCAGAGAAAGGATATTAGGAAACCCTCTTTAGAATATCCTGAAAAAGAAATAACCTCAGAGATAATCCAGAAAGAAGCTTTCTGTTAAACTAATCTGTTTCACGTAAATAACACTCACATAGTTAAGCTTCTCTTTTCATTGAGCAGTATCATAACACTCTTTTTCTTTAGTCTGTGAAAAGGGTATTCAGGAGCGCTTTGAGGCTTACAGTGAGAGAGGAAACAACTTCAGATAGAAATTGGAGAGCTTTCTGAAGAGCTCCTTTGTGAAGTGTGCATTCCACTCACAGAAATATACCTTTCTTCCCATAGAGGATTCCGGAATCCCTTTTGGAGAAAAAACTATGAAGAGACATTCGGGAGTATAGGGACGGATATGGTGAAAAAGGAAATGTCCTCAGACAAGAACTGGAAAGAAGATTTCTGTGAAACTGCTTTGTGTGAGATATATTGATTCATCTCACATAGTTAAAACGTTTCTTATATTACACACTTTGGAATCTCCGTCACGCACGGATCCATGAAGGGACATTCGGGAGCACATTCATGAATACAGTGAAAGAGGAGATGTCTTCAGGTAAAAACTGGATGGAAACTTTCTGAGAAACTACTTTGTGATGCATGCATTCCACTCAGGGAGTTATACCTTCATTCTCATAAGGCAGTGTTTGAACACTGTTCCTGTGAAGCCGAAAAGGTGATATTTCAGAGTGCCTTGAAGGCTATGGTGAATAGTGAAGTATACTGAAATAAAATCGAGGAGGAAGCGTTCCAAGAACCTGCTCTGTGGTATGTGCATTCGCTTCACAGATTTAATGCTTACTCTATGTTGCCCAGTTTCAAAACTCTATCTTTGAAGAATCTGTGAAGGGATATTTAGTGATTCCCAGAGGCTTGTGGTGAGCAAGTAAATGTCTTCCGATTAAATCTGAA
The DNA here is from genome assembly GCF_002776525.5 of Piliocolobus tephrosceles. Taxonomy (NCBI): domain Eukaryota; kingdom Metazoa; phylum Chordata; class Mammalia; order Primates; family Cercopithecidae; genus Piliocolobus; species Piliocolobus tephrosceles. The sequence continues at coordinate 70,422,125 of NC_045437.1, forward strand.
GAGAAACTTTCTGCACAACTGTTTTGCAATGTGTGTATTCCTCTCATAGCCTCAAACCTTTCTTTGGATTGAAAAGATTGAAATCACTGTTTTTATGGAAACTGAGGAAAGACATTTGGGAACAATCCTTAGAATATGGAGAAAGAAATATCTCCAGGTAAAATCCAGAAGGAAGCTTTCTGTGAAACTGCTCTGTGTTGTCTTAATTCCTCTCGCTCATTTAAGCCTCACTTTTCATTGAGCAGTTTTCTAACCGTGTATATGTTTAGCGTGTGATGGGATATTCGGGATTACATTGAGGTTTACGGTAAAAAGGAAATATGTTCAGACCAAAACTGCAGAGAAGCTTTCCGAGGGACTGCTTTGTGACGAGGACATTCCACTAAGACTGTTAGACTTCTCTTCTCACACAGCGTCAGGGAAAACATTTGGGAGAAACAGGTACCAAGTGATATTTGGGAGCATGTTGATGCCGATGGTGAAAAGGGAAATAACCCCAGACAAAAACTGGAAAGAAGCTTTCTAAGAAACTACTCTGTGGTACGTGTAATCATCTCAGATAGATAAAGCTTTCTTTACATTATGCATCTTGGAAACTGTCATGGACAGATCCAGGAAGGGATATTTGGGAGCACTTTCAGGACTATGGTTAAAAAGGATATATCTTCAGATGAAAACTGGAAAGAAGCTTTCTGTGAATCTTCTTTTTGCTATGTTTATTCATCTCACATAGATGAAGCTTTCTTAACGTTACGCTGCTTGGAAACTCCCTCGTGAATGGATCCGCGAAGGGTTATTTGGGATCACATTGGGGTCTATGGTGAAATAGGAAATATAGTCAGGTAAATACTGCAGAGAAGCTTTTTGAGAATCTGCTTGGTGATGTGTGCATTCCACTCATGGAATTATAATCTTCTTCTCATAAGGCACAGTTTGTACAGTGTTCCTGTAAAACCAAAAGAGTGATATTCGGAACACATTGAAGACTATGGCAAAAAGTGAAATGTCATCCAATAAAAAACAGTAGGAAACACTCGAAGAAGCTGATCTCTGACATGACCATTCTTTTCACAGGGCTAAAGCTTACTGTACATTTCCCAGTTGGAAAGTCAGTCTTTGAGGATTCTGCGAAGGGACAGTAAGTGGCAACCAGAGGCCTATGTCGAGCAAGGAAATGTCTTCAATCGAAAATTGGAGAGAAGCTTTCTAAGCAACTCTTTTGTGATGTTTGTATTCATCTGATAGAGTGAAATCATTCTTTGGATTAAGCAGCTTGAAAATACTGTTTCTGTGGAATATGAGAAAGGACATTTGGAAACGCTCTTTAGATATCCTGAAAAAGAATTAACCTCAGAGAGAAACCAGAAGGAAGCTTTCTGTGAAACTGCTCTGAGTCACATGAATTCCGCTCACACAGTTAAGCTTCTGTTTGCATTAAGCAGTATCATGACACTGTTTTTGTTTAGTCTGTGAAAGCAATATTAAGGAGCACTTTTAGGCAGACAGTGAGAAAGGAAACGCCTTCAGATAGAAACTGGAGATAAGCATTCTCAAGAGTCGCTTTGTGACGTGTGCATTCCACTCACAGAAATATACCTTTCTTCTCATAGAGGATTCCGGAAATCCGTTTGGAGAAACAGCTACCAAGACACATTCTGGAGTATAGGGATGGCTATGGTGAAAATGGAAATATCGTCAGACAAAAACTGGAAAGAAGATTTCTGTGAAGCTACTTTGTTTTAGATATATTTATTCATCTCGCATAGTTAAAATTTTTCTTATGTTACAAAGTTTAGAAACTCTGTCTTTCACAGATCCATGAAGAGACATTCGGGAGCACATTCAGGCCTACGGGAAAGGGGAGATATCTTCAGATAAAAACTGGAGAGAAGCTTTCTGAGAACCTACTTTGTGATGTAAGTATTTCACTCAGGGAATTATACCTCTTTTCTCACAAGGCAGTGTGTGAATACTGTTCCTGTGAAGCCGAAAAAGTGATATTTCGGAGCGCATTGAGGACTATGGCGAATAGTGAAATATACTGAAATAAAATCGAGGAAGAAGCGTTCCAAGAATCTGCTCTCTGATATGTGCATTGACTTCACAGAGTTAATGCTTACTCTATGTTGCCTAGTTTCGAAACTCTGCCTTTGAATGATATTTGAAGGGATATTTCTAGATGCCCGGAGGCTTGTGGTGAGCAAGGAAATGCCTTTTGCTGAAACCTGCAGAGAAACTTAGTGACCAACTGCTTTGCGATGTGTGTATTCGTCTCATAGAGTAAAGCAATGATTTTGATAGAGGAGTTTGAAATCACTGTTTCTGTGGAATCTGAGAAAGGACATTTGGAAACACTCTTTAGAATATCCTGAAGAAGAAACAACTTCCTGAAGAAGAAATAACCTCAGAGAGAAATCATAAGGAAGCTTTCTGTGAAACTGCCCTGTGTCACGTGAATTCCACTCACACAGTTAAGCTTCTCTTTTCATTGAGCAGTATAAAAACACTGTTTTTGTTTAGTCTGTGAAAGGGATATTCAGGAGCACTTTGAGGCTAATGGTGAGAAAGGAAACATCTTCAGATAGAAAGTGGAGAGAAGAATTCTGAGGAGCTGCATTGTGACGTGTGCATTCCACTCTTAGAAATATACCTTTCTTCTCATAGAGGATTCCAGAATCCATTTTGAAGAAAAAGCTACCAAGAAACATTTGGGAGTATAGTGACGGCTATGGTGAAAAAGGAAATATCCTCAGATAAAAACTGGCAAGAAGATTTCTGTGAAATTGCTTTTTGTTAGATATATTGATTCATCTCGCATATTTAACACCTTTCTTATATTACGCAGTTTGGAAACTCCGTCTTGCATGCATCCGCGAAGGAACATTCCGGAGCAAATACAGGCCTCCAGTGATGGAGGAGATATCTTCAGATAAAAACTGGAGAAAAGTTTTCTCAGAAACTGCTTTGTGATGTATGCATTCCACTCAGGGAGTCATACCTCTTTTCTCAAAGGCAGTGTTTGAAAACTGTTCCTGTGAAACCGAAAAAGTGATAGTTCAGAGCACTTTGAAGACTATGGCGAATAGTGAAATATACTATAATGAAAACAAGGTAGAAGTGTTCCAATAATCTGATCTCTGGTATGTGCATTCACTTCACAGAGTTAATGCTTACTCTAAGTTGCCCAGTTTCGAAAATCTGTCTTTGAAGAATCTGTGCAGGGATATTTAGTGATGCCCGGAGGATTGTGGTGAGCAAGGAAACATCTTCTGATGAAACCTGCAGAGAAAATTTCTGAGCAACTGCTTTGTGATGTGTGTACTCGTCTCATAGAGTTAAACCATTCTTTGGATTCAGCAGCTAGAAATCACTTTTTCTGTGGAATCTGAGGAAGGACTTTTGAGAAAGATCCTTAGAATATGGAGAAAGAAATATCCTCAGGTAATATCCAAAAGGAAGCTTTCTGTGAAACTACTGTGTGACATCGTAATTCCTATGACACAATTAAGCCTCTATTTTCATTGAGCATTTTTCTACCCCATGTATGTTGAGCATGTTATGGGATACTTGGGTGCAGTTTGAGGCTTACAGTGAAAAAGGAAATATGTTCGGAACGAAACTGTAGAGAAGCTTTCCGAGGAGCTGTCTTGTGACTTGTGCATTACACTCACAGTGATATACCACTCTTGTCATACAGCGTGAGGGAAACCGTTTAGGAGAAACAGGTACCAAGTGATATTCGGGAGCATGTTGATGCTGATGGTGAAAAGGGAAATAGCCTCAGTCAAAAGCTGGAAAGAAGCTTTCTAGGAAACTACTCTGTGATATGTGTAATCATGTCACATAGATAAAGCTTTCTTTACATCACGCAGGTTGGAAACTCATGAATGGATCCACGAAGGGACAGTTGGGAGCACATTCAGAAGTATTTTGAAAAAGAGAATATCTTCAGATAAAAACTGGAAAGAAGCTTTCTGTGAATCTGCTTTTTTCTATGTTTATTCATCTCACATACATGAAGCTTTTCTTACATTATGCAGCTTGGAAATTCCCTCGTGGATGGATCCGAGAAGGGACATTCGAAAGCACATTCAGGCCTATGGTGAAAAATGAGATATCTTCAGATAAAAACTGGATAGAATCTTTCTGAGAAACTATTTTTGATGTATGCATTCCACTCAGGGAGTTATACCTCTTTTCTCACAGGGCAGTGTTTTTACACTGTTCTGGGAAACTAAAAAAGTGATATTTCGGAGGGGCGGAGCAAGATGACCGAATAGGAACAGTTCCAGTCTCCAACTCCCAGCACGAGCGACACAGAAGACCGGTGATTTCTGCGTTTTCAACTGAGATACTGGTGTCATCTCACTAGGGAGTGCCAGACAATCGGTGCTGGTCAGCTACTGGATGCCGACCAGAGAGAGCTGAAGCAGGGAGAGGCATCACCTCACCTGGGAAGTGCAAGGGGGAAGGGAATCCTTTTTCCAAGCCAGGGGAACTGAGACACACAACACCTGGAAAATCGGGTAACTCCCAACCCAATAATGTGCTTTAGGCAAACGGGCACACCAGGAGACGATACCCACCCCTAGTCGGGAGGGTCCCAAGGCCATGGAGCATCCCTCATTGCTAGCACAGCAGTCTGTGATCTAACCGCAAGGCAGCAGTGAGGCTAGGGGAGGGGCACCCGCCATTTTTGAGGTTTAAGTAGGTAAACAAAGCTGCTGGGAAGCCCGAACTGGGTGGAGTTCACAGAAGCTCAATAAAACCTGCCTGTCTCTGTAGACTCCACCTCTGGGGACAGGGCACAGCTAAACAACAGCAACAAAAAAAGCAGCAGAAACCTGCCCAGACACAAACGACTCTGTCTGACAGCTTTGAAGAGAACAGTGGATCTCCCAACACGGAGGTTGAGATCTGAGAACAGACAGACTGCCTGCTCAAGTGGGTTGCTGACCCCTGAGTAGCCTAACTGGGAGACATCCCCCACTAGGGGCAGTCTGACAACCCACACCTCACAGGGTGGAGTACACCCCTGAGAGGAAGCTTCCAAAGTAAGAATCAGACAGGTACACTAGCTGTTCAGCAATGTTTTATCTTCTGCAACCTCTGCTGCTGATACCCAGGCAAACAGGGTCTGGAATGGACCTCAAGCAATCTCCAACAGACCTACAGCTGAGGGTCCAGACTATTAGAAGGAAAACTATCAAACAGGAAGAACACCTAAACCAAAACCCCATCAGTATGTCACCATCATGAAAGACCAGAGGCAGATAAAACCACAAAGATGGGGAAGAAGCAGGGCAGAAAAGCTGTATTTTCAAAAAATAAGAGCCCATCTCCCCTTGCAAAGGAATGCAGCTCATCGCCAGCATCGGATCAAAGCTGGAAAGAGAATCACTTTGATGAGATGAGAGAAGAAGGCTTCAGTCCATCAAAATTCTCAGAGCTAAAGGATGAATTACATACTCAGCCCAAAGAAACTAAAAATCTTGAAAAATGAGTGGAAGAGTTGATAGCTAGAATAATTAATGCAGAGAAGGTCATAAACGAAATGACAGAGATGAAAACCATGACATGAGAAATACGTGACAAATGCACAAGCTTCAGTAACTGACTCATTCAACAGAAAGCAAGAGTAGCAGCGATTGCCGATCAAATGAATGAAATCAAGTGAGAAGAGAAACCAAAAGATAAAAGAAGAAAAGGAAATGAACAAAGCCTGCAAGAAGTATGGGATTATGTAAAAAGACCAAATCTACCTCTGATTCTGGTGACTGAAAGTGAGGGGGAAAATGGAACCAATTTAAAAAACACTCTTCAGGATATCATCCAGGAGAATTTCCCCAACCTAGTAGGGCAGGTCAACATTAAAATTCAGGAAATACAGAGAACACCACAAAGATACTCCTCGAGAAGAGCAACTCCAAGACACATAATTGCCAGATTCACCAAAGTTGAAATGAAGGAAAAAATCTTAAGGGCAGCCAGAGATAAAGGTCGGGTTACCCACAAAGAGAAGCCCATGAGATTACCAGAAGACCTCTCAGCAGAAACTCTCCAAGCCAGAAGAGAGTGGGGGCCAATATTCAACGTTCTTAAAGAAAATAATTTTCAACCCAGAATTTCATATCCAGCCAAACTAAGATTCATAAGTGAAGGAGAAATAAAATCCTTTACAGATAAGCAAATGCTTAGAGATTTTGTCACCACCAGGCCTGCCTTACAAGAGAGACCCTGAAGGAAAGGAACAACTGGTACCAGCCATTGAAAAAACATGCCAAAATGTAAAGACCATCGAGGCTAGGAAGAAACTGCATCAACTAACAAGCAAAACAACCAGTTGATATCATAATGGCAGGAACAAGTTCACACATAACAATATTAACCTTAAATGTAAATGGACTAAATGCTCCAATTAAAAGACACAGACTGGCAAACTGGATAAAGAGTCAAGACCCATCAGTCTGCTGTATTCAGGAGACCAATCTCACATGCAGAGACATACATAGACTCAAAATAATGGGATGGAGGAAAATCTACCAAGCAAATGAAGAACAAAAAAAAAAAGCAGGGGTTGCAATTCTAGTCTCTGATAAAACAGACTTTAAACCATCAAAGATCAAAAGAGACAAAGAAGGCCATTACATAATGGTAAAGGGATCAATTCAACAGGAAGAGCTAACTATCCTAAATATACATGCACCCAATACAGGAGCACCCAAATATATAAAGCAAGTCCTCAGAGACTTATAAAGAGAATTAGACTCCCATACAATAATAATGGGAGACTTCAACATTCCACTGTCAATATTAGACAGATCAACGAGAGAGAAAGTTAACAAGGATATCCAGGAATTGAACTCATCTCTGCACCAAGCAGACCTAATAGACATCTATAGAACTCTCCACCCCAAATCAACAGAATATACATTCTTCTCAGCACCACATCACACTTATTCCAAAATTGACCACATAATTGGAAGTGAAGCACTCCTTAGCAAATGCAAAAGAACAGAAATTATAACAAACTGTCTCTCAGACCACAGTGCAATCAAACTAGAACTCAGGACTAAGAAACTCAATCAAAACCGCTCAACTACATGGAAACTGAACAACCTGCTCATGAATGACTACTGGGTACATAACGAAATGAAGGCAGAAATAAAGATGTTCTTTGAAACCGATGAGAACAAAGACACAACATACCAGAATCTCTGGGACACATTTAAAGCAGTGTGTAGAGGGAAATTTATAGCACTAAATGTCCACAAGAGAAAGCAGGAAAGATCTAAAATTGACACTCTAACATCACAATTAAACGAACTAGAGAGGCAAGAGCAAACACATTCAAAAGCTAGCAGAAGGCAAGAAATAACTAAGATCAGAGCAGAACTGAAGGAGATAGAGACACAAAAAACCCTCCAAAAAATCAATGAATCCAATAAGAGCCCGCATTGCCAAGACAATCCTAGGTCAAAAGAATAAAGGTGGAGGCATCACGCTACCGGACGTCAAACTATACTACAAGGCTACAGTAACCAAAACAGCATGGTACTGGTACCAAAACAGAGATATAGACCAATGGAACAGAATAGAGTTCTCAGAAACAATACCACACATCTACAGCCGTCTGATCTTTGACAAACCTGAGAGAAACAATACATGGGGAAAGGATTCCCTATTTAATAAATGGTTCTGGGAAAATTGGCTAGCCATAAGTAGAAAGCTGAAACTAGATCCTTTCCTTACTCCTTATATGAAAATTAATTCAAGATGGATTATAGACTTAAATGTTAGACCTAATACCATAAAAACCCTAGAAGAAAACCTAGGTAGTACCATTCAGGACATAGGCTTGGGCAAGGACTTCATGTCTAAAACACCAAAAGCAACGGCAACAAAAGACAAAATTGACAAATGGGATCTAATTAAACGAAAGAGCTTCTGTGCAGCAAAAGAAACTACCATCAGAGTGAACAGACAACCTACAGAATGGGAGAAAATTTTTGCAATCTACTCATCTGACAAAGGGCTAATATCCAGAATCTACAAAAAACTCAAACAAATTTACGAGAAAAAAACAAACAACCACATCAAAAAGTGGGCAAAGGATATGAACAGACATTTATCAAAAGAAGACATTCATACAGCCAACAGACACATGAAAAAATGCTCATCATCACTGACCATCAGAGAAATGCAAATCAAAACCACAATGAGATACCATCTCACACCAGTCAGAATGGCAATCATTAAAAAATCTGGAAACAACCGGTGCTGGAGAGGATGTGGAGAAACAGGAACACTTTTACTCTGTTGGTGGGATTGTAAACTACTTCAACCATTATGGAAAACAGTATGGCAATTCCTCAAGCATCTGGAACTAGATGTACCATATGACCCAGCCATCCCACTACTGGGTAAATACACAAATAATTATAAATCATGCTGCTATAAAGACACATGCACACGTATGTTTATTGCAGCACTATTCACAATAGCAAAGACTTGGAATCAACCCAAATGTCCATCAGTGACAGACTGGATTAAGAAAATGTGGCACATAT
>NC_045437.1:70431094-70476585 GCF_002776525.5 Piliocolobus tephrosceles
TCTAAATACACAATCATGTCATCTGCAAACAGGGACAATTTGACTTCTTCTTTTCCTAACTGAATACCCTTGATTTCTTTCTCTCGCCAAAGAAGGTTTCTGTGAATCTGCTTTTTGCTATGTTTATTCATCTCCCGTAGGTGAAGCTTTCTTTACATTACACAGCTTGAAAACTCCCTTTTGTATGGATCCACGAAGGGATATTTGGGATCACATTCGTTCCTATGGTGAAATAGAAAATATAGTCAGAAAAATACTGGAGAGAAGCTTTCTGAGAAACTGCTAGGTGATATGTGCATTCCCTCAGCGAGTTATAACTTTCTTCTCATAAGACCCAGTTTGAAGACTGTTTCTGTAATACCAAAAGAGTGATATTCGGAGAACATTGAAGACTATGACAAAAAGTGAAATATCGTCCAATAAAAAACAGAAAGAATCACTCGACGAAACTGTTCTCTGATATGTCCATCCTTTTCACAGGGTTAAAGCCTCCTCTCCATTTCCCAGTTTGAAAGTCCGTCTTTGAGGGATCTGTCGAAGGGATAGAAAGTGGCAACTGGAAGCCTGTGTCAAGCTGGAAATGTCTTCCATCGAAAATTGGAGAGAAGATTTCTGCGCAATTCTTTTGTGATGTTTGTATTCATCTCATAGAGTTAAATCATTCTTTGGATTGAACAGTTTGAAATCACTGTTTGTGTGGAATCTGAGAAAGGACATTTGGAAATGATCTTTAGAATATCCTGAAAAAGAAATAACCTCAGAGAGAAACCAGATGGAAGCTTTCTGTGAAACTGCTCTGTGTCTCATGAATTCTGCTCAAACAGTAAAGCTTCACTTTTCATTGAGCAGTATCATAACACTGTTTTTGTTTTGTCTACGAAGGGATATTCAGGACTGCTTTGAGGATTACGGTGAAAAAAGAAATGTCTTTAGAAAGAAACTGGAGAAACACTTTCTCAGGTGCTGTTTTGAGACGTGTGCTTTCCACTCACAGAGATACACCTTTCTTCTCCTAGAGGATTCTGGAATCCATTTTGGAGAAAAAGCTACAAATGACATTCAGGAGTACAGGGACAGTTATGGTAAAAAAGGAAATATCCCTAGAGAAAAACTGGGAGGAAGATTTCTGTGAATCTGCTTTATTCATCTCCCATAGTAAAAACTTTTCTTTTATTACGCAGTTTGGAAATTCCGTCATGCATGGATCCTCGAAGGGACATTGGGGAGCACATTCAGGCCAACGGTGAAACAGGAGATATCTTCAGATAAAACTGGATAGATGCTTTCTGAAAAACTACTTTGTGATATATGCATTCCACTCAGAAAGTTATACCTCTTTTCACACAAGGCAGCGTTTGAACACTGTTCCTGTGAAACCGAAAAAGTGATATTTCAGAGCCCATTGAGGACTATGGTGAATAGTGAAATATACTGAAATAAAATCGAGGAAGAAGCATTCTAAGAATCTGCTCTCTAATATGTGCATTCATTGCACAGAGCTAATATTTACTCTACTTTGTCCAGTTTCAATATTCTGCCTTTGAAGAATCTGTGAAGGGATAGCTATTGACACCCGGAGGCTTATGGTTAGCAAGAAAGCGTCTTCCGATGCAACTAGCAGAGAAAGGTTCTGAGCAACAGCTTTGAGATGTGTATTCGTCTCATAGAGTTAAACCATTCTTTTGACTGAGAAGCTTGAAATCATTGTTTTTGTGGAATCTGTGGAGGGACATTTGGGAACGATCCTTAGATTATGGAGAAAGAAATATCCTGAGGAAAAATCCAGTAGGCAGCGTTCTGTGAAACTGATCTGTGTCATCTTAATTCCTCTCGTTCAGTTCAGCCTCCTTTTTCACTGAGCAGTTTTGTAGCCCTGTGTATGTTTAACCTGTGATGGGATATTTGGGAGCACTTTGAAGCTCACGGTGAAAAAGGAAATATGATCACACCGAAACTGGAGAGAAGCTTTCCCAGGAACTGCTTTGTGACATTTGCATTCAAGTCACAGTGTTATACCTCCCTGCTCATACAGTGTCGGGGAAACCCTTTTGGAGAAACAGGTACCAAGTGATATTCGGGAGTAAGTTGATGCCGATGGTGAAAAGCCAAATAGCCTCAGACAAAAACTGAAAAGAAGCTTTCTAGGAAACTACTCTGTGATACTTGTAATCATCTCACATAGAAAAAGCTTTCTTTGCATTACGCAGCTTGGAGACTCTCATGCACGGATCCACGAAGGGACCTTCGGGAGCACATTCAGGACTACGGTGAAGAAGGAAATATCATCAGATAAAAACTGGAATAAAGCTTTCTGTGAATCTCCTTTTTGCTATGTTTATTCATCTCACATACGTGAAGCTTTCTTTACATTACACAGTTTGGAAATGCCCACGTGGATGGATTCACGCAGGGATATTTGGGATCACATTCGGGCCTATGGTGAAAGATTAAATATAGTGAGATTAAAACTGGAAAGAAGGTTTCTCAGAAACTGTTTGGTGTCGTGTGCATTCCACTCAGGGAGTTACAACTTTCTTCTCATAAGGCATAGTTTGAACACTGTTCCTGTAAAACCAAAAGAGTGATGTTCGGAGCACATTGAAGTCTATGGTAAAAAATGAAATGTCTTCCAATAAAAAAAAAAAATAGAAGCACTCGAAGAAACTGCTCTCTCACATGTCCATTCTTTTCACAGGGATAAAGCTTACTCTACATTTCCCAGTTTGAAAGTCCATCTTTGAGGGTTCTGCAAAGGGATAGTACATCGCACCTGGAGGCCTGTTTGAGGCAAGGAAATGTCTTCCATCGAAAATTGGAGAGAAGCTTTCTGAGCAACTTTTTGTGATGTTTTTATTCATCTCATAGCGTTAAATCATTCTTTGGATTGAGCAATTTGAAATCACTGTTTCTGTGGAATCAGAGAAAGGACATTTGGAAATGCTCTTTAGAATATCCTGAAAAAGAAGTAACCTCAGAGAGAAACCAGAAGGAAGCTTTCTGTGAAACTGCTCTTTGTAACTTGAATTCCACTCACATAGTTAAGCTTCTCTTTTCATAGAGCTGTACCATATCACTATTTTTTTTTAGTCTGTGAAAGGATATTCTGGAGGGCTTTGAGGCTTACGGTGAGAAAGGAAACGTCTTCAGATAGAGACTGGAGAGAAGCTTTCTGATGAGCTGCTTTGTGACGTGTGCATTCCACTCACAGAAATATACCTTCCTTCTTGTAGAGTATTCCGGAATCCCTTTTGGAGAAAAAGTTACAAAACAGACATCCGGGAACATAGGAAAGGCTACGGTGAAAAAGGAAATATCCTCAGACAAAAACTGCAAGAAAGATTTCTGTGAAACTTCTTTGAGTTAGATATATTCATTCGTCTCACATAGTTAAAACTTTAATCATATTACACAGTTTGGAAACTCCATCATGCACAGATCTGCGAAGGGACGTTCGGGAGCCCATTCAGGCCTACAGTGAAAGACGAGATATCTTCAGATAAAAACTGGATAGAAGCTTTCTGAGAAACTACTTTGTGATGTATGCATTGCACTCGGGGAGTTATACCTCTTTTCTCACAAGGCAGTGTTTGAACACCATTGCTGTGAAACTGAAAAAGTGATATTTTGGAACGCATTGAGGACTATGGTGAATAGAGAAATATATTGAAATAAAATCGAGGAAGAAGCGTTCCAAGAATCTGCTCTCTGATATGTGCATTCACTTCACAGTAATAAGACTTACTTTACGTTGCCCAGTTTCGAAACTCTGTTTTGAAGAATCTGTGAAGTGGTATTTAGTGACGCCTGGAGACTATTGATGAGTGAGGAAATGTGTTTCGATGAAACCTGCAGAGAAACGTTCTGAGCAACTGCTTTGTGATGTGTGTATTAGTCTCATAGAGTTAAACCATTCTTTGGATTGAGCAGCTTGAAAACACTGTTTTTGTGCAATCTGAGGAAGGACATTTGGGAACTATCCTTAGAATATGGAGAAAGAAATATCCTCAGGTAAAATACAGAAGGAAACTTTCTGTCAATCTGCTCAGTGTAGTCTTAATTCCTGTCAATCAGATAAACCTCTCATTCATTGACCAGTTTTCTAGCCCCGTGAATGTTTAGCGTGTGATGGGATATTTGGGAGCACTTTGATGCTTATGGTGAAAAAGGACATATGTTCAGACCGAAACTGGAGAGAAGCTTTCCAAGGAAATGATTTGTGAGGTGTACTTTCCAGTCCCAGTGTTATACCTCTCTTCTCATACAGCGTCGGGGAAACCCTTTGGTGAAACAGGTAACAAGTGATAATCCAGAGCATGTTGATGCCGATGTTGAAAAGGGAAATAGCCTCAGACAAAAACTGGAAGGAAACTTTCTAGGAAACTACACTGTGTTAAGTGTAATCATCTCCTATAGATAAAGCTTTTTTTACATTACGCAGCTGGGAAACTGCCATGAATGGATCCATGCAGGGCCCTTCGGGAGCACATGCAGGACTGTGGTGAAAAAGTAAATATCTACACATAAAAACGGTAAAGAAGATTTCTGTGAATCTGCTTTTTGCTATGTTTATGCATTTCACATTCATGAAGCCTTCTTTACATTTTGCACCTTGGAAAGTTCCTCATGGATGGATCCGCGAAAGGACATTTGGGATCACATTAGGGCCTATGGTGAAAGAGGAATATAGTCAGATTAAACTGGAGAGAAGCTTTCTCAGAAACTCCTTGGTGTTGTGTGCATTCCACTCAGGGAGTTGTAACTTTCTTCTCATAAGCCACAGTTTTAACACTGTTCCTGTAAAACCAAAAGAGTGATATTCGGAGCACATTGAAGACTATGGCAAAAAGTTAAATGTCGTCCAATAAAAAACAGAAAGAAGCACTCAAAGAAACTACTCTCTGACATGTCCATTCTTTTCACAGGGTTAAAGCTTACTCTACACTTCCCAGTTTGAAAGTCGGTTTTTGAGGGTTCTGTGCAGGGATAGTAAGTGGCGACCGTAGGTCTGTTGGGGCAAGGAAATGTCTTCCATCGAAAATCGGATAGAAGCTTTCTACGCAACTCTTTTGTGATGTTTGTAGTAATCTCATAGAGTTAAATCATTCTTTGGATTGAGCAGTTTGAAATCACTGTTTCTATGGAATCTGAGAAAGGACATTGGGAAGCGATCTTTAGAATATCCTGAAAAAGAAATAACCTCAGAGATACAGCAGAAGGAAGCTTTGTGTGAAACTGCTCTGTGTCACGTCAATTCCCCTCCCACAGTTAAGTTTCTCTTTTCATTGAGCTATATCTTAACCCTGTTTTTGTTCAGTGTGCGAAGGGATATTCTGAAGGGCTTTGAGGCTTACGGTGAGATAGGAAATGAGTTCAGATAGAAAATGGAGCGAAGCTTTCAGAGGTGCTGCTTTGTGACGTGTGCATTCCACTCACAAAAATATACCTTTCTCCTCCTACAGGATTCCGGAATCCCTTTGGAGAAAAATCTAAAAAGAGATATTCGGGAGTATAGCGACGACTATGGTGAAAAAGGAAATATCCTCAGACAAAAACTGGAAAGAAGATTTCTGTGAAACTGCTCTGTGTTAGATATATGTATTCATCTCGCATAGTTAAAACTGTAATCATATTATGCATTTTGGAAACTCCATCACGCACAGATCCACGAAGGGACACATGGGAGCACATTCAGGCCTATGGTGAAAGAGGAGATATCTTCAGATGAAAACTGGATAGAAGCTTTCTGAGAAACTACTTTGTGATGTTTGCATTCCGCTCAGGGAGTTTTACTTCTTTTCTCACAACGCAGTGTTTGAACACTGTTCCTGTGAAACTGAAAAAGTGATATTTCGGAACGCTTTGAGGACTATGGCGAATATTTAAATATACTGAAATAAAATCGAGGAAGAAGCATTCCAAGAATCTGCTCTCTGATATGTGCGTTCACTTCACAGAGGAAATGCTTACTCTATGTTGCCCAGTTTCGAAAATCTGTCTTTGAGGAATCTGTGAAGGGATATTTAGTGACGCCTGGAGGCCTGTTTGAGCGAGGAAACGTCTTCCAATGAAACCTGAAGGGAAATGTTCTGAGCAACAATTTTGCGATGTGTGCATTCGTCTCCTAGAGTTAAACCATTCTTTGAATTGCGCATCTTGAAATCATTGTTTTTGTGGAATCTGAGGAAGGACATTTGGGAATGATCCTTAGAATATGGAGAGAAAAATATCGTCAGGGAAAATCAGAAGGAAGCATTCTGTGAAACGGCTCTGTGTTGTCTTAATTCCTCTCACTCCGATAATCCTCTGTTTTCATTGAGCAGTTTTCTAGCCCTGTGTATGTTTAGCGGGTGATGGGATATTCACGAACACTTTGAGGCTAACGGTGAAACAGGAAATATGTTCAGACCAAACCTGGTGAGAAGCATTCCAAGGAACTATTTGTGATGTGTGCATTCCAGTCAGAGTGTTATACCTCTCTTCTCACAGCATCGGGGAAACCCTACTGGAGAAACAGATACCAAGTGATATTGGGGAGCATGTTGATGCCAATGGTGAAAAGGGAAATAGCCTCAGACAAAAACTGGAAATAAGCGTTCTAGGAAACTACCCTGTGATATGTGTAATCATCTCACATAGATAAAGCTTTCTTTACATTATGCAGTTTCAAAACTGTCATGGACGGAACCATGAAGGGACCATCGTGAGTACATTCTGGACTATGGTGAAAAAGGAAATATCTTCAGATAAAAACTGGAAAGAAGCTTTCTGTGAATCTGCTTTTTGCCCTGTTTATTCAGCTTACATGCATGAAGCTTTCTTTACATTACGCAGCTTGGAAACTACCTCGTGGATGGATCCGCGAAGGGATATTTGAGATCACATTCGGGCCTATGGTGAAATAGGAAATATAGTCAGATAAAAACTGGAGAGAAGCTTTCTGAGAAACTGCTTGGTGATGTGTGCATTCCACTCATGGAGTTATAACTTTCTTCTCATAAGGCACAGTTTGAACACTGTTCCTGTAAAACCAAAAGAGTGATATTCGGAGCACATTGAAGACTAAGGTAAAAAGTGAAATGTCGTCCAATAAAAAACAGGAAGAAGCACTCAAAGAAACTACTCTCTGACATGTCCATTCTTTTCACAGGGTTGAAGCTTCCTCTACACTTCCCATTTTGAAAGTCGTTTTTTGAGGGTTCTGTGCAGGGATAGTAAGTGGTGACCGTAGGTCTGTTGGGGCAAGGAAATGTCTTCCATCGAAAATCGGATAGAAGCTTTCTACGCAACTCTTTTGTGATGTTTGTAGTAATCTCATAGAGTTAAATCATTCTTTGGATTGAGCAGTTTGAAATCACTCTTTCTATGGAACCTGAGAAAGGACATTGGGAAGGGATCTTTAGAATATCCTGAAAAAGAAATAACCTCAGAGAGACACCAGAAGGAAGCGTGCTGTGAAACTGCTCTGTGTCACGTGAATTCAGCTCACACTGTTAAGCTTCTCCTTCCATTGAGCTGTACCATAACACTGTTTTTGTTTAGTCTGTGAAGGGATATTCTGGAGGGCTTGAGGGTTACAGTGAGAAATGAAACGTCTTCACATAGAAACTGGAGAGAAGCCTTCTGAAGAGCTGCTTTGTGACGTGTGCATTCCACTCACAGAAATATACCTTTCTTCTCTTAGAGAATTCCAGAATCTCTCTTGGAGAAAGAGCTATGAAACAGATATTCGGGAGTATAGGGAAGGCTATGGTGAAAAAGGAAATATCCTTAGACAAAAACTGGAAAACTTATTTCTGTTAAACTGCTTTGTGTTAGATATATTTATTCATCTTGCATAATTGAACCTTTACCTGGGTGCGGTGGCTCAAGCCTGTAATCCCAGCACTTTGGGAGGCTGAGACGAGTGGATCACGAGGTTAGGAGATCGAGACCGTCCTGGCTAACCTGGTGAAACCCCGTCTCTACTAAAAAATACAAAAAACTAGCCAGGTGAGGTGGCGGGCGCCTGTAGTCCTAGACACTCGGGTGGCTGAGGCAGGAGAATGGCATAAACCTGGGAGGCGGAGATTGCAGTGAGCTGAAATCTGGCCCCTGCACTCCAGCCTGGGTGACAGAGCGAGATTCCATTTCAAAAAAAGAAAAAGAAACTTTAATTATATTACGCAGTTTGGAAACTCTGTCATGCACAGATCCACGAAGGGATGTTCAGGAGCACATTCAGGCCTGCAGTGAATGAGGAGATATCTTCAGATAAAAACTGGAGACTAGCTTTCTGATAAACTTCTTTGTGATGTATACATTCCACTCAGGGAGTTATACCTCTTTTCTCACAAGGAAGTGGTTGAACACTGTTCTGTGAAACCGAAAAAGTGATATATCGGAACGCATTGAGGACTATGGTGAATAGTGAAATATACTGAAATAAAATTGAGGAAAAAGCGTTCCAAGAATCTGCTCTCTGATAGGTGCATTCACTTCACAGAGTTAATGCTTACTCTATGTCGCCCAGTTTCGAAAATCTGTCTTTGAAGAATCTGTGAAGGGATATTTAGTGACACCCAGAGGGTTGTGGTCAGCAAGGAAACGTCTTCCGATGTAACCCGCGGAGAAACGTTCTGGGCAATTGCTTTGCGATGTGTGTATTCTTCTCCTAGAGTTAAACCATTCTTTGGATTGGGAAGCTTGAAATCACTGTTTTTGTGGAATCTGAGGAAGGACATTTGGGAATGATCCTTAGAATAAGGAGAAAGAAATATCCTCAGGTAAAATCTAGAATGAAGCTTTCTGTGAAACTGCTGTGTGTCGTCTTAATTCCTCTAACTCAGATAAGCCTCCCTTTTGATTGTGCAGTTTTCTAGCCCTCTGAATGTTTAGCGTGTGATGGGATATTCGCGAGCACTTTGATGTTTACAGTGAAAAAGGAAATATAATCTGAACGAAACTGGAGAGAAGCTTTCCAAGGAACTGCTTTGTGACGTGTGCATTCCAGTCACAGTGTTATACCTCTCTTCTCATACTGCGTCGGGAAAACACTTTTGGAGAAACAGTACCAAGTCATATTCGGGAGCATGTTGATGGCATTGATGAAATGGTAAATAGCCTCAGACAAAAACTGGAAAGAATTTTCTAGGAAACTAATTTGTGATATGTGTAATCATCTAACATAGATAAAGCTTTCTTTACATTACACAGCTTGGAAACTCTCATGGACGGATCCACGAAGGGACCCTCGTGAGCAGATTCAGGACTATGGCGAAAAAGGAAATATCTTCAGATAAATACTGGAAAGAAGCTTTCTGTGAATCTGCTTTTTGCTATGTTTATTCATCTCACATAAAAGAAGCTTTCCTTACATTATGCAGCTTGGATACTCCCTCGTGGATGTTTGGGATCACAGTCGGGCCTATGGTGAAATATGATATATAGTCAGATAAAAATGGGAGAGAAGCTTTCTGAGCATCTGCTCGGTGATGTGTGCATTCCACTCAGGAAGTTATAACGTTCTTCTCGTTAGGCACAGTTTGAACACTGTTCCTGTGAAACCAAAAGAGTGATATTCGGAACACTTTGAAGACTATGGCAAAAACTGAAATATCATCCAATAAAAAACAGAAAGAAGCACTCGAAGAAACTGCTCTCTGACATGTCCATCTTTTCACAGGTTTAAAGCTTCCAGTACATTTCCCAGTTTGAAAGTCAGCCTTTGAGGTTTCTCCGAAGGGATAGTAAGTGGCAACCAGAGGCCTATGTCGAGCAAGGAAATGTCTTCCATCAGAAATCGGAGAGAATCTTTCTGTGCAACTCTTTCATAATGTTTGCATTCATTGCATAGCGTTCCATGATTCTTTAGATTGAGCAGTTTGAAATCACTGTTTCTGTGGAATCTCAGAAAGGACGTTTGGAAACGCTCTTAAGAACATCCTGAAAAAGAAATAACCTCAGAGAAAAACGAGAAGGAAGCTTTCTGTGAAACTGAATTCTGTGTCACGTGAATTCTGCTCGCACGGTTAAGCTTCTCTTTTCATAGAACAGTATCATAACACTGTTTTTGTTTACTCAGCAAAGGGATATTCAGGAGCCCTTTGAGTATTACGGTGAGAAAGGAAACTTCTCTTGTTAGAAACTGGAGAGAAGCTTTTTGAGGTGCTGTTTTGTGACATGTGCGTTCCACTCACGGAAACATACCCTTATTCTCATAGAGGATTCCAGAATGCCTTTCAGAGAAAAAGCTACCGAGGGATGTTCAGCAGAATAGGGACGGCTAAGGAGAAAAAGGAAATATCCTCGGACAAAAACTGGAAAGAATATTTCTGTGAAACTCCTTTGTGTTGGATATATTTTTTGTCTCGCATTGTTAAAACTTTAATTATATTACACAGTTTGGAAACTCCATCATGTACAGATCCGTGAAGGGACATTCGAAGCCACATTCAGGCCTATGGTGAAGGAGGAGATATTTTCAGATAAAAACTGGATAGAAGCTTTCTGAGAAACTACTTTTTGATGTATGCATTCCACTCAGGGAGTTATGCCTCTTTTCTCACAAGGCAGTGTATGAACACTGTTCCTGTGAAACCGAAGAAGTGATATTTTGGAACGCATTGAGGACTATGGCAAATAGCGAAATATACTGAAATAAAATCGAGGAAGAAGCGTTTCAATAATCTACTCTCTGATTTGTGCACTCACTTCACAGAGTTAATGCTTACTCTATGTTGCCTAGTTATGAAACTCTGTCTTTGAAGAATCTGTGAAGGGATATTTAGTGACTCCCGGAGGCTTGTGGTGAGCGAGGAAACGCCTTCTGAATAATCCTACAGAGAAACGTTCTGAGCCACTGCTTTGCGATGGGTGTATTCATCTCGTAGAGTGAAACCGTTCTTTGGATTGAGCAAATTGAAATCACGGTTTTTGTTGGATCTGAGGAACGACCTTTGGGAATGATCCTTAGAATATGGAGAAATAAATATCCTCAGGAAGTATCCAGTAGGAAGCTTTCTGTGACACAGCTCTGTGTCGTCTTAATTCCTCTCACTCAGTTAAGCCTTCTTTTTCATTTAGCAGATTTCTAGCTCTGTGTATCTTTACCATGTGATGGGATATTCGGGAGCACTTCAAGGCTAATGGTGAAAAGGAAATATGTTCAGACCGAAACTGGAGAGAAGCTTTTCAAGGAACTGCTTTGTGAAGTGTGCATTCCAGTCACAGTGTTATACCTCTCTTCTCATACAGTGTCAGGGAAACCCTTTTGGAGAAACAGGTACCAGGTGATATTCCAGAGCATGTTGATACCATTGGTGAAAAAGGGAAATAGCCTCAGACAAAAACTGCAAAGAAGTGTTCTAGGACGCTACTCTGTGATATTTGTAATCATATCACATAGATAAAGCTTTCTTCACATTTCGCATCTTGGAAACCGTCATGGATGGATCCAAAAAGGGACCACTGTAAGCACATTCTGGACTATGATGCAAAAGGAAATATCATCAGATAAAAACTGGAAAGAATCTTTCTGTGAATCTGCTTTTTGCTATGCTTATTCATGTCACATAGATGAAGCTTTCTTTACATTATGCAGCTTGAAAACTCGTTCATGGTTGGATCCGCGAAGGGATATTTGGGATCACATTCGGGCCTATGGTGAAAGAGAAATTATTGTCAGATAAATACTGGAGAGAAGCTTTCTGAGAAACTGCTTGGTGTTGTGTGGATTAGACTCAGGGAGTTGTAACTTTCTTCTCATAAGGCACAGTTAGTACACTGTTCCTGTAAAAACAAAAGAGTGATATTCAGAGTACATTGAAGACTAGTGCCGCCCATAGGCTTGTGCTGAGCAATAAAACGTCTTGCGAAGAAACCTGCAGAGAAATGTTCTGAGGAACTGCTTTGTGATGTAAGTATTCGTCTCCTAGAGTTAAACCAATCTTTGGATTGAGCAGTGTAAAATAACTGTTTTTGTGGCATCTGAGGAAGGACATTTGGGAATGATCCTTAGAATATGGAGAATGAAATATCCTCAGGTAAAATCCAGAAGGAAGCTTTCTGTGAAACTGCTCAGTGTCATCTTAATTCCTCTCACTCAGATAACCCTCTGTTTTCATTGAGCGGTTTTCCAGTACTGTTTATGTTTAGCATGTGATGGGATATTCAGGGACACTTTGAGGCTAATGGTGAAAAAGGAAATATGTTCAGACCGAAACTGGAGAGAAGCTTTCCGAGGAACTGCTTTGTGATGTGTGCATTCCAGTCACTGTGTTTTACCTCTCTTCTCATACAGCCTTGGGGAAACCTTTTGGAGAAACAGATACCATGTGATATTCCGGAGCATGCTGATGCCAATGGTGAAAAGGGAAATAGCCTCAGAGAAAAATTGGAAAGAAGCTTTCTAGAAAAGTTTTCTGTGATATGTGTAATCATCTCACATAGATAAAGCTTTCTTTACATTACGCAGCTTTGAAATTGTCATGGACGGACCCACGAAGGGACCTTAGGGAGCATATTCTGGACGATGGTGATAAAGAAAATATCTTCCGATTAAAACTGGAAAGAAGCTTTCTGTGAGTATGCTTTTTGCTACTTTTCTTCCTCTCATATAGATGAAGCTTTCTTTACATAAGGCAGCTTGAAAACTACCCCATGGATGGATCCACGAAGGGATATTTGGGATCACATTTGGGCCAAGGTGAAATAGGAAATATAGTCAGATAAAAGCTGGAGAGAAGGATTCTGAGAAACTGCTTGGTGATGTGTGCATTCCACTCAGGGAGTTATAAATTTCTTCTCATAAGGCACAGTTTGAACACTGCCCCTGTATAACCAAAAGAGTGATATTCGGAGCACGTTGAAGACTATGGCAAAAAGTGAAATGGTGTATAATAAAAAACAGAAAGAAGTACTCGAAGAAACTGCTCTCTGACATGTCCATTCTTTTCACACTGTTAAAGCTTACTCTACATTACCCAGTTTGAAATTCGGTTTTCAAGGGTTCTGAGAAGGGATAGTAAGTGGCAACCGGAAGCTTGTGTGAGGCAAGGAAATGTCTTCCATCTAACATTGGAGAGAAGCTTTCTGTGCACCTATTTTGTGATTTTTGTATTAATCTAATAGAGTTAAATCATTCTTTGGATTGAGCAGTTTCAAATCACTGTTGAAGTGGACTCTGAGAAAGGTCATTTGGAAATGCTCTTTAGAATATCCTAAAAAAAAAAGAACCTCAGAAAGAAAACAGAAGGAAGAATTCTATGAAACTGCTCTGAGTCATGTGAATTCTGCTCACACAGTTAAGCTTCTCTTTTCATTGAGCTGTATCATAACACTGTTTTTGTTTAAACTGCGAAGGGATATTCTGGAGGGCTTTGAGGCTTATAGTGAGAAAGGAAACATCTTCACATATAAACTGGAGAGAAGCTTTCTGAAGAGCTGCTTTGTGACGTGTGCATTCCACTCACAGAAATATACCTTTCTTCTCCTAGAGAATTGAGGAATCTCTCTTGGAGAAAGAGCTATGAAACAGATATTCTGGAGTATAGGGAAGGCTATGGTGAAAAAGGAAATATTCTCATACAAAAACTGGGAAGAAGATTTCTGTGAAACTGCTTTGTGTTAGATATATTTATTCATCTGGCATAGTTAAAGCTTTAATTATATTACACAGTTTGGAAACTCCGTCATGCACAGATCCGCGAAGGGACATTCAGGAGCACATTCAGGCCCACGGTGAATGAGGAGATAACTTCAGATAAAAACTGGACAGTAGCTTTCTGAGAAACTACTTTGTGATGTATGCATTCCACTCAGGGAGTTATACCTTTTTTCTCACAAGGCAGTGGTTGAACACTGTTCCTGTGAAACCAAAAAAATGATATTTCGGAATGCATTGAGGACTATGGCGAATAGTGAAATATACTGAAATAAAATTGAGGAAGATTCGTTACAAGAATCTGCTCTCTGATAGGTGCATTCACTTCACAGAGTCAATGCTTACTCTATCTTGCCCAGTTTTGAAACTCTGTCTTTGAAGAATCTGTGAGGGGATATTTAGTGATGCCTGGAGGCTTGTGGTGAATGATGAAATGCCTTCCGATGAAACCTGCAGAGAAACGTTCTGACCCACTGCTTTGTGATGTGTGTATCCATCTCACAGAGTTAAACTGTTCTTTGAATTGAGAAGCCTGAAATCACTGTTTTTGTGGAATCTGAGGAAGGACATTTGGGAACGATCATTAGAATATGGAGAACGAAATATCCTAGGGAAAAATCCAGTAGGAATCTTTCTATGAAACTGTTCTGTGTCGTCTTAATTACTCTCACTCCATTAAGCTTCTCTTTTCATTGAACAGTTCTCTAGCCCTGTGTATGTTTAGCGTGTGATGGGATATTTGGGAGTACTTTGAGGCTAACAGTGAAAGAGTAAATATGTACAGACCAAAACTGGATAGCAGCTTTCTAAGGACCTGCTTTGTGACGTGTGAATTCCAGTCACAGTGTTATAGATCTCTTCACATACAGCGTCGGGGAAATCCTTTTGGAGAAACAGGTCCCAAGTGATATTTGGGTGTATGTTGATGCCGAAGGTGAAAAGGGAAATAGCCTCAGACAAAAACTGGAAAGAAGCTTTCTAGGAAACTACTCTGTGATATGAGTAATCATCTCACATATAGAAAGCATTCTTTACATTACGCAGCTTGGAAACTGTTTCAGTAGCACATTCTGGACTGTGGTGAAAAAGGTAATATCTTCAGATATAATCTGGAAAGAAGCGTTCTGTGAATCTGCTTTTTTCTATGTTTATTCATCTCACATTGATGAACTTTACTTTACATTACACAGCTTTGAAAATCCTTCTTGGATGTTTGGGATCACATTTGAGCCTATGCTGAAATAAGATATATAGTCAGATAAAAACGGGAGAGAAGCTTTCTGAGAAACTCCATTGTGATGTCAACATTCCACTCAGGAAGTTATAACTTTCTTGTCATTAGGCATGGGTTGATCACTGTTCCTGTAAAACCAAAAGACTGATATTCGGAGCACATTGAAGACTATGGCAAAAAGTGAAATGTCGTCCAATAAAAAACAGAAAGAAGCACTCGAATAAACTGCTCTCAGACTTGTCCATTTCTTCACAGGGGTAAAGCTTACTCTACATTTCCCAGTTTGAAAGTCAGTCTTTGAGGGTTCTGCGAAGGGATAGCAAGTAGCAACCAGAGGACTGTGTGAGGCAAGGAAATGTATTCCATCAAAAGTTGGAGGGAAGCTTTCAGCGCACCTCTTTTTTGATGTTTGTATTCATCTCCTGGAGATAAATCATGCTGTGGAGAGAGTAGTTTGAAATCACTGTTTTTGTATAATCTGAGGAAGGACATTTGGAAACGCACTTTAGAATATCCTGAAAAACAAATAACCTCAGAGAGAAACCAGAAGGAAGCTTTCTGTGAAGCTTCTCCATGTCACGTGAATTTCGCTCACACAGTTAAGCTTCTCTTTTCATTTAGCTGTATCATAACACTGTTTTTGTTTATTCTGCAAAGGGATATTCTGGAGGGCTTTGAGGCTTACAGTGAGAAAGGAAACGTCTTCAGATAGAAACTGGAGAGAAGCCTTCTGAGGAGCTGCTTTGTGACGTGTGCTTTCCACTCACAGAAATATGCCTGTCTTCTCCTAGAGGATTCCGGAATCCAATTTGGAGAAAAAGCTACCAAGACATATTCAGGATTATAGCGATGACTATGTTGAAAAAGATAATATCATCAGATAAAAACTGGAAAGAAGATTTCTGTGAAACTGCTTGGTGTTGGATATATTTATTTGTCTCACATAGTTAAAACTTTAATTATATGACACAGTTTGGAAACTCTGTCATGCACAGATCCGCGAAGGGACGTTTGGAGGTACTTTCAGGCCTATGGTGAAAAAGGTGATGACTTCAGATAAAAACTGGATTGAAGCTTTCTGAGAAACTACTTTGTGATATGCATTCCACTCAGGGTGTTATAACTCTTTTCTCACAAGGCAGTGTTTGAACACTGTTTCTGTGAAACCAAAAAAGTGATATTTCGGAAATCATTGGGGACTATGGCGAATAGTGAAATATACTGAAATAAAATCGAGGAAGAAATGTTTCCAGAATCTGCTCTCTGATATGTTCACTCACTTCACAGAGTTAATGCTTACTCTATGTTGCCCAGTTTCGAAACTCTGTCTTTCAAGAATCTGTGAAGGGATATTTAGTGTCATCCAGAGGCTTGTGGTGAGCGAGGATACACTTTCCAATGAAACCTGCAGAGAAACGTTTTGAGCCACTTCTTTGTGATGTATGTATTCAACTCATAGAGTTAAACCGTTCTTTGGATTGAGCAGCTTGAAATCACGGTTTTTGTGGAATCTGAGGAAGGATATTTGGGAAGGAATTTTAGAATATGGAGAACGAAATATCCTTAGGAAAAATCCAGATGGAAGCTTTCTGTGAAACTGCCCTTTGTCGTCTTAATTACTCTTGCTTTGTTAAGCTTCGCTTTTCATTGAGCATTTTTCTACCCCTGTGTATGTTTAGCGTGTGATGGGATATTTGGGAGCATCTTGAGGCTAACGGTGAAAACGGAAATATGTTCAGACCGAAACTGGAGAGGAAGTTTCTGAGGAACTGCTTTGTGACGTGCGCTTTAAACTCACAGTGTTATACCTCTCTCTCATACAGTGTTGGGGAAACCCTTTTGGAGAATCAGGTACCAAGTGATATTCAGGAGCATGTTGATGCAGATGGTGAAAAGGGTAATAGCCTCAGACAAACCTGGAAAGAAGCTTTCTAGGAAACTACTCTGTGATATGTGTAATAATCTAGATCAATGTATCTTTAACGACATAAATAAAGCTTTCTTTACATTACACAGTTTGGAACCTGTCATGGACAGATCCACGAAGGGACCTTCGAGAGCACATTCTGGACTGTGGTGAAAAAGGAAATATCTTCAGATAAAAACTGGAAAGAAGCTTTCTGTGAATCTGCTTTTTGCTATGTTTATTCACCTCACATAGATGAAGCTTTCTTTACATTACACAGCTTGGAAACTCCCTCGTGGATGGATCCGCGAAGGGATATTTGTGATCACATTCTGGCCTATGATGAAATAGGAAATATTGTCAGATAAAAACTGGAGAGAAGCTTTCTGACAAACTGCTTGGTGATGTGTGCATTCCACTCAGGGAGTTGTAACTTTCTTCTCATAAGGCAGAGTTTGAACACTGTTCCTGTAAAACCAAAAGAATGATATTGGGAGCACATTGAAGACTATGGCAAAAAGTGAAATATCGTCCAATGAAAAACAGAAAAAAGCACTCGAGGAAAATGCTCTCTGACATATCCATTCTTTTCACAGAGTTAAAGCTTACTCTTCATTTCCCAGTTTAAAATTCGGTCTTTGAGGGTTATGCAAAGGGATATTAAGTGGCGAAGGAGGCTGGTGTGTGGCAAGGCAATGTCTTCCATCGAAAATCAGAGAGAAGCTTTCTGCACAACTCTTTTGTTATGTTTGTATTCATCTCATAGCGTTACATCATTGTTTGGATTGAGCAGTTTGAAATCACTGTTTCTGTGGAATCGGAGAAAGGACATTTGGAAATGCTCTTTAGAATATCCTGAAAAAGAAATAACCTCAGACAGAAACCAGAAGGAATCTTTCTGTGAAATATCTCTGTGTCACGTGAATTCCCCTCACACAGTTAAGCTTCTGTTTTCATTGAGCTGTGTCATAACACTGTTTTTGTTTAGTCTGCGAAGACATATTCTGGAGGGTTTTGAGACTTACAATGAGAAAGGAAACATATTCAGATATAGACTGGAGAGAAGCTTGCTGAGGACCTTTTTTTGTGACGTGTGCATTTCATTCACAGAATTATACCTTTCTTCACCTAGAAGATTATGGAATCCCTTTTGGAGAAAAAGCTACCAAGAGATATTCGGGAGTATAGTGACAACTATGGTGAAAAAGGAAATATCCTCAGACAAATCTGGAAAGAAGATTTCTGTGATACTGCTTTGTGTTAGATATATTCATTCTTCTCACTTAGTTAAAACTCTAATTATATTAAGCAGTTTAGAAACTCCGTCATGCAGAGATCCACGAAGGGACGTTTGGGAGCACCTTCAGGCCTATGGTGAAAGAGGAGATATCTTCATTAAAAACTGGAAAGAAGCTTTCTGTGAATATGCTTTTTTCTGTGTTTATTCATCTCACATAGATTAAAATTTCTTTACATTACGCATCTTGGAAGCACACTTGTGGATGGATTCACGAAGGGTTATTTGGCATTACATTGAGACCTATGGTGAAATAGCAAATATAGTCAGAAAAAAACTGGAGAGCTTTCTGAGAAACTGCTTGGTGTCGTGTGCATTCCACACAGTGCAGTATAACTTTCTTCTCATAAGGGACATTTTGAACATGTTCTTGTAAAACCAAAAGACTGACATTCAGACCACTTTGAAGACTATGGCAAAAAGTGAAATGTCATCCAACAAAAAACAGAAAGAAGCACTCGAAGAAACTGCTCTCTGATAGGTCCATTCATTTCACTGGGTTAAAGCTTACTCTACATTTACCAGTTTGAAAGTCGGTCTTTGAGGGTTCTGTGAAGGGATTGTCATTGGTAACCGGAGGACTGAGTGAGGCAAGGAAATATCTTCCATGGAAAATCGGAGAGAAGCTTTCTGGGCAACTGTTTTGTGATGGTTGCATTCATCTCAGAGAGTTAAATCATTCTTTGGATTGAGCAGTTTTAAATCATTGCTTCCGTGGAATCTGAAAAGAACATTTGGAAACCTTCTTAGAATACCCTGAAAAACAAATAATCTCAAAGAGAATCCAGAAGGAAGCTTTCTGTGAAACTACTCTGTGTCACGTGAATTCCACTCACACAGTTAAGCTTCCCATTTCATTGATCAGTATCATAATACTGTTTTTGTTTAGTCTACGAAGGGATATTCAGTAGTGCTTTGAGGCTTACAGTGAGATAGGAAATGAATTCAGATGGAAGCTGGAGAGAAGATTTCTGAGGAGCTGCTTTGTGACGTGTGCATTCCACACACAGAAAGACACCTTACTTCTCCTAGAGAATTCCTGAATCCCCTTTGGAGAAAAAGCTACCAAGAAATATTCGGGAATACAGCGATGACTATGGTGAAAACGGAAATATTCTCAGACAAATACTGGAAAGAAGATTTCCGTGAAACTGCTTTGTGTTACATATCTTTATTCGTCTTGCATAGTTAAAACTTTACTTATATTACGCAGTTAGAAACTCCGTCATGCACACATCCGCGAAGGGACGTTCGGGAGCACATTCAGGCCTACGGTGAAAGAGGAAATACCTTCAGATAAAACCTGCATAGAAACATTCTGAGAAACTACTTTGTGATGTATGCATTATACTGAGGGAGGTATGCTTCTTTTCTCTCCAGTCAGCGTTTTAACACTGTTCCTGTGAAATCGAAAAAGTGATATTTTAGAAAGCATTGAGAACTATGATGAATAGTGAAATATACCGAAATTAAATCGAGGAGGAAGCATTCCAAGAACCTGCTCTCTGATATGTGCATTCACTTCACAGGGTTAATGCTCACTGTATGTTGCCCAGTTTCGAAACTCTGTCTGTGAAGAATCTGTGAAGGGATATTAAGTGACGCCTGGAGGCTTGTGGTGAGCGAGGAAATGTATTACGTTGAAACCTGCAGGGAAACGTTCTGAGCAACAGCTTTCTGATGTGTGTATTCGTCTCATAGAGTTAAACCATATTTTTGGATTGAGCAGCTTGAAATCACTGCTTTTGTGGAATTTGAGGCAGGACATTTGGAAACGATCTTTAGAATATTCTGAAAAACGAATAACCACAGAGAGAAACCAGAAGGAATATTTATGTGAAACTGCTCTGTGTCACGTGAATACCACTCACACGGTTAAGCTTCTCTTTTCATTGTGCTGTATAATAACACTGTTTTTTTTTTTAGTCTGCATAGGGATATTCAGGAGTGCTTAGAGCCTTACGGTGAGATAGGAAACAACTTCAGATAGTACCTGGAGAGAACCCTTCTGAGGAGCTGCTTTGTGATGTATGCATTCCACTCAGAGAAATATACCCTCCTTCTCCTAGAGGATTCCAGAATCCCTTTTGCAGAAAAATCTACAAAGAGATATTCGTGAGTATAGCAATGACTATGGTGAAAAAAAAATTATCCTCCGATAAAAACTGGAAAGAAGATTTCAGTGAAACTGCTTAGTGTTAGATATATTTATTGGACTCACATAGTTAAAACTGTAATTAAATTACCCATTATGGAAACTCCGTCACGCACAGATCCACGAAGGGACACTCGGGAGCACATTCAGGCCTATGGTGAAAGAGGAGATATCTTCAGATAAAAACTGGATAGAAGCTTTCTGAGAAACTACTTTGTGATGTATCCATTCCACTCAGGGAGTTATACCTCTTTTCTTACAAGGCAGTGTGTGAACACTGTTCCTGTGGAACAGAAAAAGTGATATTTCGGAACGCCTTGAGGACTATGGCGAATAGTGAAATATACTGAAATTAAATTGAGGAAGAAGCGTTCGAGGAATCTGCTCTCTGATATGTGCAGTCACTTCATGGAGTTAATGCTTACGCTATGTTGTCCAGTTTTGAAACTCTGTCTTTGAAGGATCTGTGAAGGGATATTTAGTGACGCCTGGAGGCTTGCGGTGAGTGAGGAAAAGTCTTCCAATGAGAACTGCAGAGAAACTTTCTGAGAAACTGCTTTGTGATGTGTTTACTCATCTCTGAGAGGTAAACCATTCTTTGGATTGAGCAGCTTGAATTCACTGTTTTTGTGGAGTCTGGGGAAGAACACTTGGGAATGATCCTTAAAATATGAGGAAAGAAATATCCACAGGTAAAATCCACAAGGAACTTTCTCTGAAATGGCTCTGTGTCGTCTTAATTATTCTTCCTCAGATAAGCCTCTCTTCTCATTGAGTAGTTTTCTTTTCTTTTCTCTCTTTTTTTTTTTTGAGACTGGAGTCCGGGCTGGAGTGTGCAGTGACTGGAACTCAGCTCACTGCAAGCTCCGCATCCCCGGTTTATGCCATTCCCCTGCCTCAGCCTCCCAAGTAACTGGGACTACAGGTCCCCACAACCATGCCCGGTTAGATTTTTCATATTTTTTTAGTAGAGATGGGGTTTCACCATTTTAGCCAGGATGGTCTCGATCCCCTGACCTCGTGATCCGCCCATCTCGACCTCCCAAAGTGCTGGGATTACAGGCTTGAGCCACCGGGCCCGGCCCCATGAGTAGTTTTCTAGACCTGTGTATGTTTAGCGTGAGATGCGATATTTGGGAGCACTTTGAGGCTAACGGTGAAATAGGAAATATGTTCAGACCAAAGCTGGAGAGAAGCTTTTCAAGGAAGTGCCTTGTGAAGTATGCATTCCACTCAGAGTGTTATACCTCTCTTCCCACACAGCGTCGGGGCAACTGCTTTGGAGAAACAGGTACAATGTGATATTCGGGAGCATGTAGATGCCAATGGTGAAAAGGGAAATAGCCTCAGACAAAAACTGGAAAGAAGTTTCTAGGAAAATACTCAGTGGTATGTGTAAACATCTCACATAGATAAAGCTATCTTTACATTACGCAGCTTGGAAACTGTCATGGGTGGATCCACAAAGTGACCTTCGGGAGCACATTCTGGACTATGGTGAAAAAGGAAATATCTTCAAATAAAAACTAGAGGGACGCATTCTGTGAATCAGCTTTTTGTTATGTTTATACATCTCACATAGATGAAGCTTTCTTTACATTATGCAGCTTGGAAAATCCCTCTTGGATGGATCCACAAAGGAATATTTGGGATCACATTGGGGCCTGTGGTGAAATAGGAAATATTGTCAGATAAAAACTTGAGAGAAGCTTTCTGAGTAACTAATTGGTGATGTGAGCACTCCACTCAGGGAGTTATAACTTTCTTCTCATAAGGCACACTTTGAACATTGTTCCTGTAAATCCAAAAGTGTGATATTGGGAGCACATTGAAGACTAGGACAAAAAGTAAAATGTCGTCCAATAAAAAATAGAAAGAAGCACTCAAAGAAACTGCTCTCTGACATGTCCATTCTTTTCACAGGGTTAAAGCTTCCTCCACATTTCCCAGTTTGTAAGTCTGTTTCTGAGGTTTCTGCAAAGGGATAGTAAGTGGCCACCAGAGGCATATGTCGAGCAAAGGAATGTTTTCCATCAAAAATTGCAGAGAATCTTTCTGTGCAACTCTTTTGTGATGTTTGTATTCATTGCATAGTGTTAAATGATTCTTTAGATTGAGCAGTTTGAAATCACTGTTTCTATGGAATCTGAGAAAGCACATTTGCAAACGCTCTTTAGAATATCCTGAAAAAGAAATAACCTCAGAGATAATCCAGAAGGAAGCTTTCTGTGAAACTACTCCGTGTCTCGTGAATTCTGCTCAGACAGTTAAGATTCTCTTTTCAGAGAAGAGTTTCATAACACTGTTTTTGTTTAATCTGCAAAGGGCTACTCACGAGCGCTTTGAGGCTTATGGTGAGAAAGAAACGTCTTTAGATAGAAAGTGATAGAAAGTGGAGGGAAGCGTTCTGAGGAGCTGCTTTGTGAAATGTGCGTTCCACTCACAGAAATACACCTTTCTTCACCTAGAAGATTGCAGAATCCCTTTTGGAGAAACAGCTACCAAGAGATATTCAGGAGTATAGCGACGACTATGGTGAAAAAGGAAATATCCTCAGACAAAAACTGGAAAGAAGATATCTGTGAAACTGCTTTGTGTTAGATATATTTATTCATCATGCATAGTTAAAACTTTAATTATATTATGCATTTTGGAAACTCCATCACGCACACATCCACGAAGGGACACATGGGAGCACATTCAGGCCTATGGTGAAAGAGGAGATATCTTCAGATAAAAACTGGGTAGAAGTTTTCTGAGAAACTATTTTGTAATGTACGCATTCCACTCAGGGAGTTATACCCCTTTTCTCACAAGACAGCATTTGAACACTGTTCCTGTGAAACCAAAAAAGTGATATTTCAGAACGCATTGAGGACTATGGCAAATAGTCAAATATACTGAAATAAAATGGAGGAAGAAGCGTTTCAATAATCTTCTCTCTGATATGTATATTCACATCACAGAGTTAATGCTTACTCTATGTGGCCCATTTTCGAAACTCTGTCTTTGAAGAATGTGTGAAGGGATATTTAGTGACACCCAGAGGCTTGTGGTGAGCGAGGAAACCTCTTCCGATGAAACCTGTAGAGAAACGTTCTGAGCAACTGCTTTGTGATGCGTGTATTCGTCTCCTAGAGTTAAACGATTCTATGGATTGAGCAGCTTGAAATCACGGTTTTTGTGGACTCTGGGGAAGGACAATTGGGAACGATCCTTAGTATATTAGGAAAGAAATATCCACAGGTAAAATCCAGAAGGAAGCTTTCTGTGAAACTGCTCTGTGTCATCTGAATTGTTCTCGCTGAGGTAAGCCTCTCTTTTCATTGATTAGTTTTCTAACCCTGTGTATGTTTAGCATGTGGTGGGATATTCGAGAGCCCTTTGAGGTTTACGGTGAAAAAGGAAATATGTTCAGAGTGAGACTGGAGAGAAGCTTTCCGAGGAACTGCTTTGTGACGGGTGCATTCCACTCAGTGTTATACTTCTATTCTCATACAGCATCATGGAAACCCTTTTGGAGAAACAGGCCCCAGTGTGTGATGCTCCCCTTCCCAAGCCCAAGTGATCTCATTGTTCAGTTCCCACCTATGGATGAGAACATGTGGTGTTTGGTTTTCTCTTCTTGTGATAGTTTGCTAAGAATGATGGTTTCCAGCTGCATCCATGTCCCTACAAAGGACGCAAATTCATCCTTTTTTATGGCTGCATAGTATTCCATGGTGTATATGTGCCACATTTTCTTAATCCAGTCTGTCACTGATGGACATTTGGGTTGATTCCAAGTCTTTGCTATTGTGAATAGTGCCACAATAAACATATGTGTGCATGTGTCTTTGTAGTAGAATAATTTATAATCCTTTGGGTATATATCCAGTACTGGGATGGCTGGATCATATGGTACATCTAGTTCTAGATCCTTGAGGAATTGCCATACTGTTTTCCATAATGGTTGAACTACTTTACAATCCCACCAACAGTGTAAAAGTGTTCCTATTTCTCCACATCCTCTCCAACACCTGTTGTTTCCTGACTTTTTAATGATTGCCATTCTAACTGGTGTGAGGTGGTATCTCATTGTGGTTTTGATTTGCATTTCTCTGATGGCGAGTGATGATGAGCATTTTTTCATGTGTCTGTTGGCTGTATGAATGTCTTCCTTTGAGATATGTCTGTTCATATCCTTTCCCCACTTTTTGATGGGGTTGTTTGTTTTTTTCTTGTATATTTGTTTGAGTTCTTTGTAGATTCTGGAAATTAGCCCTTTGTCAGATGAGTAGATTGCAAAAATTTTCTCCCATTCTGTAAGTTGCCTGTTCACTCTGATGGTAGTTTCTTTTGCTATGCAGAAGCTCTTTAGTTTAATTAGATCCCGCTTGTCAATTTTGGCTTTTGCTGCCATTGCTTTTGGTGTTTTAGACCTGAAGTCCTTGCCCATGCCTATGTCCTGAATGGTACTACCCAGATTTTCTTCCAGGGTTTTTATGGTAATAGGTCTAACATTTAAGTCTCTAATCCATCTTGAATTAATCTTCGTATAAGGAGTAAGGAAAGGATCCATTTTCAGCTTTCTACTTATGGCTAGCCAATATTCCCAGCACCATTTATTAAATAGAGAATCCTTTCCCCATTTCTTGATTCTCTCAGGTTTGTCAAAGATCAGATTGCTTTAGATGTGTGGTATTATTTCTGAGGACTCCCAAAACAGAGATGTAGACCAATGGAACATTGAGCAGTTTTCTAGCCCTCTGTATGTTTAGAGTGTGATGGGATATTCGGGAGCACTTTGAGGCTTAAGGTGAAAAAGGAAATATGTTCAGACTGAAATTGGAGAGAAACTTGCCGAGGAACTGCTTTGTGACGTGTGCATTCCAGTCACAGTGTTATACCGCTCTACTCATATAGCGTCGGGGAAACCCTTTTGGAGAAACAGCTACCAAGGGATATTCGGGAGCATGTTCATGTCGATGGTGAAAAGGGAAATAGCCTCAGAGAAAAACTGGAAAGAAGCTTTCTAGAAAACTACTCTGTGAAATGTGTAATCATCTCACGTAGATAAAGCTTTCTTTACATTATGCAGCTTGGAAACTGTCATGGACAGATCCACGAAGGGATCTTCGGGAGCACATTCCGGACTATGGTCAGAAAGGAAATATCTTCAGATAAAAACTGGAAAGAACCTTTCTGTGAACCTGCTTTTTGCTATGTTTATTCATCTCACAGAGATGACGCATTCTTTTCATTGTGCAGCTTGGAAACTCCCTCTTGGATGAATCTGCGAACGGATATTTGGGATCACATTCGGGCCTATGGTGAAATAACAAATATAGTCAGATAAAAACTGGAGAGGAGAGTGATATTCGGAGCATATTGCAGAATATGGCAGAAAATGAAATGTCGTCCAATAAAAAACAGAAAGAAGCACTCGAAGACACTGCTCTCTGACATGTCCCCTCTTTTCACTGGGTTCATATTTACTCTATGTTTTCCCAGTTTGAAAGGTGGTCTTTGAGGGTTCTGTGAAGGGATATTATTGGCACCGCAGGTCTGTGTCAAGAAAGGAAATGTCCTGCATTGAAAATTGGAGAGAAGCTCCAATTGTCATTGGTAACAGGGGGACTAAGTGAGGCAAGGAAAAATCTTTCATCGAAAATTGGAGAGAAGCTTTCTGGGCAACACTTTTGTGATGTTTGCATTAATCTCAGAGAGTTAAATCATTGGATTGAACAGTTTGAAATCACTGCTTGTGTGGAATCTGAAAAAGAACATTTGGAACCGTTCTTTAGAATACCCTGAAAAAGAAATATTCTCAAAGAGAATCCAGAAGGAAGCTTTCTGTTAAAATACTCTGTGTCACCTATATTCCATTCACAGAGATAAGCTTCTCTTCACATTGATCAGTATCATAACACTCTTTTTCCTTAGTCTGTGAAGGGGTATTCTGGAGCGTTTCGAGGCTTACATTGAGGAAGGAAACATCTTTAGACAGAACCTGGAGAGCAGCGTTCTGTGGAGCTGTCTTGTGACATGTGCATTCCCCTCACAGAAATTTACTCTTCTTATCATAGAGGATTCCGGAATTCCATTTGGAGAAAAAGTTACCAGGAGACATTTGGGAGTATAGGGATGGATGTGGTGAAAAAGGAAATATCCTCAGACAAAAACTGGAAAGAATATTTCTGTGAAACTGCTTTCTGTTACATATACTGATACATCTTGCAGAGTTAAAACTTTTCTTATATTACACAGTTTGGAAACTCTGTCATGAACGGATCCACGAAGGGACATTCGGGAACACAATCAGGCCTATGGTGAAAAAGGAGATATCTTCAGATAAAAACTGGAGAGAAGCTTTCTGAGAAACTCCTTTTGGCGTATGCATTCCACTCAGGGACTTATACCTCTTTTCTCACAAGGCAGTGTTAGAACACTTTCCCTGTGAAACCGAAAAAGTGATATTTTGGGTCACATTGAGTACTATGGCGAGTAGTGAAATATACTGAAATAAGATCGAGGAGGAAGAGTTCCAAGAATTTGTTCTCCGATATGTGCATTCACTTCACAAAGTTAATGCTTACTCTATTTTGCCCAGTTAGGAAACTCTGTCTTTGAAGAATCTGGAATGGATATTTAGTGACACCCAGAGGCTTGTGGTGAATAAAGAAACGTCTTCTGATGAATCCTGCAGAGAAACTTTCTGAGCAACTGCTCTGTGATGTATCTATTCGTCTCCTAGAGTTAAACCATTCTTTGGATGGAGCAGCTTGAAATCACTGTTTTTGTGGAATCTGAGGAAGGATATTTGGGAACGATACTTAGAACATGGAGAAAGAAATATCCTCAGGTAAAATCCAGAAGGAAGCTTTCTGTGAAAGTGCTCTGTGTCGTCTTAATTCCTCTCACTCAGATAAGCCTCTCTTTTCATAGAGGAGTTTTCTAGCCCTGTGTATGTTTAGCAGTTGATGGGATATTCAGGGGCACTTTGAGGCTAACCGTGAAAAAGGAAATATGTTCAGACCGAAACTAGAGAGAAGCTTTCAGAGGAACTGCTTTGTGACGTGTGCATTCAGTCATAGTGTTATACTTCTCATACAATGTCGGGGAAACCCTTTTGGATAAACAGGTACTAACTGATATTCGGGAGCATGTTGATGCCGATGGTGCGAAAGGGAAATAGCCTCAGACAAAAACTGGGAAGAAGCTTTCTAGGAAACAACTCTGTGATATGTGTAATCATCTCACATATATAAAACTTTCCTTACATTACGCAGCTTGGAAACTATCATGGGTGGATCCACGAAGGGACCTTCGGGAGCACATTCATGACTAGGGTGAAATAGGAAATATCTTCAGATAAAAACTGGAAAGAAGCTTAATGTGGACCTGCTTTTTGCTCTGTGTATTCATCTAACATGGATGAAGCGTTCTTTACATTATGCAGCTTGGAATCTCCCTCATGGATGGATCCGCGAATGGATGTTTTGGGTCACATTCGGGCCTATGCTGAAAGAGGAAATGCAGTCAGATAAAACTGGAGAGGAGCTTTCTGAGAAACTGCTTAGTGATGTGTGCATTCCACTCAGGGTGTTATAACTTTCTTCTCATAAGGCACAGTTTGAACACTGTTCCTATAAAGCCAAAACAGTGATATTGGGAGCATATTGAAAACTATGGCAAAAAGTGGAATGTTGTCCAATAAAAAAACAGAAAGAAGCACTCGAAGAAACTGCTCTTTCACATGTCCATTCTTTTCACAGTGTTAAAACTTACTCTACATTTCCCAGTTTGAAAGTCGGGCTTGAGGGTTGAGCGAACGGATAGTAAGTGGCGACCGGAGGTCTGTGTGGGCAAGGAAATGTCTTCCATCGAAAATTGGAGAGAACCTTTCTGCGCAACTTTTTTGTGATGTTTGTATTCATCCCATAGCGTTAAATCATTCTTTGGATTGAGCACTTTGAAATCTCTGTTTCTGTCTAATCTGAGAAATGACATTTGGAAACGCTCTTTAGAATATCCTGAAAAAGAAATAACCTCAGAGAGAAACCAGAAGGAAACTTTCTGTGAAACTGCTCTGTGTCACGTGAATTCCACTGAAACATTTAAGCTTCTCTTTTCATTGAGCTGTATCACAACACTGTTTTATTTATTTTGTGAAGGGACATTTTGGAGGGCTATGAGGCTAACGGTGAGAAAGAAACGTCTATCGATAGAGACTGGATAGAAGCATTCTGAGGAGCTGATTTGTGACGTGTGAATTCCACTGATAGAAATATACCTTTCTTCACCTAGAGGATTCCAGAATCCCTTTTGGAGAAAAGGCTACCAAGAGATATTCAGCAGTATAGCAACGACTATAGTGAAAAATGAAATATCCTCAGATGAAAACTGGAAAGATTTCTGTGAAACCGCTTTGTGTTAGATATATTTATTCATCTCACATAGTTAAAATTTTAATTATATTACACAGTTTGGAAACTCCGTCATGCACAGATCTGCGAAGGGACAATCGGGAGCACATTCAGGCCTATGGTGAAAGAGGTGATATCTTCAGATAAAAAGTGGATAGAAGGTTTCTGGGAAAGTACTTTGTGATGTATGCATTCCAGTCAGGGAGTTATACCTCTTTTCTCACAAGACAGCATCTGAACCCGTTTCCTGTGAAACTGAAAAAGTGATATTTCAGAACGAATTGATGGCTATGGCGAATAGTGAAACATGCTGAAATAAAATCGAAGAAGCATTCCAAGAATCTGCTCTCTGATATGTGCAATCATTGCACAGAGTTAATTTTTACTCTGTGTTGTCCAGGTTCAAAAATCTGTTTTCAAAGAATCTGTGAAGGGATACTTATTGAGGCCTGGAGGCTTGTGGTTAGCAAGAAAGCGTCTTCCGATGAAACTAGCAGGGAAACGTTCTGAGCAACTGCTTTGCGATGTGTGTATTCATCTCCTAGAGTTTAACCATTCTTTGGATTGAACAGCTTGAAATCACTGTTTTGTGGAATCTGAGAAAGGACATTTGGGAACGATCCTTAGAATATGGAGAAAGAAATATCCTCAGGAAAAATCCGGTAGGAAGCGTTCTGTGAAACTGCTCTTTGTCATCTTAATTCCTCTCACTTAGTTAAGATTCCCTTTTCATTGAGCAGTTTTCTAGCCCTGTGTATATTTAGCTTGTGATGGGATATTCGGGAGCACTTTGAGGCTTATGGTGAAAAAGGAAATATGATCAGACCGAAACTGGGGAGAAGCTTTCCGAGGATCTGCTTTGTGACGTGTGCTTTCCAGTCACAGTGTTATACCTATTTTCTCATAACGCATCAGGGAAATCCTTTTGGAGAAACAGGTACCAAGTGATATTCGGAAGCATGTTGATGCCGATGGTGAAAAGCAAAATAGCCTCAGACAAAGACTTGAAAGAAGTTTTCTAGGAAAATACTCTGGAATATGTGTAATCATCTCACATAGAGAAATCTTCCTTTACATTATGCAGCTTAGAAACTATCTTGGACGGATCCACAGAGGGACCTTTGGGAACACGCTCTGGACTATGGTGAAAAAGGAAATATCTTCAGATAAAAACTGGAAAGAAGATTTCTGTGAATCTGCTTTTTGCTATGTTTATTCACCTCACATAGATGAAGCTTTCATTACATTATGCAGCTTGGAAACTCCCTCGTGGATGAATTCACGAAGGGATATTTGGGATCACATTGAGGCCTATGTTTTAATAGAAAATGTAGTCAGATAAAAACTGGAGAGAAGCTTTCTGAGAAACTGCTTTGTGACGAGTGCATTCCATTCACACTGTTATACCTCTCGTCTCATACTGCGTCGGGGAAATCGTTTTGGAACAACAGGTACCAAGTGATATTCGGGAGCATGTTGATGCCGATGGTGAAAAGGGAAGTAGCCTCAGACAAAAACTGGAAAGAAGCATTCTAGGAAACTACTCAGTGATATGTTTAATCATTTCACATAGGTAAACATTTCTTTATATTACACAGCTTGGAAACTTTCATGGACGAATCCACGAAAGGACCTTCGGGAGCACATTCAGGAATATGGTGAAAAAGGAAATATCTTCAGATAAAAAGTGAAAAGAAGCTTTCAGTGAATCTGCTTTTTGCTATGTTTATTCATCTCACAGAGATGAAGCTTTCTTTACATTATGCAGCTTGGAAACTCCAGCGTGGATGGATCCACGAAGGTATATTTGGGATCACATTCAGGCCTATGGTGAAATAGGAAATATCATCAGATAAAAACTGGAGAGAAGCTTTCTGAGAAACTGTTTGGTTTTGTGCGCATTCTACTCAGGGAGTTATAACTTTCTTCTCATAAGGCACACTTTCAATACTGTTCCTGTAAAACCAAAAGACTGATATTCCGAGCACATTGAAGACTATGCCAGAAAGTGAAATATCGTCCCATAAAATACAGAAAGAAGCACTCGAAGAAACTGCTCTCTCACATGTCCATTCTTTTCACTGGGTTAAAGCTTACTCTACATTTCCCAGTTTGAAAGTCGGTCTTTGAGGGTTCTGCAAAGGGAATGTAACTGGTAACCAAAGGACTTAGTGAGGTAAGGAAAAATCTTCCATTGAAAATGGGAAAGAAGCTTTCTGGGCAACTCTTTTTTGATGTTTGTATTCATCTCATAGAGTTAAATCATTCTTTTGATTGAGCAATTTGAAATAACTGCTTCTGTGGAATCTGAGAAAGAACATTTCGAAAAGCTCTTTAGAATACCTTGAAAATGAAATAAGCTCAGAAAGAAAGCAGAAGGAAGAGTTCAGTGAAACTACTCTGTGTCACGCAAATTTCACTCACACAGTTAAGCTTCTATTTTCATTGAGCTGTATCATAAAACTGTGTTTGTTTAGTCTGCGAAGGGATACTCTGGAGGGCATTGAGGCTTACGGTGAGAAAAGAAAAGTCTTCAGAGAGAAACTGGAGAGAATCTTTCTGAGGAGCTGCTTTGTGACATGTGCATTCCACTCACAGAAATATACATTTCTTCTCCTAGATGATTCCGGAATCCCTTTTATAGAAAAACCTAAGAAGAGATATTCGGGAGTATAGGGAATGCTTTGGTGAAAAAGGAAATATCCTCAGTCAAAAACTGGAAGGAAGATTTCTGTGAAACTGCTTTGTGTTAGACATATTTATTCATCTCGTATAGTTAAAACTTCAATTTTATTACGCAGTTTGGAAACTCTGCCATGCACACGTCCCCGAAGGGACGTTTGGGAGCATATTCAGGCCTATGGTGAAAGAGGAGATATCTTCAGATAAAAACTGGATAGAAGCTTTCTGAGAAACTACTTTGTGATGTATGCATTTCATTCAGAAAGTTATACCTCTTTTCTCACAAGGTAGTGTTTGAATATTGTTCTTGTGAAAACAAAATGTCATATTTCAGAACACATTGAGGACTATGGCGAATAGTGAAATATACTGAAATAAAATCAAGGAAGAAACGTTCCAAGAATCTGCTCTCTGATATGTGCATTCACTCCACAGAGTTAATGCTTACTCTATGTTGCCCAGTTTCAAGATCGTGCCGAATGTGAAAAGGAAAATAGCCTCAGAGAAAAACTGGAAAGAAGCTTTCAAGAAAACTACTCTGTGATATGTGTAATCATCTCACATAGATAAAGCTTTCTTTACATTACGCAGCTTGGAAACTGTCATGGATGGATCCACGAAGGGTTTTCAGGAGCACATTCCGGACTATGCTGAAAAAGGAAATATCTTCAGAAAAAAATTGGAAAGACGTTTCTGGAATCTGATTTTTGCTACGTTTATTCACCTCTAATACATGAAGCTTTCTTTACATTATGCAGCTTGGAAACTCCCTCGTGGATGGATCCGTAAATGGATATTTGGGATCACTTTCGGGCCAATGGTGAAATAGCAAATATAGTCAGATAAAAACTGGAGAGAAGCTTTCTGAAAAACTACTTGTTGATGTATGCATTCCACTCAGGGAGTTATAACATTCTTCTCCTAAGGCAGAGTTTGAACACTGTTCCTGTAAAACCAAAAGAGTGATATTCGGAGCACATTGAAGACTATGGCAAAAAGTGAAATGTCGTCCCATAAAAAACAGAAAGAAGCACTCGAAGAAACTGCTCTCTGACATGTCCATTCTTTTCACATGGATAAAGCATATTCTAGGTTTCCCATTTTGAATGTCAGTCTTTCAGGTTTCTGCAAAGAGATATTAAGTGGCGACTGGAAGCCTGTGTGAGGCAAGGAAATGTCTTCCATCGAAAATCGGAGAGAAGCTTTCTGCACAACTCTTTTGTGATATTTGCATTCATCCCGTAGAGTGAAAATATTCTTTAATTTGAGCAGTTTGAAATCACTGTTTCTGTGGAATCTGAGAAAGGACATTTGGAAATGCCCTTTAGAATATCCTGAAAGAGAAATAACCTCAGAGAGAAACCAAAAGGAAGTTTTTGTGAAACTGCTCTGTGTCACGTGAGTTCCGCACAAACAGTTAAGTTTCTCTATTCATTGAGCTGTATCATAGCACAGTTTTTGTGTAGTCTGCGAAGGGATATTTTGGAGGGCTTTGAAGCTTATGGTGAGAAAGGAAACGTCTTCAGGTAGAAAATTTAGAGAAGCTTTCTGAGGAGCTGCTTTGTGACGTATGCATTCCACTCACAGAAATATACCTTTCTTCTCCTATAGGATTCCAGAAATCTTTTGGAGAAAAAGCTACAAAACAGACATTTGGGAGCATAGGGAAGGCTATGGTGTAAAAGGAAATATCTCAGACAAAAACTGGAAAGAAGATTTCTGTGAAACTGCTTTGTTTAGATATATTTATTCATGTCGCATAGTTAAAACTTTAATTATATTACCCAGTTTGCAAATTCCGTCATGCACAGTTCCACGAAGGGATGTTCCGGAACACATTCAGGCCTATGGTGAAAGAGGAGATATCTTCAGATACAAACTGGATATAAGTTTCTGAGCAACTACTTTGTGATATATGTATTCCACTCAGGAGTTATACCTGTTTTCTCACAAGGCAGTGTTTGAACACTGCTCCTTGGAAACCGAAAAAGTGATATTTCGGAGTGCATTGAGATCTATGGCAAATAGTGAAATATACTGAAATAAAATCATGGAAGAAGAGTTCCAACATTCTGCTCTCTGATATGTGCATTAATTGCACTTAGTTAATGTTTACTCCATGTTGCCCAGTTTCAAAATTCTGTCTTTGAAGAATCTGTGAAGGGATAGTTATTGACGCATGGAGGCTTCTGTTTAGCAAGAAATCATCTTCCGATGCAACTAGCAGAGGAAAGTTCTGAGCAACTGCTTTGTGATGTGTGTATTCGTCTCATAGAGTTAAACCATTCTTTTGACTGCATAGTTGAAATCACTGTTTTTGTGAAATCAGGAAGGACATTTGGGAATGATCCTTAGATTATGGAGAAAGAAATATCCTCAGGAAAAATCCAGTAGGAAGCTTTCTGTGAAACTGTTCTGTGTTGTCTTAATTCCTCTTGCTCAGTTAAGCCTCCCTTTTTATTGAGCAGTTTTCTAGCCCTGTGTATGTTTAGCGTGTGATGGGATATTCGGAAGCACTTTGAGGCTTACGGTGAAAAAGGAAATATGATCAGACCAAAACTGGAGAGAAGCTTTCCGAGGAACTGCTTTGTGACGTGTGCATTCCACTCACAGTGTTTTACTTCTCTTCTCATACAGCATTGGGAAAACCCTTTTGCAGAAACAGGTACCAAGTGATATTCGGGAGCATGTTGATGCCGATGGTGAAAAGTGAAATAGCCTCAGACAAAAACTGGAAAGAAGCTCTCTAGGAAACTACTCTGTGGTATGTGTAATCATCTCAGATAGATAAATCCTTCTTTACATTACACAGCTTGGAAACTGTCATGGACGGATCCACGAAGGGACCTTTGGGAACACATTCTGAACTATGGTGAAAAAGGAAATATCTTCAGATCAAAACTGGAAATAAGCTTTTTGTGAATCTGCTTTTGTTATGTTTATTTATCTCAGAGAGGTGAAGCTTACTTTATATTACACAGCTTGGAAATTCCCTCATGGATGGATTCGCAAAGGGATATTTGAGATCACATTGAGGTGTATGGTGAAAGAGCAATTAGAGTCAGATAAAAACTGGAGAGAAGTTTTCTGAGAAACTGCTTTTTGACTTGTGCATTCCACTCACAGTGTTATCCCTCTCGTCTCATACAGCGTCGGGGAAATCGTTATGGAGCAACAGGTATCAAACGATATTCGGGAGCATGTTGACGCCAATGATGAAAAGAGAAATAGCATCAGACAAAAACTAGAAAGAAACTTTCTAGGAAACTACTCAATGATATGTGTTATCATCACAGATACATAAAGCTTTCTTTATATTATGCAGTTTGGAAACTGTCATGGACGGATCCACGAAGGGACGTTCAGGAGCACATACAGGACTATGGTGAAGAAGGAAATAACTTCAGATAAAAAGTGGAAAGAAGTTTTCTGTGAATCTGCTTTTTCCTGTGTTTATTCATCTCACAGAAATGAAGCTTTCTTTACGTTACGCAGCTTGGAGACTCCCTCGTGGATGGATCCGTGAAGGGATACTTGGGATCACATTCAGGCCTATGGTGAAATAGCAAATATAGTCAGATAAAAACTGGAGAGAAGC
The DNA here is from genome assembly GCF_002776525.5 of Piliocolobus tephrosceles. Lineage (NCBI taxonomy): Eukaryota > Metazoa > Chordata > Mammalia > Primates > Cercopithecidae > Piliocolobus > Piliocolobus tephrosceles. The sequence continues at coordinate 70,466,014 of NC_045437.1, forward strand.
TTTCTGAGAAACTACTTGGTGTCGTGTGTATTCTACTCAGGGAATTATAACTTTCTTCTCATAATGCACAGTTTGAACTCTGTTCCTGTAAAATGAAAAGACTGATATTCGGAGCACATTGAAGACTATGGCAAAAAGTGAAATGTCGTCCAATAAAAAAACAGAAAGAAGCACTCGAAGAAACTGCTCTCTGACATGTCCATTCTTTTCACTGGGTTAAAGCTTACTCTACATTTCCGAGTTTGAAAGTCGGTCTTTGAGGCTTCTGCAAAGGGATTGTCATTGGTAACTGGAGGACTGAGTGAGGCAATGTAATATCTTAAATCGAAAACTGGAGAGAAGCTTTCTGGGCAACTCTTTTGAGATGTTTGCATTCATCTCAGAGAGTTAAATAATTCTTTGGATTGAGCAGGTTGAAATCAGTGCTTCTGTGGAATCTGAGAAAGAACATTTGTAAATTTCTTTAGAATACACTGAGAAAGAAATAATCTCAAAAAGAATCCAGAAAGAAGCTTTCTGTGAAACTACTCTGTGTCACGTGAATTCCACTCATGCAGTTAAGATTCTCTTTTCATTTATCAGTGTCATAACACTGTTTTTGTTTGGTCTGCAAAGGGATAGTCTGGAGGGCTTTAAGGCTTATGTCAAGAAAAGAAACGTCTTCAGATAGAAACTGGAGAGGAACTTTCTGAGCAGCTGCTTTGTGACATGTGCATTCCACACACAGAAATATACCTTTCTTCTTCTAGAGGATTCGGAATCTCTTTTGGAGAAAAAGCTACCAAGAGATATTCGGGAGTATAGCAATGACTATGGTGAAAAAGGAAATATCCTCAGAGAAATACTGGAAAGTAGATTTCTATGAAAATGCTTTGTGTTAGACATATTTATTCGTCTTGCATAGTTAAAACTTTAACTATAATACGCAGTTTGGAAACTCCATCATGCACAGATCCGCGAAAGGACATTTGGGTGCATATTCAGGCCTATGGAGAAAGAGGAGATATCTTCCGATAAAAACTGGATAGAAGCTTTCTGAGAAACTACTTTGTGATGTATGCATTCCACTCAGGGAGTTATTACTCTTTTCTCACAAGGCAGTGTTTGAACACCATTCCTGTGAAACCGAAAAAGTGATATTTTGGTTCACATTGAAGACTATGGCAAAAAGTGAAATATGCTGAAATAAAATAGAGGAAGACGCATTCCAAGAATCTGCTCTATGATATGTTCATTCAGTTCGCAGTGTTAATGTTTACTCTATGTTGCCCAGTTTCAAAATTCTGTCTTTGAAGAATCTGTGAAAGGATATTTAGTGACGCCCAGAGGCTTGTGGTGAGCGAGGTAACGTCTTCCGATGAACTTGCAGAGAAACTTTCTGAGTAACAGCTTTGGGATGTGTGTATTTGTCTCAAAGAGATAAACAATTCTTTGGATTGAGCATATTGAAGTCATTCTTTTTGTGGCATCAGATGAAGGACATTTGGGTACGATCCTTAGAATATGGAGAAAGAAATATGCTCCAGAAAAATCCAGTAGGAAGCTTTCTGTGAAACTGCCCCGTGTCGTCTTCATTCCCCTCGCTCAGTTAAGCCTCTTTTCATAGAGCAGTTTTCTAACCCTGCGTATGTTTAGCGTGTGATGGGATATTTGGGAGCACTTTGAGGCTAACTGTGGAAAAGGAAATATGTTCAGACCGAAGCTGGAGAGAAGCTTTCCGAGGAACTGCTTTGTGACATGTGCATTCCAGTCACCGTGTTGTACCTCTCTTCTCATACAGCGTTGGGAATACCCTTTTGGAGAAACAGATACCAAGTGATATTCGGGAGCATGTGGATGCCGATTGTGAAAAAAGGAAATAGCCTCAGACAAAACCTGAAAAAACGCTTAGTAGGAAACGACTCTCTGATATGTGTAATCATCTCACATAGTAAAGCTTTCTTTACATTACTCACCTTAGAAAATGTCATTGACAGATACAAGAACGAACATTTGAGAGCACATTCAGGACTATGGTGAAAAAGGAAATATCTTCAGATAAAAACTGGAAAGAAGCTTTCTGTGAATCTACTTTTTGCAATATTTATTCATCTCACAGAGATGAAGCTTTCTTTACATTACACAGCTTGGAAACTCCCTCATGGAGGGATCTGTGAAAGGATATTTGTGATCACATTCGGGCCTATGGTGAAATAGGAAATATAGTGAGATAAAAACTGGAGAGAAGCTTTCTGAGAAACTGCTTCAGGATGTGAGCATTCCACTCAAGGAGTTGTAACTTTCTTCTCATAATGCACAGTTTGAACACTGTTCCTGTAAAACTAAAAGAGTGGTATTCGGAGCACATTGAAGACTATGGCAAAAAGTGAAATGTTCAATAAAAAAGAGAAAGAAGCACTCGAAGATACTACTCTCTGACATGCATATACTTTTCATAGGGTTAAAGTTTACTCCACATTTCCCAGTTTAAAAGTCAGTCTTTGAGGGTTCTGCGAAGAGATACTAAGTGGCAACTGAAGGCCTGTGTTGAGCAAGGAAATTTCTTCCATCGAAAATTGGAGAGAAGCTTTCTGTGCAACCATTTTGTGATGTTTGTGTTCATCTCATAGAGTTAAATCATTCTTTGGAAAGAGGAGTTTGAAATCACTGTTTCTGTGTAATTTGAGAAAGGACATTTGGAAATGCTCTTTAGAATATCCTGAGAGAGAAATACCTCAGAGAGAAACAAGAAGGAAGCTTTCTGTGAAACTGCTCTGTGTCATGTGAATTCCACTCACACATTTAAACTATACTTTTCATTGAACAGTATTATAACACTGTTTTTGTTTAGTTGTGAAGGGATTTTCAGGAGTGCTTTGAGGCTTACGGTGAGAAAGGAAACGTCTTCAGATAGAAACTGGAGAGAAACTTTCTAAGGAGCTGCTTTGTGACGTGTGCATTCCACCATCAGAAATATACCTTTCCTCTCATAGAGGATTCCAGAATCTCTTTTGGAGAAAAAGCCACCAAAAGACATTCGGGAGTATAGGGAGGTATATGGTGAAAAAGGAAATATCCTCAGACAAAAACTGAAAGAAGATTTCTGTGAAACTGCTTTGTTTTAGATATATTTATTCATCTTGTATAGTTAAAACTTTTCTTTTATTACGCAGTTTGGAAACTCTGTAATGTATGGATTCACGAAGGGACATTAGGGAGCACATTGAGGTCAATGGTAAAAGAGGAGAAACCTTCAGATAAAACTGGATGGAAGCTTTCTGAGAAACTACTTTCTGATGTATGCATTCCACTCTAGGAGATATACCTCTTTTCTCACAAGGCGGCGTTTGAACACCGTTCCTGTGAAACCGAAAAAGTGATATTTCAGAACGCATTTAGGACTATGGCGAATAGTAAAATATACTGAAGTAAAATCGAGGAAGAAGCGTTGCAAGAATCTGCTCTCCGATATGTGCATTCACTTCACAGCGTTAATGCTTACTCTTTGTTGCCCAGTGTCGAAACTCTGTCTTTGAATAATCTGTGAAGGGATATTTAGTGACGCCAGAGGCTTGTGGTGAGCAAGGAAACGGATTCCCATGAATCCTGCAGAGAAACGTTCTGAGCAAGTGCTTTGTGATGTGAGCATTCGTCTCATAGAGGTAAACCATTCTTTGGATTGAGCAGCTTGAAATCAATGTCTTTGTGCAATGTGAGGAAACACATTTGGGAATGATCCTTAGAATGTGGAGAAAGAAATATCCTCAGGTAAAATCAAGAAGGAAGCTTTCTGTGAAACTGCTCTATGTCGTCTTAATTCATCTCCCTCAGAAAAACCTCTCTTTTCATCAAGCAGTTCTCTAGCCCTGTGTATGTTATCATATGATGGGATATTCGGGAGAACTTTGAGGCTAACTGTGAAAAAGGAAATATGTTCAGACCAAAACTGGAGAGAAGCTTTCCGAGGAACTGCTTTGTGACGTGTGCATCCAGTCACTGTGTTTTACCTCGCTTATCATACAGGGCCGGGGAAACACTTTTGGAGAAAGAGCTACCAAGTGATATTCAGGAGCATGTTGATGCCGATGGTGAAAAGGTAAATAGTCTCAGACAAAAACTGGAAAGAATCTTTCGAGAAAACTACTCTGTGATATGTGTAATCATCTCATATACATATAGCTTTCTTTACTTTACGCTGCTTGGAAACTGTCATGGATGGCTTCATGAAGGGACCTTCGGGAGCACATTCTAGACTATGGAGAAAAAGGAAATATCTTCAGGAAAAAAACTGGAAACAAGCTTTATGTGAATCTGCTTTTTCCTATGTTTATTCATCTCACACAGATGAAGCTTTCTTTACATCAAACAGCTTGGAAACTCCCTCGTGGATGGATCCACGAAGGGATATTTGGGATCACATTTGGGCCTATGGTGAAATAGGAAATAGAGTCAGATAAAAACTAGAGAGAAGCTTTCTGAGAAACTGCATGGTGATGTGTGCATTCCACTCACGGAGTTATAACTTTCTTCTCATAAGGCAGTTTGAACACAGTTCCTGTAAAACCCAAAGAGTGATATTTGGAGCTCATTGAAGACTACGGTAAAAAGTGGAATGTCGTCCAATAAAAAACAGAAAGAAACATTCGAAGAAACTGCTCTCTGACATGTCCATTTTTTTCACAGGGTTAAAACTTACTGTACATTTCACAGTTTGAAAGTCGGTTTTGAGAGTTCTGCTAATGGATAGTAATTGGCAACTGGACGCCTGTGTGAGGCAAGGAAATGTCTTCCATCGAGAATCGGAGGGAAGGTTTCTGCGCAGGTATTTTGTGATGTTTGTATTCACATCATAGTGTTAAATCATTCTTTGGATTGAGCAGTTTGAAATCACTGTTTTTGTGGAATGTGAGAAAGGACATTTGGAAACGCTCTTTAGAAAATCCTGAAAAAGAAATAACCTCAGAGAGAAACCAGAAGGAAGTTTCTGTGAAACTGCTCTGTGTCACGTGAATTCTGCTCACACAGTTAAGCTTCCCTTTTCATTTAGCTGTATCATAACATTGTTTTTGTTTAGTCTGGGAAGGGATATTCTGGAGGGCTTTGAGGCTTACAGTGAGAAAGGGAATGCCTTCAGATAGAAACTGGAGAGAATCTTTCTGAGGAGCTGCTTTGTGACGTGTGCATTCCACACACAGAAATATACCTCTCTTCTTCTAGGGGATTCCGGAATCCCTTTTGGAGAAAAAGCTACCAGGGGATATTCGGGATTATAGTGTCGACTATGGTGAAAAGGGAAATATCCTCAGATAAAAACTGGAAAGAAGATTTTTGTGAATCTGCTTTTTGTTATGTTTATTCATCTCACATAGATGAAGCTTTCTTTACATTGTACAGCTTGGAAGCTCCCTCGTGGATGCATCCGCGAAGGGATATTTGGGATCACATTCGGGCCTATGGTGAAATAGGAAATATAGTCAGATAAACACTGGAGAGAAGCTTTCTGAGAAACTGCTTGGTGATGTGTGCATTTCACTCAGGCAGCTATAACTTTCTTCTCATATGGCACAGTTTGAACTCTGTTCCTGTAAAACCAAAAGAGTGATATTCGGAGGACATTGAAGATTATGGCAAAAAGTGAAATGTCGTCCAATAAAAAGCAGAAAGAAGCACTGGAAGAAACTGCTCTCTGATATGTGCATTCTTTTCACAGCGCTAAACCTCACTCTATATTTCTCAGTTTGAAAGGCGGTGTGAGGTTTCTGTTAAGGGATAGTAAGTGGCAGCCGGAGGTCAGTGTGAGGCAAGGACCTGTCTTCCATCGAAAATTGGAGAAAAGCTTTATGCACAACTCTTTTGTGATGCTTGTATTCATCTCATAGAGTTAAATCGTTTTTTGGATTGAGCAGTTTGAAATCACTGTGTAAGTGGAATCTGAGAAAGAACATTTGGAAACGCTCTTTAGAATATCCTGAAAAAGAAATAACCTCAGAGAGAAACCTGAAGAGAGCTTTTGGTGAAACTGCTCTGTGTCACGTGAATGCCACTCACACAGTTCAGCTTCTCTTTTCATTGAGCTGCATCATAACACTGTTTTTGTTTAGTCTGAAAAGGGATACTCTGGAGGGCTTTGAGGCTTATGGTGAGAAAGGAAACGTTTTCAGATAGAAACCTGAGAGAAGCTTTCTGAGGAGCTGCTTTGTGACGTGTGCATTCCACTCACAGAAATATACCTTTCTTCACCTAGAGAATTCCGGAATCCCTTTTGGAGAAAAAGCTACCAAGAGATATTCGGGAGTAGAATGACGACTATGGTAAAAAAGAAATATCCTCAGACAAATACTGGAAAGAAGATTTCTGTGAATCTGCTTTGTTTTAGATATATTTATTCGTCTCTCATAGTTAAAACATTAATTATATTACGCAGTTTGGAAACTCCGTCATGCACAGATCCGTGATGGGACATTCGGGAGCACATTCAGGCCTACTGTGAAAGAGGCGATATCTTCAGATAAACACGAGATACAAGCTTTATGAGAAACTATTTTATAATGTATGCATTCCACTCAGGGAGTTATACTTCTTTTCTTACAAGGCAGTGTTTGAACACTGTTCCTGTGAAACTGAAAACGTGATATTTCGGAACGCATTGAGGACTATGGCGAATAGTGAAATATACTGAAATAAAATCGAGGAAGAAGTGTTCCAAGAATCTGGTCTCTGATAAGTGCATTCACTTCACAGTGTTAATGCTGACTCTATGTTGCCCAGTTTCGAAACTCTCTCATTGAACAATCTATGAAGGGATAATTAGTGATGCCTGGAGGGTTGTGGTGAGCGAGGAAATGCCTTCCGATGAAACCTGCAAAGAAACGTTCTGAGCAACTGCTTTGCGATGTGTTTATATGTCTCATAGAGTTCAAACATTCTTTGGATTTGATATTCGAGAGCACTTTTAGGCTTACGGTGAAAAAAGAAATATGTTCAGACCGAAACTGGAGAGAAGCTTTCTGAGGAACTGCTTTGTGACGTGTGCTTTCCAGTCACAGTGTTATATCTCTCTTCTCATACAGCGGGGAACCTCTTTTGGAGAAACCCTCATAGTGCTTCCCAATGTCCCATCACACGCTAAACATACACAGGGTTATAAAACTACTCAACGTAAGGAGAGGCTTAACTAAGTGAGGGGAATTAAGACCACATAGGGTAGTTTCACAAAAACCTTCATTCTGGATTTTACCAGAGGATATTTCTTTCTCCATGCTCTAAGGATCGTTCCAAATGTTCTTACTCAGATTCCACAAAAACAGTGATTTCAATCTGCACAATCCAAAGATTGGTTTAAACCTACGAGACGAATACACACATCGCAAAGCAGTTGCTCAGAAAGTTACTCTGCAGGTTTCATCGGAAGGTGTTTCCTTGCTCACCACAAGCCTCTGGACGTCACTAAATATCCCTTCACAGATTCTTCAGAGACAGAATTTCGAAACTGAGCAACATAGTGTAAGTATAAATTCTGTGAAGTGACTGCACGTATCAGATAACACATTCTTGGAATGCTTCTTTCTCGATTTCATTGTAGTATATTTCACTATTTGCCATAGTCCTCAGTGTGCTCTGAAATATCACATTTTCGGTTACACAGGAACAGTGTTTAAACACTGCCTTGTGAGAAAAGAGGTATAACTCCCTGAGCAGAATGCATACATCACAAGTAGTTTCTCAGAAAGCTTCTATCCAGTTTTTATCGGAAGATATCTCCTCTTTCAACATTGGCCTGAATGTCTTCCCGAATGTCCCTTCATGGATTCGTGCATGATGGAGTTTCCAAACTGCGTAATATAAGAAAGGTTTGAACTACGCGAGATGAATAGGTATATCTAACATGAAGCAGTTTCACAGAAAACTTCTTTCCAGGTTTGTCTGAGAATATTTCCTTTTTCACCATAGTCTTCCCTATACTCCCGAATGTCTCTTGGTAGCTTTTTCTCCAGAAGGGATTCCGGAATCCTCTAGGAGAGGAAAGGTATATTTCTGTGAGTGGAATGCACACGTCACAAAGCAGCTCCACAGAAAGCTTCTTTCCAGTTTCTATCTGAAGACGTTTCCTTTCTCGCTGTACTCTCAAATTGCTCTTGAATATGTCTTCGCAGTCTAAACAAAAACACTGTTATGATACGGCTCAGTGAAAAGGGAAGCTTAACTGTGTGAGCAGAATTCACGTGACACAGAGCAGTTTCACAGAAAGCTTCCTTCTGGTTTCTCTCTGAGGTTATTTCTTTTTCAGGGTATTCTAAGGAGCGTCTCCAAATGGCCTTTCTCAGATTCCACAGAAACAGTGATTTCAAACTGCTCAATCCAAAGAATGATTTTGCCCTTGGGATGAGTGCAAACATCACAAAATAGTTGCACAGAAAGGTTATCTCCAATTTTCAATGGGAGACATTTCCTTGCTCAATCAGGTCTCCGGTTGACAGATACTATCCCGTCACAGAACCCTGAAAAGCTGACTTTCAAACTGGGAAATATAGAGTAAGTTTTAACCCTGTGAAAAGAATGGGCATGTCAGAGAGCAGATTCTTAGACTGATTTTTTCTGTTGTTTATTGTACGACATTTCACTTTTTGCTATTGTCTTCAATGTGCTCTGAATATCACTCTTTTGGTTTCAAAGGAACAGTGTTCAAACTGTGCCTTATGAGAAGTACATTAAAACCCCCTGAGTGGAAAGCACACATGACCAAGCAGTTTCTCAGAAAGCTTCTCTCCAGTTTTTATCTGACTATATATCCTATTTGACCATAGGCCCGAATGTGATCCCTAATCACATCCACGGGGGAGATTCCAAGCTGCATAATGTTAAGAAAGCTTCTTTTATGTGAGAAGAACAAACAAAGAAAAAAGCAGATTCACAGAAAGCTTCTTTCCAGTTTTTATCTGAAGATACCTCCTTTTTCACCATATTCCTGAGTGTGCTCCCGAAGGTCCCTTCATGGATCTGTGCATGATGGTTTTCAAGCTGTGTAAGGAAACCTTATTTATGTGAAATGATTACACATATCACAGAGTAGTTTCATAGAAAACTTGTTTCCAGGTTTTGTCTGAAGCTATTTCCCTAATCATCATTGGCATAAACATGCTCCCGAATATTACTTGGTACTTGTTTCTCCAAAAGGGTTTCCCTGACGCTGTATGAGAAGAGATGTATAACACTATGAGTGGAATCCACACGTCTCAAAGCATTTCCTCTGAAAGCTTCTGTCCAGTTTCATTCTGGACATATTTCCTTATTCTTCATAAGCCTCAAAGTGCTATCGAATGTCCCATCACACGGTAAACATACACAGGGATATAAAACTACTCAATGAAAGGAGAGGCTTAACTAAGCAAGAGGAATTAAGACGACACAGTGTAGTTTCACAGAAAGCTTCCTTCTGGATTTTACCTGAGGATATTTCTTTCTCCATGTTCTAAGGATCATTCCCAAATGTCTTTCCTCAGATTCCACGAAAACAGTGATTTCAATCTGTTCAATCCAAAGAACGGTTTAAATATAGGAGACGAATACACACATTGCAAAGCAGTTGCTCAGAGAGTTACTCTGCAGGTTTCATCGGAAGATGTTTCCTTGCTCACCACAAGCCTCCGGCCATCACTAAATATCCCTTCACAGATTCTTCAAAGACAGAATTTCGAAACTGGGCAACATAGAGTAAGCATGAATTCTGTGAAGTGAATGCACATATCAGAGAGCAGATTCTTAGAACGCTTTTTTCTCGATTTTATACAGTATATTTCACTATTTGCCATAGTCCACAATGTGGTCGGAAATGTCACTTTTTCGGTTACACTGAAACAATGTTTAAACACTGCCTTGTGAGAAAAGACTTAAAACACCCAGAGCGCAATGCATACATTGCAAGTATTTTTCAGAAAGCTTCTATCCAATTTTTATCTGAAGATATCTCCTCTTTCACTGTAGTCCTGAATGTGTTCCGAAATGTCACCTTGCAGTTTCAAGCATGACGGAGTTTCAAAACTGCTAATATAAGAAAGGTTTGAACTATGCGAGATGAATTGATATATCTAACGTGAAGAAGTTTCACAGAAATCTTCTCTCCAGTTTTGTCTGAGGATATTTCTTTTTTCACCATACCTTCCATGTACTCCCGAATGTCTCTTGGTAGCTTTTTTTTTTTTTTTTTTATTATACTTTAAGTTCTAGGGTACATGTGCACAACGTGCAGGTTACATATGTATACATGTGCCATGTTGGTGTGCTGCATCCATCAACTCGTCAGCACCCATCAATTCATCATTTATATCAGGTATAACTCCCCAATGCAATCCCTCCCCCCTCCCCCCTCCCCATGATAGGCCCCAGTGTGTGATGTTCCCCTTCCCGAGTCCAAGTGAGCTCATTGTTCAGTTCCCACCTATGAGTGAGAACATGCGGTGTTTGGTTTTCTCTTCTTGTGATAGTTTGCTAAGAATGATGGTTTCCAGCTGCATCCATGTCTCTACAAAGGACGCAAACTCATCCTTTTTTATGGCTGCATAGTATTCCATGGTGTATATGTGCCACATTTTCTTA
>NC_045437.1:70476685-70563902 GCF_002776525.5 Piliocolobus tephrosceles
CAACAGTGTAAAAGTGTTCCTATTTCTCCACATCCTCTCCAACACCTATTGTTTCCTGATTTTTTAATGATTGCCATTCTAACTGGTGTGAGATGGTATCTCATTGTGGTTTTGATTTGCATTTCTCTGATGGCCAGTGATGATGAGCATTTTTTCATGTGTCTGTTGGCTGTATGAATGTCTTCTTTTGAGAAATGTCTGTTCATATCCTTTCCCCACTTTTGGATGGGGTTGTTTGTTTTTTTCTTGTATATTTGCTTGAGTTCTTTGTAGATTCTGGAAATGAGCCCTTTGTCAGATGAGTAGATTGCAAAAATTTTCTCCCATTCTGTAGGTTGCCTGTTCACTCTGATGGTAGTTTCTTTTGCTGTGCAGAAGCTCTTTAGTTTAATGAGATCCCATTTGTCAATTTTGGCTTTTGCTGCCGTTGCTTTTGGTGTTTTAGACATGAAGTCCTTGCCCACGCCTATGTCCTGAATGGTACTACCTAGATTTTCTTCTAGGGTTTTTATGGTATTAGGTCTAACATTTAAGTCTCTAATCCATCTTGAATTAATCTTCGTATAAGGAGTAAGGAAAGGATCCAGTTTCAGCTTTCTACTTATGGCTAGCCAATTTTCCCAGCACCATTTATTAAATAGGGAATCCTTTCCCCATTTCTTGTTTTTCTCAGGTTTGTCAAAGATCAGATGGTTGTAGATGTGTGGCATTATTTCTGAAGGCTCCGTTCTGTTCCATTGGTCTATATGAACTTCCATTCACAATTGCTTCAAAGAGAATAAAATACCTAGGAATCCAACTTACAAGGGATGTAAAGGACCTCTTCAAGGAGAACTACAAACCACTGCTCAGTGAAATCAAAGAGGACACAAACAAATGGAAAAACATACCATGCTCATGGATAGGCAGAATCAATATTGTGAAAATGGCCATACTGCCCAAGGTAATTTATGGATTCAATGCCATCCCCATCAAGCTACCAATGAGTTTCTTCACCGAATTGGAAAAAACTGCTTTAAAGTTCATATGGAACCAAAAAAGAGCCCGTATTGCCAAGACAATCCTAAGTCAAAAGGACAAAGCCAGAGGCGTCACGCTACCTGACTTCAAACTATACTACAAGGCTACAGTAACCAAAACAGCATGGTACTGGTACCAAAACAGAGATCTTGGTAGCTTTTTCTCCAAAAACGATTCCAGAATCCTCTAGGAGAAGAAATGTATATTTCTTTCTTCTTTTTTTTTTTAGATAAAAATTTAAATAAGATTTATTTTTTCTTTATAATGTTTGTGTAATAAATTAGTATGCATTATAATGTACATTTATGTATATAAATTATTTTGGATATAACAAATGTTTTATCACTTATGAATGAGTAAAGTTAAAACCCCATAACTTCCTCAAATGTTACTTAAAGGAATTATTTGATAAATATGGTACTGTTCTGAAATGGAAACTGGACCAAAAGAGTCTACTATCTCAGCAGGAAGGTTCAGCAAATCAGGTTATACATATGGCTTCTTGTCCAACCTAGACTTGAACACAGTCCTTCAACTTCCAGTTTTCCAAGAGCAGATACTGTCTACTGCCTGCGGAAAGGTATATTTCTGTAAGTGGAATGCACATGTCACAAAGCAGCACCTCAGAAAGCTTCTCTCCAGTTTCTATCTGAAGACGTTTCCTTTCTCACTGTAACCTTCAAATCACTCCTGAATATCCCTTCGTAGTCTAAATGAAAACAGTGTTATGATACTGCTCCATAAAAAGAGAAGCTTAACTGTGTGAGTGGAATTCACGTGTCACAAAACAGTTTAACAGAAAGCTTCCTTCTGGTTTCTCTCTGAGGTTACTTCTTTTTCAGGATATTCTAAGGAACGTCTCCAAATGTCCTTTCTCAGATGCCTCAGAAACAGTGACTTCAAACTGCTCAATCCAAAGAATCATTTAAGTCTTTGAGACGAATACAAACATCACAAAAGATTTGTGTAGAAAGCCTCTCTCCAATTTTCAATGGGAGACATTTTTTTGCTCGACACAGGCCTCTGGTTGCCACTTACTATTCCTTCGCAGAATCCTCAGATGCTGACTTTCAAACTGGGAAATGTAGGGTAATCTTTAACCCTGTGAAAAGAATGGGCATGTCAGAGAGCAGTTTCTTCAAGTGCTTCTTTCTGTTTTTTATTGGACGACATTTCACTTTTTGCCATAGTCTTCAATGTGCTCCGAATATCACTCTTTTGGTTTTACAGGAACAGTGTTAAAATGGTGCTTTATGAGAAGAACATTAAAACTCACTGAGTAGAATGCACACATCACCGAGCAGTTTCTCAGAAAGCTTCTCTCCAGTTTTTATCTGACTATATTTCCTATTTGACCATAGGCCCAAATGTGATCTCAAATATCTCTTCGAGGATCCATCCACGAGGGATTTTTCAAGCTGCATTATGTAAAGTAAGCTTCATCTATGTGAGAAGAATAAACATAGAAAAAAACAGATTCACAGAAAGCTTATTTTCAGTTTTTATCTGAAGATATTTTCTTTTTCACCATAGTCCTGAGTGTGCTCCCGAAAGTCCCTTCATGGAACCTTCCATGACAGTTTTCAAGCTGTATCATGTAAGGAAACCTTTATCTCTGTGAGATGATTACACATATCACAGAGTAGTTTAAGAGAAAGATTATTTACAGGTTTTGTCTGAGGCTATTTCCCTTTTCATCATCGGCATCAACATGCTCCCGAATATCACTTGGTACCTGTTTCTCCAAATAAGTTTCCCCGACGCTGTATGAGAAGAGAAGTATAACAATGTGAGTGGAATGCACACGTCACAAAGATGTTCCACAAAAAGCTTCTCTTCAGTATCGGTGTGAACAGATTTCCTTTTTGACCATAAGCCTCAAAGTGCTCCTGAATTTACCATCACACGCTAAACCTACACAGCATTATAAAACTATTCAACATAAGGAAAGGCTTAACTGAGTGAAAGGAATTGAGACGACGCAGATTAATTTCACAGAAAGCTTCCTTGTGGATTTTACCTGAGGATATTTCTTTTTCCATGTTCTAAGGATCGTTCCCAACTGTCCTTCCTTAGATTCCACGAAAACAGTGATTTCAATCTGCTCAATCCGAAAAACCGTTTAAATCTAGGAAACGAATACACAGATCACAAAGCAGTTGCTCAGAAAGTTACTCTGCAGGTTTCATCGGAAGATGTTTCCTTGCTCACCACAAGCCTCCGGGCGTCACTAAATATCCCTTCACAGATTCTTCAAAGACAGAATTTTTAACCTGGGCAACATAGAGTAAGCATAAATTCTGTGAAAGGAATACTTATATCAGACAGTAGATTCTTGGAACGCTTCTTCCTCGATTTTATTTCAGTATATTTCATTATTCGTCAGAGTCCTCAGTGCACTCCAAAATATCACCTTTTTGGTTTCACAGAAACAGTGTTTAATTCCTGCCTTGTGAGAAAAGAGGTATAATTCCTTGAGTGGAATGCATACATCACAAAATAGTTTTTCTGAAAGCTGCTTTCCAGTTTTTATCTGATATATCTCCTGTTTGACCTGAGGCTTGCATGTGCTCCCGAATGTCCCTTCGTGGATACGTGCATGGCGGAGTTTCCAAACAGCGTAATATAAGAAAGGTTTGAACTATGTGAGATGAATAGATATATCTAACACAAAGCAGTTTAACAGAAATCTTCTTTCAGCTTTGTCTGAGGATAGTTTCTTTTACACCATAGCCGTCCCTATAGTCCTGAATGGTCTCTTGGAAGATTTTTCTCCAAAAGGGATTCCGATATCCTCTAGGAGAATAAAGGTATATTTCTGTGAGTGGAATGCAGACGTCACAAAGCAGTTTCATGGAAAGATTCTCTCCAGTTTCGGTGAACATATTTCCTTTTTACCCATATGCCTCAAAGTGCTTCTGAGTTCCCATCACACGCTAAACATACACAGGGTTATAAAACTACTCACGTAAGGAGAGGCGTAACTAAGTGAGAAGAATTGAGATGACACAGAGTAGTTTCACAGAAAGCTTCCTTCTGTATTTTACCTGAGGATATTTCTTTCTCCATGTTCTAAGAATCGTTCCCAAATGTCCTTCCTCAGATTCCAAAAAAACAGTGATTTCAATCTGCTGTATCCAACGAATGCGTAAATCTCTGAGACAAATACACACATCGCAAAGCAGTTGCTCAGAAAATTACTCTGCTGGTTTCATTGGAAGATGTTTCCCTGCTCACCCAAGCCTCCTGGCACCACTAAATATCCCTTCACACATTCTTCAAACACAGAATTTCGAAACTGGGCAACATCGAGTCGGCATAAATTCTGTGAAGTGAATGCACATATCAGAGACCAGATTCCTGGAACGCTTCTTTCTCAATTTTATTTCAGTATATTTCACTTTTGCCGTAGTCCTCAATGTGCTCTGAAATATCACTTTTTTGGTTACACAGAATCAGTGTTTAAACACTGTCTTGTGGGAAAGAGTTGCAAATCTCTGAGCGGAATGCATACATCACAAGTAGTTTGTCAGAAAGCTTCTATCCAGTTTTTATCTGCAGATATCTCCTCTTTCACCCTAGGCCTGAATATTCTCCGAAATGTCCCTTCGCGGATTCGTGCATGATGGAGTTTCCAAACTGCATAGTATAAGAAAGGTTTTAACTATGCGAGATGAATAGATATATCTAACATGAAGCAGTTTCACAAAAACTTTCATTACAGTTTTTGTCTGAGGATATTTCCTTTTTCAACTTAGCCGTCCCTACACTCCTGAATGTCTCTTGGTAGCTTTTTCACCAAAAGGGATTCCAGAATCCTCTAGGAGAATAAAGGTATATTTCTGTGAGTGGAATGTACATGTCACAAAGCAGCTCCTCAGAAAATTTCTATCCAGTTTCTATCTGAAGACGTTTCCTTTCTCACCATAACCCTCAAATCACTCCTGAATATCCCTTCGCAGTCTAAACAAAAACAATGTTATGATACTGGTAAATGAAAAGAGAAGCTTAACTGTGTGAGTGGAATTCACGTGACACAGAGCAGGTTCACAGAAAGCTTCTTTCTGGCTTTTCTCTGAGGGTATTTCTTTTTCAGGGTATTCTAAAGAGCGTCTCCAAATGTCCTTTCTCAGATTCCACAGAAAGAGTGATTTCAAACTGCTCAATCCAAAGAATTATTTAACTCTTTGAGATGAATACAAACATCACAAAAGAGATACACAGAAAGCTTCTCTCCAATTTTCGATGGGAGACATTTCCTTGCTCGACACAGGCCTCTGGTTGCCACTTACTATCCCTTCGTGGAAACCTCAGAGGCCGACTTTCAAACGGGTAAATGTAGAGTAAGCTTTAACCCTGTGAAACGAATGGGCATGTCAGAGAGCAGTTTGTACGAGTGCTTCTTTCCTTTTTTTCTTGGATGACATTTCACTTTTTGCCATAGTCTTCAAAGTGTTCTGAATATCCCTCTTTTGGTTTTACAGGAACGGTGTTCAAACTGTGCGTTATGAGAAGAACATTAAAACTCCCTGAGTGGAATGCACATATCACCAAGCTTTTTCTCAGAAAACTTATCTCCAATTTTAATCTGACTCTATTTCCTATTTGACCATAGGCCCAAATGTGATCACAAATATTCCTTCGTGGATCCATCCACGAGGGAGTTTCCAAGCTGCATAATGTAAAGAAAGCTTCATCAATGTAGAAGCTGTAGATGTAGAGTAGTTTCCTAGAAAGCTTCTTTCCAGGTTTTGTCTGAGGTTATTTCCCTTTTCATCATCAGCATCAACATGCTCCCGAATATCACATGGTACCTGTTTCTCCAAAAGGATTCTCTCGACGCTGTATGAGAAGAGAGGTATAACATTGTGAGTGGAATGCACACGTCACAAAGCAGTTCCTGTGAAAGCTTCTCTCCAGTTTCTGTCTGAACATATTTCCTTTTTCACTGTAGGCCTCAAAGTGCTCCCGAATGTCCCATCACATGCTATACATACACGGGGTTATAAAGCTATTCAACGTAAGTGTTTGAAAAAACGGAGGCAAGATGGCGCACTTCCGGGTTCTTCATCAGCATGTTATCCCGTGCAAGCGAATATGCAGCCATCGCCTGGGAAGGTGCAGACCAAACAGCCATGTGCCAGGTGAGGTCAATTCGAAAAGACCAAGATTTACCTGGTCGCACATATGGAACACACCAGAC
Organism: Piliocolobus tephrosceles; assembly: GCF_002776525.5. NCBI lineage: Eukaryota > Metazoa > Chordata > Mammalia > Primates > Cercopithecidae > Piliocolobus > Piliocolobus tephrosceles. The sequence continues at coordinate 70,482,909 of NC_045437.1, forward strand.
ACGCCCGTGCCCTGCCTACTGCCCTCCAACTCCTAGAAAAGCTTTAACCCTGTGAAAAGAATGGGCATGTCAGAGAGCATTTTCCTCGAGTGCTTCTTTATGTTTTTTATTGGACATTTCACTTTTTGCCATAATGCTCAAAGTGTTCCGAATACCACCCTAACCATTCTAACAGACATACATAATTATTTACATATAGGACCCAAAGCCTTATGCAATTTTCTAAATCTCCTCCTCCACTGTCCAACACTACAAACACACTTGATCGTAAGATCACCAAGCAGAGTTCTACCTGCCTAAAGGCAAATTCTCAAGGAGCATTGCATAATCCCCATCCCAGCCATCAACTCAGAGGACACCAATCAGGTGAAGTTTGGCAAATTGATTTCACACATATGCCAAAGCATAAAAAATTCAAATACCTCTTAACCCTTGTGGACACTTTTTCAGGGTGAATAGAGGCCTATCATACCACAGGAGAAACCGCAAACATTGTTGCCTCTATACTGAACATATTATCCCTAGGTTTGGCCTCCCAGTCACTCTTCAACCCGACAACGGTCCAGCATTCATCTCTAAGGTAGGCCAACAGGTGGCATTCCTCCTACACATCACCTGGAAACTCCACATCCCTCATAGGCCTCAGTCTTCTGGTAAGGTGGAAAAGGCTAATGGACTCATCAAACAACAGCTCACCATACTCTCAGTCAAAACCCGGCAGTCATGGGTAACTCTCCTTCCCTTATCCCTGACCCGGCTGTGGGTAGCACCTCGAAGCCCAACAGGCCTCAGTCCTTTCGAATTAGTCTACGGACGGCTCCTAACCCTCCAGCAAATATCTTCGCTGCCCGCCCCTTTGGTGAACTACCTCCCATATCTCACTCTTCTCAGACAACTCCTAAGACAACACGCTGAGTTAGCACACCCTCCGCCAACAGACGCCAACACCCCACATCTCTCCCTCAGTCCCAGAGACCAAGTATACATAAAATATATCCAAGCCAAAGACTTACAGCCCAGGTGGAAAGGCCCATACACTGTCCTCCTGTCTACACCTACAGCAGGAAAACTCCTAGGACACACACATTGTATTCATATTTCCCAGGTAAAATGGGCGCTCACCGAGAACAATCAGTGGACATTAGTTCAACTTTCCCCCACTCTCCTCAAACTTACAAAACTTCCTTGACTATCTCATGCTCCCCAACCCCTGGCGCTTAGCTCGCTTTCTCACCATCCTCTACATAAACGTATCAGACTTTCAATACTTAACCCCAGACCCATATCTACCTCCAGACAAGAGTCCAGAGCAGTGGTTCTCCTGTCTCCTAACCTTCATCAAACACCTTCAGTGGCAATGGACACTGCTGAAAATGAAGTCTCATTTTATACTTATATTGCTGTCTCACTCATACACTGAGACCTTTGCTAGTCCTCCTAGTGTTTGGCAATTTTTTTCATCACTGAAACTTGGTCACAAGACAGCCGAACACGCTCCGTATTACATAGTTCTGCCAGTTGTCTTCCTTAAGGCTGCCAAACTTCTCTCCGGAAAATAGACACCCTTCTCATGGCTCACACTTGTCCGCCAAGGGCTAAACTTAAACTACACTGTCAATATAACCAATCTCTCCCATTGCTTCCTCTGTGAGGCTTTAGAAGCACCCCCCCCCCCCAGTGGCAGCCCCCTGCCCATGGTCTTCAACACAACTGTTCAAACATCCCACAATTTACTCACACTCCAGGCACCACTATACCAAAATCCAAATAGCCCAATCCTTCCTTTTTCTTATTCAACCCCAAATTCATCCTGGGGTAATCATACTCAGGTGCCCAATGGAGGCCAAATAGCCCCCATTGGAGGCAATTTCTGGTGCAAGGGGTCCCTTTCTAAAACGTTTAACCAAACTGTCACAACTCAATCTCAATCTCTCTGTGTCCCAGTATCCTTAGTGCCCAGCCTCACCCTGTATAGCAAGGCTGAACTAGTCGAACTGATATTGCAGATGCACCCTCCTGCCAATCACTTAACAAAAACGGGCTGTTATCCTCCCTCTAGTTATTGGAATCAGCTGAAAGCCTGGACTCCCTGCAGCACCGAACTACCTCAATAGCCCAAGTAGCTGCCCAAAACAGGCGAGCCCTAGCCTTGCTTACAGCCGAAAAAGTAGGAACTTGTCTCTTCCTTGGAGAAGAGTGCTGCAATTATGTTAGTGGGTCAGGCCTAGTAGACACTAACATTCAAACCCTCAATAAAATAAAAAACTGAAATACAGAACCTTAATACCCCAACCTTGCCAGGAACTTCCTTCTGGGTTTTGCCCGTATTCCAAAAAATACTTCCATTCCTCATTCCTATACTAATACTGTGTGTTATTTTATTCTTCCTCTGTACGTCCAAATACAAAATATAGGCCCCGACCTTAACGACGCCCCTTAAGAGCAGGAAGTAGCCAGACAGACCACGGCGTCCCTTATCACTATTATGAATCAAAGATAGGACAGTTTGGATAAACGGAGACAAGACTTCCGGGTTCTTCATCACCAACTTTTGCCACGCAAGCGAAAATGCAGCCAGCGCCCGGGAAGGTGCAGACCAACCGGCCATCCGTCAGGTGACGTCAATCCGAAGAGACCAAGATTTACCTGGTCGCACATATGGAATGCCCCTGACACGCCCACGCCCCACCTATTGCCCTCCCACTCTTAGAAAAGCCGCTCCCGGTGAGCATCTCGTGCAGAGTTCCCAGCCCCCCACTCCTGTCGGGACTGCATTAGGAACTCCGTTTGAGAGCTCCACAGGGCGACTCTCTTGGCCTCCTTTGCCAGAGGCCGACAGACGTCTTCCTACACACCTTCTTCCCTGAAGCTAGGTGACCAAAAATAAATTTGCAGTTTTGCTACTACCCTTGCCTAATCGCTGGTTCTTTTGTGCTCGCTCTGGTGGTCTTAGAAAAACAAATCAGTAAGGAGAGGCATAACTAAGCGAGAGGAATTAAGATGACACAGAGTAGTTTAACAGAAAGCTTCCTTCTGGACTTTACCTGAGGATACTTCTTTCTCCATGTTCTAAGAATCGTTCCAAAATGTCCTTCCTCAGATTCCACAAAAACAGTGATTTCAATCTGCACACTGCAAAGAAGGGTTTAAATCTATGAGACGAATACACTCATTGCAAAGCAGTTCCTAAGAAAATTACTCTGCAGGTTTCATCGGAAGATGTTTCCTTCCTCACCACAAGCCTCCGGGCGTCATTAATATCCCTTCACAGATTCTTCAAAGACAGAATTTCGAAATTGGGCAACATAGAGTAAGCATAAATTCTGTGAAGAAATGCACATACCAGAGAGCAGATTCTTGGATCGCTTCTTCCTCGAATTTATTTCAGGATATTTCACTATCGCCATAGTCCTCAATGCACTCTGAAGTATCACTTTTCGTTTTCACAAAAACAGTGTTCAAACCCTGCCTTGTGAGAAAAGAGGTATAACGTCCTGAGTGGAATGCATACATCACAAAATAGTTTCTCAGGAAGCTTCTTTCGAGTTTTTATGTGATGATATCTCCTCTGTCACCGAAGGCCAGAATGCGCTCCTGAATGTCCCTATGCAAATCCGTGCATGATGGAGTTTCCAAACTGTGCAATATAAGAAAGGTTTGAACTATGCGAGATGAATAGATATATCTAATACAAAGCGGTTTCACAGAAATCTTCTTTCCAGTTTTTGTTTGAGGATATTTCCTTTTTCACCATAGTCATCCCAATACTCCCGAATGTCTCTTGGTAGCTTTTTCACCAAAAGGGATACCGGAATCCTCTACAAGAAGAAAGGTGTATTTCTGTGAGTGTTATGCACACGTCACAAAGCAGCTCCTCCGAAAGCTTCTCTCCAGGTTCTATCTGAAGACGTTTCCTTTCTCACCATAACCCTCAAATCGCTCCTGAATATCACTTCACCGTCTAAACAAAAACAGTGTTTTGATAATCCTCATTGAAAAGAGAAGTTTAACTGTGTGAGCGGAATTTATGTGACCCAGAGTAGGTTCACAAAAAGCATCCTTCTGGTTTCTCTCTGAGTTTATTTCTTTTTCAGGATATTCTATAGAGTGTCTCCAAATGTCCTTTCTCAGATTCCACAGAAACAGTGATTTCAAACTGCTCAATCCAAAGAATGATTTAACTCTTTGATATGAATACAAACATCACAAAAGTGTTGCGCAGAAAGCTTCTCTCCAATTTTCGAAGGGAGTTATTTCCTTGCTGGACACAGATCTCCGGTTGCCAATTACTATTTCTTCGCAGAACCCTCTGAGGCTGACTTTCAAACTGGGAAATGTACAGTAAGCTTTAACCCTGTGAAAAGAATGGGCATGTCAGAGAGCACTTTCTTCGAGTGCTTCTTTCTGATTTTTATTGGACGATGTTTCACTTTTTGCCATAGTCTTCAATGTGCTCCGAATATCACTCTTTTGCTTTTACAGGAAAAGTGTTCAAACTATGCCTACGAGAAAAACATTAAAACTCCCTGAGTGGAATGCACACATCAGCAAGCAGTTTCTCAGAAAGCTTCTCCCCAGTTTTTATCCGACGCTATTTCCTATTTGACCATAGGCCCGAATGTAATCCCAAATATCCCTTCGTGCATCCATCCACGAGGGAGTTTCCAAGGTGTGTAGTGTAAAGAAAGCTTCACCTATGTGAAAAGAATAAACATAGGAAAAAAAAGATTCACAGAAAGCTTCTTTCCAATTTTTATCTGAAAATATTTCCTTTTTCACCATAGTCCGGAGTGTGCTCTCGAGCGTCCCTTTGTGGATCCCTCCATGACAGTTTTCAAGCTGTGTAATGTAAGTAAACCTTTATCTCTGTGAGATGATTACGCATATCACAGAGTAGTTTCCTAGAAAGCTTCCTTTGAGATTTTGTCTGAGGCTATTTCCCTTTTCATCATTGGCATCAATATGCTCCTGAGCATCACTCATTACGTGTTTCTCCAAAAGGGTTTCCCCGATGCTGTATGAGAAGAGAGGTATAACAGTGTGAGTGGAATGCACACGTCACAAAGCAGTTCCTCACAAAGCTTCTCTTCAGTTTCGGTCTGAACATATTTCCGTTTTCACCGTAAGCCTCAAAGTGCTTCCGAATGTCCCATCACACGCTAAACATACACACGGTTATAAAACTACTCCATGTAAGGAGAGGCTTACCTAAGTGATAGGAATTATGAAGACACAGAATAGTTTCACGGAAAGCTTCCTTCTGGACTTTACCTGAGGATATTTCTTTCTCCATGATCTAAGAGTCGTTCCCAAATGTCTTTCCTCCGATTCCACAAAAACAGTGATTTCAGTCTGCTCAATCCAAAGAACGATTTAAATCTAGGAGACAAGTACACACATCACAAAGCAGTTGCTCAGAACGTTACTCTGCAGGTTTCATTGGAAGATGTTTCCTTGCTCACCACAAGCCTCCGGGTGTCACTAAATATCCCTTCACGGATACTTCAAAGACAGAATTTCGAAAGTGGACAAGGTAGAGTAAGCATAAATTCTGTGAAGTGAATGCACATATCAGAGAGCAGATTCTTGGAACGCTTCTTTCTCGATTTTATTTCAGTGTATTTCACTATTTGCCGTAGTCTTCAGTGCGCTCCGAAATATCACATTTTCGATTACACAGGAACAGTGTTTAAACACTACCTTGTGAGAAAAGAGGTATAACTACCCGAGCGGAATGGAGAGATCACAAGTGGTTTCTCAGAAAGCTTCTATCCAATTTTTATCTGAAGATATCGCCTCTTTCACTGTTTGCCTGAATGTGCTCCCGAATGTCCCTTCGCGGATTTTTGCATGACAGAGTTTCCAAACTGCGTAATATAAGAAAGGTTTGAACTATGCGAGATGAATAGCTATATCTAGCACGAAGCAGTTTCACAGAAATCTTCTTTCCAGGTTTTTCTGAGGATATTTCCTTTTTCACCATAGCCGTCCCTATACTGAAGAATGCCTCTTGGTAGCTTTTTCTCCAAAAGGGATTCCGGAATCCTCTGGGAGACGAAAGGTATATTTCTGTGAGTGGAATGCACACGTCACAAAGCAGCTCCTTGGAAAGCTTCTCTATAGTTTCCATCTGAAGACGTTTCCTTTCTCACCATAACCCTCAAATCGCTCCTGAATATGCCTTTACAGTTTAAACAGAAACAGTATTATGATACTGCTCAATGAAAGAGAAGTTTAACTTTGTGAGCGGAGTTCACATCACACAAAGCAGGTGCACATAAAGCTTCCTTCTGGTTTCTCTCTGAGGTTATGGCTTTTTCAGAATATTATAAAGAGCATCTAGAAATGTCCTTTTTGGATTCCACAGAAACAGTGATTTCAACCTACTCAATCCAATAGTGATTTAATTCTTTGAGATGAACACAAACATCTAAAAAGAGTTGCGCAGAAAGCTTCTCTCCAATTTTTGATGCGAGACATTTCCTTGCTCCCCACAGTCCTCTGGTGGCCACTTACTTTCCCTCCACAGAAACCTCAGAGGCTGACTTTCAAACTGGGAAATGTAGAGTAAGCTGTAACCCTTTGAAAAGAAAGGGCATGTCAGAGAGCAGTTTCTTTGTGTACTTCTTTCTCTTTTTTATTGGAAGACTTTTCACTTTTTGCCATAATTTTCAATGTGCTCCGAATATCACTCTTTTTGTTTTACAGGAACAGTGTTCAAACTGTGCCTTCTGAGTAGAACATTAAAACTCCCTGAGTGGAATGCACATATCACCAAGCAGTTCCTCAGAAAGTTTCTCTCCAGTTTTTTTCTGACTATATTTCCTATTTAACCATAGGCCTGTATGTGATCCCATATATGCCTTCGTGGATCCATCCCCGAGGGAGTTTCCAAGCTGCATAATGTAAAGAAAGCTTCATCTTTGTGAGAAAAATAAATATATAAAAAAGCAGATTCACAGAAAGCTTCTTTCCGGTTTTTTCTGAAGATATTTCCTTTTTCACCATAGTCTTTAGTGTGCTCCCAAAAGTCCCTTCGTGGATCCGTCCATGACAGTTTTCAAGCTTTGTAATGTAAGGAAACCTTTATCTCTGTGAGATGATTACCCATATCACAGAGTAGTTTCATAGAAAGCTCCTTTCAAGGTTTTGCCTGAGGCAATTTCCCTTTTCATCATCGGCATCAACATGCTCCCGAATATCACTTGGTACCTGTTTCTCCAAAAGGGTTTCATTGACCGTGTATTAGAAGAGAGATACAACACTGTGAGTGGAATGCACACGTCACAAAGCAGTTCCTCAGAAAGCTTCTCTCCAGTTTCAGTCTGAATATATTGCTTTTTTCACCAGAAGCCTCAAAGTGCTCCCGAATGTCCCATCGCACGCTAAACATACACAGGGTTATAAAACTACTCAATGGAAGGAGAGGCTTAACTACACGAGAGGAATTAAGACGACACAGAGTATTTTCACAGAAAGCTTCCTTCTGGATTTTACCTGAGGATATTTTTTTCTCCATGTTCTAAGGTTCGTTCCCAAATGTCCTTTTTCAGATTCCACAAAAACAGTGATTTCAATCTGCTCAATCCTAAGAACGGTTTAAATCTTTGAGACGAATACACACATCGCAAAGCAGTTGCTCAGAAAGTTACTCTGCAGGTGTCATCGGAAGATATTTTCTTGCTCAACACAAGCCTCCGGGCATCACTAAATATCCCTTAACAGATTCTTCAAACAGCAGAATTTCGAAACTGGGCAACATAGAATAAGCATAAACTCTGACGTGAATGCACACATCACAGAGCAGATTGTTCGAATGCTTCTTTCTCTATTTTATTTCAGTATATTTCATTATTTACCTTAGTCCTCACTATGCTCCGAAAAATCGTTGTTTCATTTTCACAGGTACAGTGATCAAACCCTGCCTTGTGAGAAAAGTGGTATAACTCCCTGAGTGGAATGCATATATCACAAAGTAGTTTCTCAGAAATCCTCATTCCAGTTTTTATCTGATGATATCTCCTCCTTCAACGAAGGCCAGACTGTGCTCCCGAATGTCCCTTCACAGATCCGTGCATGAGGGAGTTTCCAAACTGCATAATATAAGAAAGGTTTGAACTATGCGAGATGAATAGATATACCTAACACGAAGCAGTTTCACAGAAATCTTCTCTCCAGTTTTGTCTGAGGATATTTCCTTTTTCACCATAGCCATCCCGGTACTCCTGAATGTCTCTTGGTATCTTTTTCTCCAAAAGGGATTACGGAATCCTCTAGGAGGAGGAAGGTGTGTTTCTGTGAGTGAAATGCACATGTCACAAAGCAGCTCCTCAGAAAGCTTCTCTCCAGTATCTATCTGAAGATGTTTCTTTTCTCACGGTAACCCTCAAATCACTCCTGAATATCCCTTCACAGTGTAAACAAAAACAGTTTTAAGATACTGCTCAATGAAAAGAGAAGATTAATTGTGTGAGCGGAATTCAAGTGACACAGAGCAGTTTCACAGAACGCTTTCTTCTGGCTTCTCTCTAAGGTTATTTCTTTTTCTGGGTATTCTAAAGAGTGTCTCCAAATGTCCCTTCTCAGATTCCACAGAAACAGTGATTTCAAACTGCTCAATCCAAAGAATGATTTAACTCTTTGAGATGAATACAAACATCACAAAAGAGTTGCGCAGAAAGCTTCTCTCCAATTTTCGATGGGAGACATTTCCTTGAATGACACAGACCTCCGGTTGCCACTTACTATTCCTTTGCAGAACCTTCAGAGGCCGACTTTCAAACTGGGAAATGTAGAGTAAGCTTCAATTCTGTGAAAAGAATGGGCATGTCAGACAGCAGTTTCCTCGAGTGCTTCTTTCTCTTTCATATTGGATGACATTTCACTTTTTGCCATAGTCTTCAAAGTGCTCCGAATATCACTCTTTTCATTTTACAGGAACAGTTTTCAATCTGTGCCTTATGAGAGGAACATTAAAACTCCCTGAGTGGAATGCCCACATCACCAAGCAGTTTCTCAGAAAGCTTCTCGCCAACTTTTATCTGACTATATTTCCTATTTAACCATAGGCCCAATTGTGATCCCAAATATGCCTTCATGGATCCATCCACGAGGGAGTTTCCAAGCTACGTAATGTAAAGAAAGCTTCATCTTTGTGAGAAGAATAAACAGAGAAAAAAGCCAATTCAGAGGAAGCTTCTTTCCAGTTTTTATCTGAAGATACTTCCTTTTTCACCATAGGCTGAGTGTGCTCCCAAAAGTCCCCTCGTGGTTCCGTCCATGACAGTTTTCAAGCTGTGTTATGTAAGGAAACGTTTATCTCTGTGAGATGATTATACTTACCACAGAGTACTTTCTTAGAAAGCTTATTTCCAGGTTTTGTTTGAGGCTGTTTTCCTTTTCATCATGGGCATCAACATGCTACCGAATATCACTTGGTACCTGTTTCTCCAAAAGGGTTTCCTCGACGCTGTATGAGAAGAGAGGTACAACACTGTGAGTGGAATGCACATGTCACAAAGCAGTTCCTTGGAAAGCTTCTTTCCAGTTTCGGTCTCAATATATTGCATTTTTCACCAGAAGCCTCAAAGTGCTCCTGAATGTCCCATCACACGGTAAACATACACAGGGTTATAAAACTACTGAATGCAAGGAGAGGCTTAACTACGCAAGAGGAATTAAGACGACACAAAGTAGTTTCACAGAAAGCTTCCTTCTGGATTTTACCTGAGGATATTTCTTACTCCATGTTCTAAGGATCTTTCCCAAATGTCCATCCTCAGATACCAGAAAAACAGTGATTTCAATCTGCTCAATCCAAAGAACGGTTTAAATCTATGAGATGAATACACACTTCGCAAAGCAGTAGCTCAGAAAGTTACTCTGCAGCTTTCATCGGAAGATGTTTCCTTGCTCACCACAAGCCTCCGGGCATCACTAAATATCCCTTCACAGATTCTTCAAAGACAGAATTTCGAAAATGGACAACATAGAGTAAGCATAAATTCTGTGAAATGAATGCACGTAACAGAGAGCAGATTGTTGGAACACTTATTTCTCGATTTTATTTCAGTATAGTTCACTATTCGCCATAGTCCTCTCTGTGCTCCAAAATATCGCTGTTTCAGTTTCACAGGTAGAGTGTTCAAACCCTGCCTTGTGAAAAAATAGGTACAACACCCTGAGTTGAATGCATAAAATTGTTTCTCAAAAAGCGTCTTTCCAGTTTTTATCTGATGATATCTCCTCCTTCACCGAAGGCCAGAATGTGCTCCTGAATGTCCCTTTGCAGATCCGTGCATGAGGGAGTTTTCAAACTGCGTAATAAAAGAAAGGTTTGAACTGTGCGAGAGGAATAAATATGCCTTATACGAAGCAGTTTCACAGAAATCTTCTCTCCAGTTTTGTCTGAGGATATTTCCTTTTTCACCATAGCCATCCCTGTACTCCTGAATGTGTCTTGGTATCTTTTTCTCCAAAAGGGATTATGGAATCCTCTAGGAGGAGGAAGGTGTATTTCTGCGAGTGAAATGCACACGTCACAAAGCAGCTCCTGAGAAAGCTTCTCTCCAGTATCTATCTGAAGAGGTTTCCTCTTTCACAGTAACCCTCAAATCACTCCTGAATATCCCTTCGTGGTCTAAACAAAAACAGTGTTATGATCCTGCTCAGTGAAATGAGAAGTTAATTGTCTGACTGCAATTCCCATGACACAGAGCAGTTTCACAGAAACGTTCCTTCTGGTTTCTCTCTGAGGTTATTTCTTTTTCATAATATTCTAAAGAGCATCTCCAAATGACCTTTCTCAGATTCCACAGAAACAGTGATTTCTAACTGCTCAATCCAAAGAATGTTTTAATTCTTTGAGATGAATGGAAACATCACAAAGTGTTGTGCAGAAAGCTTCACTGCAATTTTCGATGGGAGACATTTCCTTGCTCAACACCGGCCTCCGGTTGCCACTTACTATCGCTTTGCAGATCCCTCAGAGGCCGATTGTCAACCTGGGAAATGTGGAGTAATTCTTAACCCTGTGAAGAGAATGGACATGTCAGAGAGCAGTTTGTCGAGTGCTTCTTTCTGTTTTTCATTGGACAACATTTCACTTTTTGCCATAGTCTTCAATGTTCTCTGAATATCCCTCTTTTGGTTTTACAGGAACAGTGTTCAAACTGTGTCTCATGAGAAGAACATTAAAATCCCCTGAGTGGAATGCACACATCACCAAGCAGTTTCTCACAAAGTTCTCTCCAGTTTTTATCTGACTATATTTCCTATTTAACCATAGGCCCAAATGTAATCCCAAATAAACCTACGTGGATCCATCCACGAGAGAGTTTCCAGGCTGCATAATGTAAAGAAAGCTTCATCTATGTGAGAAAAATAAACATAGAAAAAAGCAGATTCACAGAAAGCTTCTTTCCGGTTTTTATCTGAAGATATTTCCTTTTTCACCATAGTCTTTAGTGTGCTCCAGAAAGTCCCTTCGTGGATCCGTCCATGACAGTTTTCAAGCTTTGTAATGTAAGGAAACCTTTATCTCTGTGAGATGATTACACATATCACAGACTAGTTTCTTGAAAGCTTCCTTCCAGGTTTTTTCTGAGGCTATTCCCCTTTTCATCATCAGCATCATCATGCTCCCGAATATCACCTGGTAACTGTTTCTCCGAAATGGTTACTCCGACGCTGTATGAGAAGAGAGGAATAACACTGTGAGTGGAATACACACGTCACAAAGCAGTTCCTCGGAAAGCTTCTCTCCAGTTTCGGTCTGAACATATTTCCTTTATCACCATAAGCCTCAAAGTGCTCCCGAATGTTCCATCACACGCTGAACATACACAGGGTTATAAAACTACTCAATATAAGTCTTTGGATAAACGGAGACAACATGGCGCACTTCCGGGTTCTTCATCACAAACTTTTCCCGCGCGCGCGAAAATGCAGCTGGCACCCGGGAAGGTGCAGACCAACCGGGCATGCGCCAGATGATGTAAATTTGAAGAGTACAAGATTTACCTGGTCGCACTATGGAACACCCCCAACAGGCGAGTACCAGCCTATTGCCCTCCCACTCCTAGAAAAGCCACTCCAGTTTACCGTCTTGTGTGGAATTCCCGGTCCCCCACTCCTCTCGGGAATGCATTGGGATCTCTGTCTGAGAGCTCCATGGGGCGTCTCTCTTGGCCTCCTTTGCCGGAGGCTGACAGACCTCTCCCTACCCACCTTCTTCCCTGAAGCTAGGTGACCAAAAATAAATTTGCAGTTTTATTCCTACCCTTGCCTACTCGCTGGTTCTTTTGTGCATGCTCTGGTGGTCTTAGAAAAATGAATCAATAAGGAGAGGCTTAACTAAGAGAGAGAAATTAAGACGACACAGAGTAGTTTCACAGAAAGCTTCCTTCTGGACATTACCTGAGGATATTTCTGTCTCCATGTTCTAAGGATCGGTCCCAACTGTCCTTCCTCAGATTCCACAAAAACAGTGATTTCAATCTGCTCAATCCAAAAAGCAGTTTAAATCTAGGAGACGAATACACACATCACAAAGCAGTTGCTCAAAAAGTTACCCTGTAGGTTTCGTCGGAAGATGTTTCCTTGCTCACCACAAGCCTCTGGGCGTCACTAAATATCCCTTCACAGATTCTTCAAAGACAGAATTTCGAAACTGGGCAACATAGAGTAAGCATAAATTCTGTGAAGTGAATGCACATGTCACAGAGCAGATTCATGGAAAGCGTCTTCCTCGATTTTATATCAGTATATTTCATTATTCATTAGAGTCCTCAGTGCGCTTCAAAATATCACTTTGTCAGTTTCACAGAAACAGTGTTCGTCCCTGCCTTGTGAGAAAAGAGGTATAACTATCTGAGTGGAATGCATACATCACAAAATAGTTTCTCTTAAAGATTCTTTCCAGTTTTATCTGATGATAGCTCCTGTTTCACTGAAGACCTGAATGTGCTCCCGAATGTCCCTTCGTGGATTCTTGCATGACGGAGTTTCCAAACTGCATAATATAAGAAAGGTTTGAACTATGCGAGATGAATAGATATATCTAACACGAAGCAGTTTCACAGAAATCTTCTTTCCAGTTTTGTGTGAGGATATTTTCTTTTTCACCATATCCGTCCCTATACTCCCGAATGTCTCTTGGTAGCTTTTTCTCCAAAAGGGATTCCGATATCTTCTGGGAGAAGAAAGGTATATTTCAAAACAGTGTTATGATACAGTCCTCGAGTGCTTCCTTCTGTTTTATATTGGACGACATTTCACTTTTTGCCATTGTCTTCAATGTGCTCCGAATATCACTCTTTTGGTTTTACCGCAACAGTTTTTAAACAGTGCCTTATGAGAAGAACATTAAAACTCCCTGACTGGAATGCACACATCACCAAGCAGTTTCTCAGAAAGCTCCTCTCCAGTTTTTGTCTGACTATATTTCCTATTTAACCATAGGCCCGAATGTGATCCCAAATATGCCTTCGTGGATCGATCCATGATGGAGTTTCCAAGCTGCGTAATGTAAAGAAAGCTTCATCTATGTGAGAAAAATAAACATAGAAAAAAGCAGATTCACAGAAAGCTTCTTTCCGGTTTTTGTCTGAAGATATTTCCATTTTCACCATATTCCTGAGTGTGCTCCCAAAAGTCCCTTCGTGGATCCGTCCAAGACGGTTTTCAAGCTGTGTAATGTAAGGAAACCTTTATCTCTGTGAGATGATTACACATATCACAGAGTAGTATCCTAGAATTCTTCTTTCCAAGTTTTGTCTGAGGCTATTTCCCTTTTCATCATCGGCATCCCCATGCTCCTGAATATCACTTGGTACCTGTTTCTCCAAAAGGGTTTCCCCGACGCTGTATGAGAAGAGAGGTAGAACACTCTGAGTGGAATGCACACGTCACAAAGCAGTTCCTCGCAAGGCTTCTCTCCAGTTTCGATTTGAACATATTTCCTTTTTCACCATAAGCCTCATAATACTCCAGAATGTCCCATCACACGCTAAACATACACAGGATTATAAAACTACTCAATGTAAGCAGAGGCTTAACTAAGTGAGAGGGATTAAGATGGCACTGTGCAGTTTCACACAAAGCTTCCTTCTGGATTTTGCCTGAGGATATTTCTGTCTTCATGTTCAAAGGATCGTTCCCAAATGCCCTTCCTCAGATTCCACAAAAACAGGGATTTCAATCTACTCAATCCAAAGAACGGTTTAAATCTAGGAGACAAATACACACATGGCAAAGCAGTTGCTCAGATAGTTACTCTGCAGGTTTCATCGCAAGATGTTTCCTTGCTCACCACAAGCCTCCAGGTGTCACTAAATATCCCTTCACAGATTCTTCAAAGACAGAATTTTGAAATTGGGCAACATATAGTAAGCATAAATTCTGTGAAGTGAATGCACATATCAGAGAGCTGTTTCTTGAAACGCTTTTTTCTCGATTTCATTGCAGTATATTTCACTCTGCCATAGTCCACAATTTGCTCTGAAATATCACATTTTCTGTTACACAGGAACAGTGTTTAAACACTGCCTTGTGAAAAAAGAGGTGTAACTCCCTGAGCGGAACGCATACATCACAAGTAGTTTTTCAGAAAGCTTCTATCAACTTTTTATCTGAATATATCTCCTCTTTCAACATAGGCCTGAATGTGCTCCCGAATGTGCTTCATGGATTCTTGCATGACGGAGTTTCCACACTGCGTAATATAAGAAAGTTTTGAACTATGCGAGACGAAGTGCTATATCTAACACGAAGCAGTTTCACAGAAATCTTCTTTCCAGTTTTGTCTGAGGATATTTCCTTTTTCACCATAGCCGTCCCTGTACACCCGGATGTCTCTTGGTAGCTTTTTCTCCAAAAGGGGTTCCGGAATCCTTAAGGAGAAGAAAGGTATATTTCTGTGAGTGGAATGCACACGTCACAAAGCAGTTCCTAGGAGAGCTTCTCTCCAGTTTCGGTCTGAATATATTTCTGTTTGGACGAACAGAGGTAAGATGGCGCACTTCCGGATTCTTCATCACCAACGTTTTCCACGTGTGTGAAAATGCAGCCGGCGCCTGGGAAGGTGAAGACCAACCGGACATGCACCAGGTGACATAAACCCGAAGAGACCAAGATTTACGTGGTCGAACCTGCGGAACGACCCCCGACACGCCCGTGGCTTAGCTATTACCCTCCCACTGCCAGAAAAGCCACTCCCAGCAGAGCGCTGTGCACACTTCCCAGCCTCCCCACTCCTGTCGGGACTGCAGGAACTCCGTCCGAGAGCTCCATTGGCGAATCTGTTGGCCTCCTTTGCCGGAGGCCTACAGACATCTCCCTACCTACCTACTTCCTCGAAGCTAGGTGACCAAAATAAAATTGCAGTTTTGCTCCTACCTGTGCCTGCTCACTGGTTCTTTTGTGCCCCCTCTGTTGGTCTTTAGAAAATCAAATCAGTTGATGCCAAAGACCCGGGCGAGTCCCCTCCTCAGGCCTCTAATGGTTGAGGAAACTCCTCCTGCTCCCACGCTGCTGACAAACCAGGACTTCAGACCCGCTTTCCTCACTCTTATGGCCTCTCTGTGGTAAGTGCCTGTGTCTCCTCTTTCCTTCCCTCAGCTAAAAATCCTGCGCAGGTCCGAGGCCCACTTTTGAGCCACCAAGTGGCTTGGGAGGCACCACGTGGCTCGGGAGACCTGTTCAGGACGAAGACCTCCACCTGAAGGTAATCTCCACATTGGCTCCAAGAGCCTCCACTCTGTCTCTGCTGGTTCCAAAGGACGCTTTGAAGCCAGGCAGAGATCCACTTCCATTTCCATTGTGTCCATTGTGTACGTAAAGAGGAAACGAATGGGAAACCCCCAGTCCAAATTGCCAAAGAGCACACCCTTAGGGTGCCTACTAGCCAATTTAAAAACTTACAGCTTGAACAATACCTTAGGAGGAAGTGGTTAATTTTCCTTTCCACTGTGGCGTGATCGACCTCAGGAATTTCTGCCAGTGGCTAAGCAAGTGGTCCGAAATTAATTACATACAAAGCTTTTGGGCCTTACGCTCTCACCTCAACCTGTCCTATATTCCTCCTTCTCTCCCCGCTCTCTCCACCCCCTCCCTTACTGCCCAGACTTCTCCTCCTTGCTCATCATCGACTGGTAGCCCGCTCGCACCCGTGTCCCGTTCCACGTCCTTAGCTGGCAACCTAGGCTCCCCTATCTCTGCCCACACCCGCTCTAAGTGCCCCACTAACACCCCCACTCCTGCCCCACACCCTCCTACAGTATTAGCACCTTTGCGAGAGGTAGCTGGGGCTGAGGGGGTAGTCAGATTACATGTCCCTTTTTCACTGGCCGATCTTTCCAATATTGAGAAGTGTTTATGTGATTTCTCAGCAAATCCTACCATATACATAAAGGAATTTAGTTCAAAATCCAGAAGAAACACCAGCCGCATTCTTAAATAGGCTGACTGAGGTTCTAACCCAATATACCCAGTTAGATCTGGCCTCCCCCACAGGCGCCCCCATTTTGGCGTCTTATTTCATTTCTCAATCAGCTCCTGACATTCGTAAAAAAAAAACTTCAAAAGGTAGAGGATGGTCCTCAGACACCAATACAAGACCTAGTTAAATTAGCCTTTAAGGTCTATAACTTCAGAGAGGAGATGGCTGAAGCACAGCGACAGGCTCGCCTTGAACAGAAGGTTCAGCTCTTAGCAGCGGCTTTACAGCCCAGTCATAACCCCAGGCCAGAGAGCACACATCCCGCAGACTCCAAGGCTACAAAAGGAGCCTACTGTAAGTGCGGCAAGGGAGGATACTATGCCAACAGGTGTCCGCAAGGTTCCCGAGCCCCAAAGCAGCCTTGCTACAAGTGCAAGGCATCAGGACATTGGGCCAGTGAATGTCCTAACCCTCGTCCCCCAGCAACCCCATGACGTGCTTGCCAGCAGGGAGGACACTGAAAGTCTGATTGCCCCACCCAGAGAACAGGTGCCACGTCTCCACGGGACCCCCTTTCCTAGGATCCTGGGAGCTCCTTCTAGCTCCTACATCTGAACAACGACAACTGAAGGTGCCGAGACTCGGGGACCCCATCACCCTCACCGAACTGTGGGTAACTCTCCTGGTAGTGGGTAAGACAATTACGTTTTTAATCGACAATGAGGTTACCTATTCTGTTTTGTCGTCCTTCTCTGGACCTAGCGTTCCATCCAATATCTCTGTAGTAGGAGCTGACGGAATGCCATCCACTCCACAAAAACTCACCTCCTTAATTGCTGCCTGGACAACAACTACTTTGCACACTCGTTCTTCATTCCCAGCTAAAAAGGGCCCCTACCAAAAGCAATTGGTGGAAATCAATTTGGCTTTCCCCCACTCGCCTCAAACTTAATAAATTTTCTTAACTATCTCATACTCCCCAGCCTTGCCAGGACCATCCTTCTGGGTTTTGCCCATATTCCAACAAATGCTTCCATTCCTCATACCTATACTAATACTGTGCCTTATTTTATTCTTCATCTGTACGTCCAAATACCAGCCCCAACCTTAATGACACCCCTTACCAGCAGGAAGTAGGTAGACAGAGGACAGTGCCCCTTATCACTACTACCAATAAAAGGCTGGAATGTTTGGACGAATGGAGGTAAGATGGCGCACTTCTGGGTTCTTCATCCCCAACTTTTCCCGCGTGCATAAAAATGCAGCCAGCACCTGGGAATGTGCACACCAACTGGGCATATGCCAGGTGACGTCAATCCTAAGAGATCAAGATTTACCTGGTCGAACCTGCGGAGTGCCCCCCGACACACCCTTGCCCCGCCTATTGCCCTCCCACTCCCAGAAAACCCATTCCCAGCAGAGGGCGGCGTGGATTTCCCAGCCTCCCCACTCCTGTCGGAACTGCAGGAACTCCGTCTGAGAGCTCCACGGGTGACTCTGTTGGCCTCCTTTGCCGGAGGCCGACAGACCTCTCCCTACACACCTACTTCCCTGAAGCTAGGTGACCAAAATTGATTTGCAGGTTTGCTCCTACACTTGCCTGCTCGCTGGTTTCTTCTACCCACTCTGGTGGTCTTTAGAAAAACAAATCAATTCCCTTTTACACCATAAGGCTCATACTGCTCCCGAATGTCCCATCACACACTAAACATACACAGGGTTATAAAACTTCTCAACGCAAGGAGAGGCTTAACTAAGCGAGAGGAATTAAGGTGACACAGAGTAGTTTTACAGAAAGCTTCCTTCTAGATTTTACCTGAGGATATTTCTTTCTCCACGTTCGAAGGATCATTCCCAAATGTCCTTCCTCGGATGCCACAAAAACAGTGATTTCAATCTGCTCAATCCAAAGAATGGTTTAAATCTATGAGTCGAATACACACATTGCAGAGCAGTTGCTCAAATGGTTACTCGGCAGTTTTCGTCAGAAGATGATTCCTTGCTCACCACAAGCCTCTGGGCGTCACTAAATATCCGTTCACAGATTCTTCAAAGACAGAATTTCGAAAATGGGCAACATAGAGTAAGCATTAATTCTGTGAAGTGAATCCAAATATCAGAGAGCAGATTCTTGGAAAGCTTCTTTCTCGGTTTTATTTCAGTATAATTTACTATTTGCCATAGTCAACAATGTGCTCTGAAATATCACTTTTTCGGTTACACAGGAACAGTGTTTAAACACTGCCTTTTGAGAAAAGAGGTATAACACCCTGAGCAGAATGCACACATCACAAGTAGTTTCTCAGAAAGTTTCTATCCTATTTTTATCTCAATATATCTCCTCTTTCACCATAGGCCTGAATGTGCTCCCAAATGTCCCTTTGTGGATTCGCGCATTACAGAGTTTCCAAACTGTGTAAAATAAGAAAGCTTTGAACTATGCGAGATGAATAGATATACATAACACGAAGCAGTTCCACAGAAAACTTCTCTCCAGGTTTGTCTGAGGATATTTCCTTTTTCACCATAACCGTCCTTGTACTCTCGAAAGTATCTTGGTAGCTTTTTCTCCAAAAGGGATTCCATAATTCTCTAGGAGAGAAAGATATATTTCTGTGAGTGGAATGCACATGTCACAAAGCAGTTCCTCAGAAAGCTTCTCTCCAGTTTCGGTCTGAACATATTAGCTTTTCCACCGTAAGCTTCAAAGTGCTCCTGAATGTCCCATCAGACGCTTAACATACACATGGTTATAAAACTACTCAACGTAAGGAGAGGCTTAACTAAGCGAGAGGAATTAAGATGACCCAGAGAAGTTTCACAGAAAGCTTCCTTCTGGATTTTACCTGAGGATATTTATTTCTCCATGTTCTAAGGATCATTCCCAAATGTCTTTCCTCAGATTCCACAAAAACAGTGATTTCAATCTGCCCAATCCAAAGAATGGTTTAAATCTATGAGACGAATACACACACTGCAAAGCAGTTGCTCAGAAAGTTACTGTGCAGGTTTCATCGGAACATGTTTCCTTACTCACCACAAGCCTCTGGGTGCCACTAAATATACCTTCACAGTTTCTCCAAAGACAGAATTTCGAAACTGGGCAACATAGAGTAAGCACAAATTCTGTGAGGCGAATGCACATATCAGGGAGCAGATTCTTGGAACGCTTCTTTCTCGATTTTATCACAGTGTATTTCACTATTTGGTATAGTCCTCAGTGCGCTCCAAAATATCACTTTTTCGGTTACACAGGCACAGTCTTTAAACACTGCCTTGGGAGAAAAGAGGTATAAATCCCTGAGTGGAATGCACACATCACAGGCAGTTTCTCAGAAAGCTTCTATCTAGTTTATGTCTGAAGATATCTCCTCTTTCTCCTTAGGCTTGAATGTCCTCCCGAATGTCCCTACGCGAATTAGTGCATGACGGAGTTTCCAAACTGCATAATATAAGACAGGTTTGAAATATGCGAAAGGAATAGATATATCTAACACGAAGCAGTTTCACAGAAATCTTCTTTCCAGTTTTTGTTGGAGGATAATTCCTTTTTCACCATACCTGTCCCTATACTCCTGAATATCTCTTGGTAGCTTTTTCAGCAAAATGGATTCTGGATTCCTCTAGGAGAAGAAAGGTATATTTCTGTGAGTGGAATGCACACGTCACAATGCAGCTCCTCAGAAAGCTTCTCTCAAGTTTCTAGCGGAAGACGTTTCCTTTCTCACCATAACCCTCAAATCACTCCTGAATATCCCTTCGCAGTCTAAACAAAAACAGTTTTATGATACTGCTCAATGAAAAGAGAAGCTTAACTGTGTGAGCGGAATTCACGGGACACAGAGCAGGTTCACAGAAAGACACCTTCTGGTTTCTCTCTGACGTTATTTCTTTTTCAGGGTATTCTAAAGAGTGTCTCCAAATGTCCTTTCTCAGATTCCACAGAAACAGTGATTTCAAACTGCTCAATCCAAAGAATGATTTATCTCTTCGAGATGAATACAAACATCGCAAAAGAGCTGTGCAGAAACCTCCTCTCTAATTTTCGAAGGGAGATATTTATTTGCTCTACACAGGCCTCCAGTTGCCCCTTACTATCCCTTCACAGAACCCTCAGAGGCCGATATTCAAACTCGGAAATGTTGAGTAAGCTTTAACCCTGTGAAAAGAATGGGCATGTCATAGAGCAGTTTCTTCGAGTGCTTCTTTCTGTTTTTTATTGGACGACATTCACTTTTTGCCATAGTCTTCAATGTGCTCCGAATATCACTCTTTTGGTTTTACAGGGACAGTGTTCAAACTGTGCCTTATGAGAAGAACATTGAAACTCCCTGAGTGAAATGCACACATCACCAAGCAGTTTCTCAGGAACCTTCTCTCCAGTTTTAATCTGACTATATTTCCTATTTGATCATAGTCCTGAATGTGATCACAAATATCTCTTCGTGGATCTATCCACGAGGGAGATTACAAGCTGTGTAATGTAAGGAAAGCTTCATCTACGTGAGAAGAATAAACATAGGAAAAAGCAAATTCACAGAAAGCTTCTTTCCAGTTTTTGTTTGAAAATATTTCCTTTTTCACCACAGTCCTGAGTGTGCTCCCGAAAGTCCCTTTGTGTATCCTTCCATGACAACTTTCAAGCTGCGTAATGCAAGGAAACCTTTATCTCTGTGACATGATTACACATATCACTATGTGTAATCACACATGCTAGATGAATAGATATATTTAACACGAAGCTGTTTCACAGAAATCTTCTTTCCAGTTTTGTCTGAGGATATTTCCTTTTTCACCTTAGCCGTCCCTATACTCCCTAATGTCTCTTGGTAGCTTTTTCTCCAAAAGGGTTTCCGGAATACTCTATGAGAAGAAAGGTATATATCTGTTACTGGAATACACACTTCACAATGCAGCTCCTCAGAAAGCTTCTCTCCAGTTTCTATCTGAAGACGTTTCCTTTCTCACCGTAACCCTCAAATTGCTCCTGAATATGCCTTCTCAGTCTCAACAAAAACAGTGTTATGATACTGGTCAGTGAACAGAGAAGCTTAACTGTGTGAGAGGAATTCACGTGACACACAGCAGTTTCACAGAAAGTTTCTTTGTGGATTCTCTCTGAAGTTATTTCTTTTTCAGGGTATTCTAAAGAGGGTCTCCAAATATCCTTTCTGAGATTCCACAGAAACAGTGATTTCAAACTGCTCAATCCAAAGAATGATTTAACACTTTGAGATGAATATGAACATCACAAAAGAGTTGCACAGAATACTTCTCTGCAATTTTCGATGGGAGAAATTTCTTTGCTCAACACAGGCCTCTGGTTGCCACATACTATCCCTTCGCAGATCCCTCAGAGGCCGACGTTCAATCTGGGAAATGTAGCGTAAGCTTTAACCCTGTGAAGAGAATGAGCCTGTCAGAGAGCAGTTTCTTCAAGTGTTTCTTTCTTGAAAATATTTCACTTTTTGCCATAGTTTTCAATGGGCTCCGAATATCACTCTTTTGGTTTTACAGGAACAGTGTTCAAACTGTGCCTTATGAAAAGAATATTAAAATTCCCTGAGTGGAATGCACACATCACCAAGAAGTTTCTCAGAAAGCGTCTCTCCAGTATTTATCTGACTATATTTCCCTTTTGATTATAGGCCCGAATGCGATCACAAATATCCCTTGCTGGATCCTTCCACGAGGGAGTTTCCAAGCTGCATAATGTAAAGAAAGCTTCATCTATGTGAGAAGAATAAACATAGAAAAAAGCAGTTTCACAGAAAGCTTCTTTCCAGTTTTTACTTGAAGATATTTCTTTTTTCACCATAGTCCTGAGTGTGCTCCCGAAAGTCCCTTCATGGATCCTACCATGACAGTTTTCAAACTGTTTAATGTAAGGAAACCTTTATCTCTGTGAGATGATTACACATATCATAGAGTTGTTTCCTAGAAAGCCTCCTTCCAGGTTTTGTCTGAGGCTATTTCCCTTTTCATCATCGGAATCAACATGCTCCCGAATATCACTCAGTATCTGTTTCTCCAAAAGGGTTTCCCCGAAGCTGCATGAGAAGAGAGGTATAACACTGTGACTAGAATGCACACATCACAAAGCAGTTCCTCGGAAAGCTTCTCTCCAGTTTCGGTCTGAACATATTTCCTTTTTCAACGTAGGCCTCTAACTGCTCCCGAATGTCCCATCACATGCTAAACATACACAAGGTGGTGAAACTACTCAACATCAGGAGAGGCTTAACTAAGTGAGAGGAATTAAGACGACAGAGAGTAGTTTCACAGAAAGCTTCCTTCTGAATTTTACCTGAGGATATTTCTTTCTACATGTTCTAAGGATCGTTCCCAAATGTCCTTCCTCAGATTCCACAAAAACAGTGAATTGAATCTGCTCAATCCAAAGAACGGTTTAAATCTTTGAGACGAATACACACATTGCAAAGCAGTTACTCAGAAAGTTACTCTGCAGGTTTCATCGGAAGATGTTTCCTTGCTCACCTCAAGCCTCCGGGCATCACTAAATATCCCTTCACAGATTCTTAAAAGACAAAATTTCGAAACTTGGCTACATCGAGTAAGCGTAAATTCTGTGAAGTTAATGCACATAACAGAGAGCAGATTCTTGGAACCCTTCTTCCTGGATTTTATTTCAGTATATTTCAGACTTCACCATAGACCTCAGTTTGCTCCGAAATATCACTTTTTCGGTTACACAGGAACAGTGTTCAAACTCTACCTTGTGAGATAAGAGGTATAACTCCCTGAGTGCAATGCATACATCACAAGTAGTTTCTCAGAAAGCTTCTTTCCAGTTTTTATCTGATGATATCTCCTCTTTCACCATAGGCCTGAATGTGCTTCTGAATGTTCCTCACAGATACGTGCATGACGGAGTTTCCAAACTGCGTACTATAAGAATGGTTTTAACTATGTGAGATGAATATGTATATCTAACACGAAGAGGTTCCACATAAATCTTCTCTCCAGGTTTATCTGAGGATATTTTCTTTTTCACCATAGCTGTCCCTATACTCCTGAATGTCTCTTCATAGTTTTTTCTCCAAAAGGGATTCCAGAATCCTCTAGGAGAAGAATGGCATATTTCTGTGAGTGGAATGCACATGTCACCAAGCAGCTCCTCAGAAAGCTTCTCTCCAGTTTCTATCTGAAGAGGTTTCCTTTCTCGCTGTAATCCTCAAATCATTCCTGAATATCCCTTCACACTCTAAATAAAAACAGTGTTATGATACTGCTCAATGAAAAGAGAAGTTTAACTGTGAGAGCGAAATTCACGTGACAAGGAGCAGTTTCACATAAAGCTTTTTTGTGTGGTTTCACTCTGAGGATATTTCTTCTTCAGGATATTCTAATGAGCGTCTCCAAATGTGCTTTCTCAAATTCCACAAATACAGTGATTTCAAACTGTTCAATCCAAAGAATGATTTAACTCTTTGAGATGAATACAAACATCACAAAACAGTTGTGCAGAAAATTTCTGTCCAATTTTCGATGGGAGACATGTCCTTGCTCAAAACAGGTCTCCAGTTGCCACTTACTATCCCTTCGCTGAACCCTCAGAGGCTGACTTTCAACCTGGAAATGTAGAGTAAGCTTTAACCCTGTGAAAAGAATGGGCATGTCAGAGAGCAGTTTCTTCAGTGCTTCTTTCTGCTTTTAATTGGACGACATTTCACTTTTTGCCATTGACTTCAATGTGCTCCAAATATCACTCTTTTGGTTTTGCAGGAACAGTGTTCAAACTTTGTCTTATGAGAAGAACATTAAAACTCCCTGAGTGGAAAGTGCATATCTCCAAGCAGTTTCTCAGAAAGCTTCTCTCCAATTTCTATCTGACTATATTTCCTATTTGACCATAGGCCCGAATGTGATCCCAATTATCTCTTCGTGGATCCATCCATGGGGGAGATTCCAAGCTGCGTAACTTAAAGAAAGCTTCATCGATGTGAGAAGAATAAACATAGAAAAATCCGATTCACAGAAAGCTTCTTTCCAGTTTTTATCTGAAGATATTTCCTTTTTCACCATAGTCCTGAGTGTGCTCTTGAAAGTCCCTTCGTCGATCCGTCCATGACGGTTTTCAAGCTGTGTAATGTAAGGAAACCTTATCTATGTGAGAGGATTACACATATCAAAGAGTAGTTTCCTGGAAAGCTTCTTTCCAGGTTTTGTCTGAGGGTATTTCCCTTTTGATCATTGGCATCAACAACCTCCTGAATATCACTTGATACCTGTTTCTCCAAAAGGGTTTCCCTGACGCTGTATGAGGAGAGAGGTGTAACACTGTGAGTGGAATGCACACGTCACAAAGCAGTTCCTCGGAAAGCTTCTCTTCATTTTCGGTCTGAACATATTTCCTTTTTCACTGTAAGCCTCAAAGTACTCCCGAATGTCCCAACACATGCTAAACATACACAGGGTTATAAGACTACTCAAAGTAAGCAGAGGCTTAACTAAGTGAGGGTAATTAAGACGATACAGAGTAGTTTCACAAAAAGCTTCCTTCTGGACTTTACCTGAGGGTATTTCT
Organism: Piliocolobus tephrosceles; assembly: GCF_002776525.5. Taxonomy (NCBI): domain Eukaryota; kingdom Metazoa; phylum Chordata; class Mammalia; order Primates; family Cercopithecidae; genus Piliocolobus; species Piliocolobus tephrosceles. Next base: position 70,507,895 of record NC_045437.1, read on the forward strand.
TTCTCCATGTTCTAGGGATCGTTCTCAAATATCCTTACTCAGATTCCACAAAAACAGTGATTTCAATCTGCACAATCCAAAGAATGGTTTAAATATATGAGACGTATACACACATCGCAAAGCAGTTGCTCAGAAAGTTACTCTGCAGGTTTCTTCGGAAGATGTTTTCCTGCTCGCTACAAGAAACCAGACGTCACTAAATTTCCATTCACAGGTTCTTCAAAGACAGAATTTCGAAACTGGTCAATGTAGAGTAAGCAAAAATTCTGTGAAGTGAATGCACATAACAGAGAAGAGATTCTTGGAACGCTTCTTTCTCGATTTTATTGCAGTATATTTCACTAATTCCTATAGTCCTCAGTGCACTCTGAAATATCACCTTTTCGGTTACACAGAAAGAGTGTTTACACACTGCCTTGTGAGAAAAGAGGTAAAACTCGCTGAGAGGAATGCATTCATCACAAGTAGTTTCTCAGGAAGCTTCTATCCAGTTTTTATCTGAAGACATCTCCTCTTTCACCTTAGGCTTGAATGTCCTCCCGAATGTCCCTATGCGAATTCATGCATGACGGAGTTTAAAAACGGCATAACATAAGACAGGTTTGAAATATGGGAGATTAATAGATATATCTAACACAAAGCAGTTTCACAGAAATCTTCTTCCCAGTTTGTCTAAGGATATTTCCTTTTTCACCATAGCCGTCCCTATACTCCCAAATGTCTCTTGGTAGCTTTTCCTCCAAAAGGGATTCCAGAATCATCTAAAAGAAGAAAGGTATATTTCTGTGAGTAGAATGCACACGTCACAAACCAACTCCACAGAAAACTTCTCCCCATTTTCTATCTGAAGGGCTTTCCTTTCTCACCGTAACCCTCAAATCTCTCTGGAATATACCTTCGCAGTCTAAACAAAAACAGTGTTATGATACTGCTCAATGAAAAGATAAGCTTAACTGTGTGAGAGGAATTCACGTAGCACAGAGCAGGTTCACAGAAAGCTTCCTTCTGGTTTCTCTCTGAGGTTATGTCTTTTTCAGGATATTCTAAAGAGCGTCTGCAAATGTCCTTTGTCAGATTCTACAGAAACAGTGATTTCAAACTGCTCAATCCAAGGAATGATTTACCACTTGAAATGAATACAAACATCAAAATAGAGTGGTGCAGAAAGCTTCTCTCCAATTTTCGATGGGAGACATTTTCTTGCTCGACACAGGTCTCGGGTTGACAATTACTATTCCATCACAGAAACCTCAAAAACTGACTTTCAAACTGGGAAATGTAGAGTAAGCTTTAGCCCTGTGAAAAGAATGGGCATGTCAGAGAGCAGTTTCTTAGACTGCTTCTTTCTCTTTTTTATTGGAAGACATTTCACTTTTTGCCATTGTCTTCAAGGTGCTCCGAATATCACTCTTTTGATTTTACAGGAACAGTGTTTAAACTGTGCCTTATGAGAAGTACATTAAATCTCCCTGAGTCGAAAGCACACATCACACAGCAGTTTCTCAGAAAGCTTCTCTCCAGCTTTTATCTGACTCTGTTTCCTATTTGACCATAGGCCCGAATGTGATCCCTAATATCCCTTCGTGGATCCATCCACGGGGGAGATTACAAGCTGCATAATGTAAAGAAAGCTCCTTCTATGTGAAAAGAACAAACAGAGATATAAGCAGATTCACAGAAAGCTTCTTTCCAGTTTTTATCTGAAGATATTTCCTTTTTCACCATACTCCTGAGTGTGCTTCCGAAAGTCCCTTTGTGGATCTGTGCATGACGGTTTTCAAGCTGTGAAATGTAAGGAATCCTTATTTATGTGAAATGATTACACATATCACAGAGTAGTTTCCTCAAAAGCTTCTTTCCAGGTTTCGTCTGAAGCTATTTCCGTAATCATCATTGGCATCAACATGCTCCCGAATATTACTTGGTACTTGTTTCTCCAAAAGGGTTTCCCCGACTCTATATGAGAAGAGAGGTATAACACTATGAGTAGAATCCACACGTCTCAAACCAGTTCATCGGAAAGCTTCTCTCCAGTTTCGGTCTGAACATATTTTCTTTTCCACCGTAAGCCTCATAGTGCCCCCGAATGTCGCATTACACGCTAAACATACACAGGGTCATAAAACTTCTCAACATAAGGAGAGGCTTACTTGAGTGAGAGGAATTAACAGAACAGAGAGTACTTTCACAGAAATCTTCCTTCTGGATTTTACCTGAGGATATTTCTTTCTCCATGTTCTAAGGATCGTTCCCAAATGTCCTTCTCTCAGATTCCACAAAAGCAGTGATTTCATTCTGCTCAATCCAAAGAACGGTTTAAATCTAGGAGACGAATACACATATCACAACACAGTTGATCAGAGAGTTACTCTGCAGGTTTCATCAGAAGATGTTTCCTTGCTCATCACAAGCCTCCAGGCGTCACTAACCTCGGAAACTGCTCAATGCAGATTAAGCATAAATTCTGTGAAGTGAATGCACATATCAGAGAGCAGATTCTTGGAACGGATTTTTCACGATTTTATTTCAGTGTATTTCACTATTTGCCATAGTCCTCAATGCGCTCTGAAATATCACATTTTCGGTTACAAGGGAGCAGTGTTTAAACTCTGCCTTGTGAGAAAAGAGGTATTACTCCCTGACCGGATTGCATATATCACAAGTAGTTTCTCAGAAAACTTCTATCCAGTTTTTATCTGAAGATATCTCCTCTTTCACCGTAGGTCTGAATGGGCTCATGAATGTCCCTTCACGGATTCGTGCATGACGGAATTTCCAAACTGCGTAATATAAGAATTGTTTCAACTATGGGCGATGAATAGATATCTAATACGAAGCAGTTTCACAGAAATCTTCTTTGCAGGTTTGTCTGAGAATATTTCCTTTTCCACCATAGCCGTCCCTATACTCACGAATGTCTCTTGGTAGCTTTTTCTCCAAAAAAGATTCTGGAATCCTCTAGGAGCAGAAAGGTATATTTCTGTGAGTGGAATGCACACGTCACAAAGCAGCTCCTCAGAAAGCTTCTCTTCAGTTTCTATGTGAATATGTTTCCTTTCTCACCAAAACCCTCAAATCACTCCTGAATATCCCTTCACAGTCTAAACAAAAACAGTGTTATGATACTGCTCAATGAAAAGAGAAGCTTAACTGTGTGAGAGGAATTCACGTGACACAGAGCAAGTTCACAGAAAGCTTCCTTCTGGTTTCTCTCTGAGGTTATTTCTTTTTCAGGATATTCTAAAGAGTGTCTCCAAATATCCTTTTTCAGATTCCACAGAAACAGTGATTTCAAACTGCTCAATCCAAAGAATGATTTAACTCTTTGAGATGAATACAAACATCACAAAAGAGTTGCGCAGGAAGCTTGTCTCCAAATTTCGATGGGAGATATTTCCTTGCTCGACACAGGCCTCAGTTGCCAATTACTATCCCTTGGCAAAACCCTCAGAGGCCGACTTTCAAACTGGGAAATGTAGAGTAAGATTTAACCCTGTGAAAAGAATTGGGATGTCAGAGAGCAGTTTCTTCGAGTGTTTCTTTCTGTTTTTTATTGGACGACGTTTCACTTTTTGCCATAGTCTTCAATGTGCTCCAAACATCACTCTTTCGGTTTTACAGGAACAGTGTTCAAACTCTGCCTTATGAGAAGAACATTAAAACCCCAGAGTTGAATGCACACATCACGAAGCAGTTTCTCAGAAAACTTCTCTCCACTTTTTATCTGACTCTATTTCTATTTGACCATAGGCCCAAATGTGATCAAAAATATCCCTTCGTGGATCCATCCATGAGGGAGTTTCCAAGCTGCATAATGTAAAGAAAGCTTCATCTATGTGAGAAGAGTAAACATAGAAAAAAGCAGATTCACAGAAAGCTTCTTTCCAATTTTTATCTGAAGATATTTCCTTTTTCACCATAGTCCTGAGTGTGCTCACGAAAGTCCCTTAGTGGATCCGCCCATGACAGTTTTCAAGCTGCATAATGTAAGGCAACCTTTATCTCTGTGAGATGATTACACATATCACAGAGTAGTTTCCTAGAAAGCCTCTTTCCAGGTTTTCTCTGAGGCTCTTTCCATTTTCATCATCGGCATCAACATGCTCCCGAATATCACTAGTTACCTGTTTCTCCAAAAGGGTTTCCCTGACGCTGTATGAGAAGACAAGTATAACACTGTGAGTGGAATGCACACGTCACACAGCAGTTGCTCGGAATGCTTCTCTCCCCTTTCAGTCTGAACATATTTCCTTTTTCACCGTAAGTCTCAAAGTGCTCCCAAATATTCCGTCACACACTAAACATACACAAGGTTATAAAACTACTCAACGTAAGGAGAGGCTTAACATAGCGAGAGGAATTAAGATAACACAGAGTAGTTTTACAGAAAGCTTCCTTCTGGTTTTTACCTGAAGATATTTCTTTCTCCATGTTCTAAGAGTCGTTCCCAAGTGTCCTTCATCAGATTTCACAAAACCAGTGATTTCAATCTTCTCAATCCAAAGAATCATTTAAATATAGGAGCGAATACACACATCACAAAACAGTTGCTCAGAAAGTTACTCTGCAGGTTGCATCGGAAGTTGTTTCCTTGCTCAACACAAGCCTCCACACATCACTACATATACCTTCACAGATCCTTCAAAGACAAAATTTCGAAACTGGGCAACATAGAGTAAGCATAAATTCTGTGAAGTGACTGCCCATTTCAGAGAGTAGATTCCTGGAACGCTTCTTCCTTGATTTTATTTCAGTACATTTCAATATTTACCATAGTCCTCAATGCGCTTCGAAAAGTCACATTTTCGGTTACACAGTAACAGTGTTTAAACACTGTCTTGTGAGAACAGAGGTGTAACTCTCTGAGGGGAATGCATACATCACAAGTAGTTTCTCAGAAAGCTTCTATCCAGTTTTTATCTGTAGATGTCTCCTCGTTCACCCTAGGCCAGAGTGTGCTCCAAAATGTCCCTTCGTGAATTCGTGCATGATGGAGTTTCTAAACTGCGTAATATAAGAAAGGTTTAAAGTATGCGAGATGAATAGATATATCTAACATGTAGCAGGTTCACAGAAATCTTCTTTCCCGTTTTGTCTGAGGATATTTCCTTTTTCACCATAGCTGTCCCTCTACTCACGAATGACTCTTGTTAAGTTTTTCTCCAAAAGGGATTCCGGAATCCTCTAGGAGAAGAAATGTATATTTCTGTGAGTGGAATGCACACGTCACAAAGCAGCTCCTCAGAAAGCTTCTCTCCAGTTTCAGTCTGAACATGTTTCCTTTCTCACCGTATCCCTCAAATCGCTCCTGAATATCGCTTCGCAGTCTAAACAAAAACAGTGTTATGATACTGCTCAATGAAAAGAGAAGCTGAACTGTGTGAGAGGAATTCAAGTGACACAGAGCAGATTCACAGAAAGATTCCTTCTGGTTTCTCTCTGAGGTTATTTCTTTTTCGAGGTATTCTAAAGAGCGTCTCCAAATGTCCTTTCTCAGATTCCACGGAAACAGTGATTTCAAACTGCTCAATCCAAAGAATAATTTAATTCTTTTAGATGAACACACACATCATGGAAGGGTTGCGCAGAAATCTTCTCTCCAGTATTCAATGGGAGAAACTTCCTTGCTTGACACAGGAATCCTGTTGCCACTTACTATCTCTTCGCAAAACCCTCAGAGGCCAACATTCAAACTGGGAAATATAGAGTAAGCTTTAACACTGTGAAAAGAATGGGCATGTCAGAGAGCAGTTTCCTCGAGTGCTTCTTTCTGTTTTTTTTTGGACAGCATTTCACTTTTTGCAATAGTCTTCAATGTGCTCCAAATACCACTCTTTTGGTTTTACAGGAATAGTGTTCAAACTGGGCCTTATGAGAGGAACATTAAAACTCCCTGAGTGGAAGGCACACATCACCAAGCAGTTTCTCAGAAAGCTTGTCTCCAGTATTTATCTGACTATATTTCCTATTTGACCATAGGCCTGCATGTGATCCCAAATATACCTTCATGGATCCACCCATGAAGGAGTTTCCAAGCTGTGAAATGTAAAGAAAGCTTCATCTATGTGAGAAGAATAAACATAGAAAAAAGCAGATTCACAGAAAGCTTTTTCCCAGTTTTTTCTGATGATATTTTCTCTTTCATGATAGTCCTGAGAGTGCTCCCGAAAATCCCTTCGTGGATCCGTCCATGACGATTTTCAACCTGTGTAATATAAGGAAACCTTTATCTATGTGAGATGATTACACATATCACAGAGTAGCTTTAAAAAATCTTCTTTCCAGGTTTTGTCTGAGGCTATTTCCCTTTTCATCATCGGCATCAACATGCTTCCGAATATCACTCAGTACCTATTTCTCCAAAAGGGTTTCCCCTACGCTGTATGAGAAGAGAGGTATAACACTGTGAGTGGAATGCACACGTCACAAAGCAGTTCCTCGGAAAGCTTCTCTACAGTTTCAGTCTGAATATATTTCCTTTTTCACTGTAAGCCTCAAAGTGTTCCCAAATGTCCCATCATATTCAAAACATACACAGGGTTATAAAACTACTCCACATAAAGAGAGGCTTAACTCAGTGAGAGGAATTAAGACGACACACAACAGTTTCACAGAAAGCTTCCTTTTGAATTTTACCTGAGGATATTTCTTTCTCCATGTTCTAAGGATCGCTTCCAAATGTCCTACCTCAGATTCCACAAAAGCAGTGATTTCAATCTGTTCAATCCAAAGAAAGGTTTAAATCTATGAGATGAATACACACATCACAAAGAGTTTCTCAGAAAGTTACTCTGCAGGTTTCATCGGAAGCTGTTTCCTTGCTCACCACAGGCCTCTGTGGGTCACTAAATATCCCTACACAGATTTTTCAAAGACAGAATTTCGAAACTGGGCAACATAGAGTAAGCATAAATTCTGTGAAGTGAATGCACATATCAGAGAACCAGATTCTTGGAACGCTTCTTTCTCTATTTTATTTCAGCATATTTCACTATTTGCCATAGTCCTCAGTGCACTGCGAAATATCAGTTTTTCGGTTACACAGGAAGAGTGTTTAAAGAGAGCGGTGTGAGAAAAGAGGTATAACTCCCTGAGTAGAATGCATAGATCACAAGCAGTTTCTCAGAAAGCTTCTATCCTGTTTTTATCTGAAGATATCTTCTCTTTCACCATAGGCCTGAATGTGCTCCTGAATGTCCCTTTGCAGATTCGTGCCTGACGGAGTTTCCAAAGGGCGTAATATAGTTCAAACTATGCGAGATGAATAGGTATATCTAACACGAAGCAGTTTCACAGAAATCTTCTTTCCAGTTTTGTCTGAGGATATTTCCTTTTTCACCATAGCCATCCCTATACTCCCGAATGTCTCTTTGTTGCTTTTTCTTCAAAAGGGTTTCCGGAATCTTCTAGAAGAAACGTATCATTCTGTGAGTGAAATGCACACGTCACAAAGCAGCTACTCAGAAAGATTCTCTACAATTTCTATCTGAAGACATTTCCTTTCTCACCTTAACCCTCAAATTGCTCCTTAGTATACCTTCGCCGTCTAAACAAAAACAGTGCTATGATGCTGCTCAATGAAAAGTGAAGCTTAAATGTGTGATCAGAATTCACGTGACACACAGCAGGTTCACAGAAAGATTCCTTCTAGTTTCTCTCTGAGGTTATGTCTTTTTCAGGATATTTTAAAGAGCATCTCCAAATGTCCTTTCTCAGATACCACAGAAACAGTGATTTCAAACTGCTCAATTCAAAGAATGTTTAACCTCTTTGAGATGAACACAAACATCACAAAAGTGTTGTGCAGAATGCGTTTCTCCAATTTTCGATGGGAGACATTTCCCTGCAAGACACAGGCCTCTGGTTGTGACTTAGTATCCCTTCACAAAAGCCTCAGAGGTCGACATTCAAACTGGGAAATGTAGAGTAAGCTTTAACCCTGTGAAAAGAATGGGCACGTCAGAGAGCAGTTTCTTTGAGTGCTTGTTTCTGTTTTTTATTTGACATTTCACTTTTTGCCATAGTCTTCAATGTGCTCCGAATATCACTCTTTTGGTTTTACAGGAACAGTGTTCAAACTGTGCCTTATGAGAAGAACATTAAAACTCCCTGATTGGAATGCACACATCACCAAGCAGGTTCTCAGAAAGCTTCTCTCCAGATTTTCTCTGACTATATTTCCTATTTGACCATAGGCCTGAATGTGATCCCAAATATCCCTTCGTGGATCCATCCACGAGGGAGTTTCCAAGTTGCGTAATGTAAAGAAAGTTTCAGCTATGTGAGAAGAATAAACAAAGTATAAAGCAGATTCAGAGAAAGCTTCTTTCCCTTTTTTATCTGAAGATATTTCCTTTTTCACCATGGTCTTGAGTGTTCTCATGAAAGTCCCTTCATGGAGCCATCCATGACAGTTTTCAAGCTGTGTCTTGTAAGGAAGCCTTTATCTATGAGAGAGGATTACAGATATCACAGAGTAGTTTCCTAGAAAGCTTCTCTCTAGATTTTGTCTGAGGCTATTCCCCTTTTCATCATCAGCATCAACATGCTCCCTAATATCACTTGGTACCTGTTTCTCCAAAAGTGTTTCCCCGACACTGTATCAGAAGAGAGGTATAACACTGTGAGTGGAATGCACACATCGCAAAGCAGTTCCTCCGAAAGCTTCTCTCCAGTTTCGGTCTGAAGATACTTCCTTTTTCACCGTAAGCCTCAAAGTGCTCCTGAAAGTCCCATCACACGCTAAACATATACAGGGTTATAAAACTACTCAATGTAAGGAGAGGCTTAACTAAGTGAGAGGAATTAAGACGACACAGACTAGTCTCACAGAAAGCTTCCTTCTGGAGTATACCTGAGGATACTTCTTTCTCCAGGTTCTAAGGATTGTTCCCAAATGTCCCTCTTCAGATTCCCCCAAAACAGTGAATTGAATATGCTCAATCCAAAGAATGCGGTAAATCTATGAGAAGAATACACACATTGAAAGCAGTTGCTCAGAAAGTTACTCTGCAGGTTTCATTGGAAGATGTTTCCTTGCTCACCAGAAGCCTCCAGGGGTCACTAAATATACTTTCACAGATTCTTCAAAGACAGAATTTTGAAAGTGGGCAATGTACAGTAAGCATAAATTCTGAGAAGTGTATGCACATATCAGAGAGCAGATTCTTGGAACGTTCTTTCTCAATTTCATTTCATTGTATTTCACTATTTGCCATAGTCCTCAGTGTGCTCCAAAATATCACCTTTTCGGTTACACAGGAACAGTGTTTAAACACTGCTTTGTGGAAAAGAGGTATAACTAACTGAGCGGAATGCATACTTTACAAGTAGTTTCTAACAAAGCTTCTATCCAGTTTTTATCTGAAGATATCTCCTCTTTCACCATAGGCCTGAATATGCTCCCGAATGTCCCTTCGCATATTCGTGCATGACAGTTTCCAAACTGTGTAGTGTGAGAAAGGTTTGAACTATGCAACATGAATAGATATATCTAACACGAAGCAGTTTCACCAAAATCTTCTTTCCAGTTTTGTCTGAGGTTATTTCCTTTTTCACCATAGCCGTCTCTATACTCCTGATGTCTCTTAGTAGCTTTTTCTCTCAAAGGGATTCCGGAATCCTCTAGGAGAAGAAAGGTATATTTCTGTGAGTGGAATGCACACGTCACAAAGCAGTTCCTCGGAAGGCTTCTCTCCAATTTCGGTCTGAACATATTTCGTTTTCCACTGTAAGCCTCAAACTGCTCCCGAATGTCCCATCACACGCTAAACATACACAGGAATATAAAACAACTCAACCCAAGAAGAGGCTTAACTAAATGAGAGGAATTAAGACGCCACAGTGTAGTTTCACAGAAAGCTTCCTTCTGGACTTTACCTGAGGATATTTCTTTCTCCATGTTCTAAGGATCGTTCCCAAATGTCCTTCCTCAGATTCCACAAAAACAGTGATTTCAATCTGCTCAATCCAAAGAACGGTTTAAATCTATGAGACGAATACACATATCACAAAGCAGTTGCTCAGAAAGTTATTGTGCAGGTTGCATCAGAAGATGTTTCCTGGCTCACGAGAAGCCTCCAGGCATCACCAAATTTCCCTTCACAGATTCTTGAAAGACAGAATTTGAAACTGGGCAACATAGTGTAAGCATAAATTCTGTGAAGTGAATGCACATATCAGAGAGCAGATTCTTGGAACGCTTCTTTCTATATTTTATTGCAGTATATTTCACTATTTGCCATTGTCCTCAAAGCGCTCTGATATATCACTTTATCGGTTACACAGGAACAGTGTTTAAAGACTGCCTTGTAAGAAAAGTGGCATGTCTCCCTGAGCGGAATGCATATATCACACGTAGTTTTTTCAGAAGGCTTCTATCCAGTTTTTATCTGAAGATAATTGCTCTTTCACTGAAGGCCAGAATGTGCTCCTGAATGTCTGTTCGCAGATCCTTGCATGACCAAGTTTCCACACTGCGTAATATTAGAAAGGTTTGAGCTATGCGAGATGAATGGATATATCTATCACAAAGCAGTTTCACAGTAATTATCTTTCCAGTTTTTTTCTGAAAATATTTCCTTTTTCACCATAGCCGTCCCTATATTCCCAATGTCTCTTGGTAGCTTCTTCTCCAAAAGGGATTCCGGAATCCTCTAGGAGAACAAAGGTATATTGCTGTGAGTGAAATGCACACGTCACAAAGCAGTTCCTCGGAAAGCTTCTCTCCAGTTTCAGTCTGAACATATTTCCTTTTTCACCATAAGCCTCAAAGTGCTCCCGAAAGTCCCATCACATGCTAAACGTACCCAGGGTTATAAAACTACTCAACGTAAGGAAAGGCTTAACTAGGAATTAAGATAACACAGAATGGGTTCACAGAAAGCTTCCTTCTGGATTTTACCTGAGGATATTTCTTTATCCATGTTCTAAGGATCGTTCCCAAATGTCCTTCCTCAGATTCCACAAAAACAGTGATTTCGATCTGCTCAATCCAAAGAATGGTTTAAATCTATGAGACGAGTACATACATCACAAAGCAGTTTCTCAGAAAGTTACTCTGCAGGTTTCATCAGAAGCTGTTTCCTTGCTCACCACAAGCCTTCGGGCATCACTAAATATCCCTTCACAGATTCTTCAAAGACAGAATTTCGAAACTGGGAAACCTAGAGTAACCATAAAATCGGTAAAGTGAATGCACATATCAGAGACCAGATTCCTGGTATGATTCTTTCTAGATTTTATTTCAGTATATTTCACTATTTGCCATAGTCCTCAATGCGCTTTGAAAAGTCACATTTTCGGTTACACAGGAACAGTGTTTAAAAACTGCCTTGTGAGAAAAGACGTGTAAATTGCTGAGTGGAATGCATACCTCACAAGTAGTTTCTCAGAAAGCTTCTATCCAGTTTTTATCTTAAGATATCTGCCCTTTCACCATAGGCCTGAATGTGCTCCCAAATGTCCCTTCATGGATACGTACATGACAGAGTTTCCAAACTGCGTAATATAAGAAAGGTTTGAACTAGGCGAGATGAATAGATATGTCTAACACGAAGCAGTCTCACAGAAATCTTCTTTCCACTTTTTTCTGAGAATATTTCGTTTTTCACCATAGCCATCCCTGTATTCCTGAAAGTCTTTTGGTTGCTTTTTCTCCAAAAGGGATTCCGGAATCCTCTAAAAGAAGAAAGGTATATTTCTGTGAGTGGAATGCTCACGTCACAGAGCAGTTCCTCGGAAAGCTTCTCTCCAGTTTCAGTCTGAACATATTTCCTTTTTCACCGTAAGCCTCAAAGTGCTCTCGAATGTCCCATCACACGCTACACATACACAGGGATATAAAACTACTCAACGTAATGAGAGCCTTAACTAAGTGAGAGGAATTAAGATGACACAGAGTAGTTTCACAGAAGCTTCCTTTTGAATTTTACCTGAGTATATTTCTTTCTCTATGTTCTAAGGATCGTTCCCAAATATCCTTCCTCAGATTCCACAAAAAGAGTGAATTGAATCTTCTCAATACGAAGAGCAGTTTAAATCTATGAGAACAATACACACATTGAAAGCAGTTGCTCAGAAATTTACTCTGCAGGTTTCATTGGAAGATGTTTCCTTGCTCACCACAAACCTCTGCAGGTCACAAAATTTATCTTGACAGATTCTTCAAGGACCGAAATTCGAAACTGGGCAACATAGAGTAAGCATAAATTCTCTGAAGTGAATGCACATATCAGTGAGCAGATTCTGGGAACGCTTCTTTCTCGATTTTTTTCAGTATATTTCACTGCTTGCCATAGTCGTGAATGCACTCCGAAATATCAGCTTTTCGTTTACACAGGAACAGTGTTTAAACACTGTCTTGTGAGAAAAGAGGTATAACTCACTGAGCAGAATGCATGCATCACAAGTAGTTTCTAACAAATCTTTTATCCAGTTTTTATATGAAGATATATCCTCTTTCACCGTAGGCCTGAATGTGCTCCCGAATGTCTCTTCACGTATTTGTGCATGACGGAGTTTCCAAACTGCATAATATAAGAAAAGTTTAAACTACACGAGATGAGTAGATATATCTAACATGAAGCAGTTTCACCGAAATCTTCTTTACAGTTTGGTCTGAGGATATTTCCTTTTTCGCCATAGGCGTCCCCATATTTCTGAAGTCTCTTGGTAGCTTTTCCTCCAAAAGGGTTTCTGGAATCCTCTAGGAGAAGAAAGGTATATTTCTGTGAGTGGAATGCACACGTCTCAAAGCTGTTTCTCGGAAAGCTTCTCTCCAGTTTCAGTCTGAACATATTTCCTTTTTCCCCATAAGCCTCAAAGTGCTCCCGAATGTCCCATCACACGCTAAGCATACACAGGGTTATAAAACTACTCACCATAAGGAGAGGCTTAACTAAGCAAGAGGAATTAAGACGACCGAGAGTAGTTTCACAGAAAGCTTCCTTCTGGATTTTACCTGAGGATATTTCTTTCTCCATGTTCTAAGGATCTTTCCCAAATGTCCTTCCTCAGATTCCACAAAAACAGTGATTTCAATCTGCTCAATCCAAAGAATGGTTTAAATCTAGGAGACGAATACACATATTGCAAAGCAGTTGCTCAGAAAGTTACTCTGCAGGTTTCATCGGAAGATGTTTCCTTGCTTACCACAAGCCTCCGGGTATCACTAAATATCCCTTCACAGATTCTTCAAAGACAGAATTTTGAAACTGGTCAATGTAGAGTAAGCAAAAATTCTGTGAAGTGAATGCACATATCAGTGAAGTGATTCTTGGAACGCTTCTTTCTCGATTTTATTTCAGTATATTTCACTCTTTGCCATAGTCCTCACTGCGCTCTGAAATATCACATTTTTGGTTACACAGGAACAGTATTCAAACGCTGCCTCGTGAGAAAAGAGGTATAACTCCCTGAGTGGAGTGCATACATCACCGAGATATTTCTCTGAAAGTTTGTATCCAGTTTTTATCTGAAGATATCTCCTCTTTCACCTTAGGCTTGAGTGTGCTCCCAAATGTCCCTTCATGGATTCGTGCATGATGGAGTTTCCAAATTGCATATTAAAAGAAAGGTTTGAAATATGCCATATGAATAGATATATCTAACACTTAGCAGGTTCACAGAAATCTTCTCTCCAGGTTTGTCTGACAATATTTAATTTTTCACCATAACTGCCCCTATACTCCCGAATGACTCTTGGTAACTTTTACTCCAAGAGGGATTCCGGAATCGTCTAGGAGAAGAAAGGTATATTTCTGTGAGTGGAATGCACACATCACAAAGCAGCTCCCCAGAAAGCTTCTCTCCAGTTTCTATCTGAAGACATTTCTTTTCTCACCGTAACCCTCAAATCGCTCCTGAATATCCCTTCGCAGTCTAAACAAAAACAGTGTTATGATACTGCTGAATGAAAAGAGAAGTTTAATTTTGTGAGTGGAATTCACGTCACACAAAGCAGGTTCACAGAAAGGTTCCTTCTGGTTTCTCTCTGAGGTTATGTCTTTTTCTGGATATTTTAAATAGCGTCTCCAAATGTCCTTTCTCAGATTCCACAGAAACAGTGATTTCAAACTCTTCAATCCAAAAAATGTTTTAACTCTTTGAGATGAACACAAACATCACAAAAGTGTTGTGCAGAAAGCTTCTCTCCAATTTTTGATGGGAGGTATTTCATTGCCCGACATAGTCCTCCGGTTGCCACTTACTATCTCTATCTCTTCACAGAACCCTCAGAGGCCGACTGTCAAACTGGGAAATGTAGAGTAAGTTAATCCCTGTACAAACATCAAAAAAGAGTTGCGGAGAAAGCCTCTCTCCAATTTTTATGGGAGACATATCCTTGTTCGACACAGGCCTCCGGTTGCCACATACTACGCCTTCGCAGAACCCTCAGAGGCCGACTTTCTAGCTGGGCAATATAGAGTAAGCTTTAACTCTGTTAGAAGAATGGGCATGTCAGAGAGCAGTTTCTACGAGTGCTTCTTTCTGTTTTTTATTGGACGACATTTCACTTTTTGTCATAGTCTTCAATGTACTCCGAATATCACTCTTTTGGTTTTACAGGAACAGTGTTCAAACTGTGCCTTATGAGAAGAACATTAAAAATCCCTGAGTGGGATGCACACATCTCCAAGCAGTTTCTCAGAAAGCTTCTCTCCAGTTTTTATGTGACTATATTTCCTATTTGATCATAGGCCCCAATGTGATCCCAAATATCCCTTCTTGCATCCATCCACGAGGGAGTTTCCAAGCTGCGTAATGTAAAGAAAGCTTCACCTATCTCAGAAGAATAAACATAGAAAAAAGCAGATTCACAGAAAGCTTCTTTCCAGTTTTAATCTGAAGGTATTTCCTTTTCAATATAGTCCTGAGTGTGCTCCCGAAATTCCATTCGTGAATCCGTCCATGACAGTTTTCAAGCTGTGTCATGTAAGGAAACATTTATCTCTGTGAGATGATTACAGATATCACAGAGTAGTTTCCTTGAAAGCTTCTTTCCAGGTTTTGTCTAAGGCTATTTCCCTTTTCATCATCGGAATCCACATGCTCCCGAATATCACTCAGTACGTGTTTCTCCAAAAGGGTTTCCATGACGCTGTATGAGAAGAGAGGTATAACACTGTGAGTGGAATGCACACGTCACAAATCAGTTCCTCAGAAAGCTTCTCTCCAGTTTCGGTCTGAACATATTTCTGTTTTCACCATAAGCCTCAAAGTGCTTCCGAATGTCCAATCACACGGTAAACATACAAAGGATTATAAAACTACTCAACATAAGGAGAGGCTTAACTAAGTGAGTGGAATTAAGAAGACACACAATAGTTTCACAGAAAGCTTCCTTCTGGACTTTACCTGAGGATATTTCTTTCTCCAGGTCCTAAGGATTTTTCCCAAGTGTCCTTCCTCAGATTCCACAAAAACAGTGATTTCAATATGCTCAATCTAAAGAACAGTTTAAATCTAGGGGACGAATACACACATCACAAAGCAGTTGCTCAGAATGTTACTCTGCCAGTTTCATCAGAAGATGTTTCCTTGCTCACCACAATCCTCCTGGCGTCACTAAATATCCCTTCACAGATCCTTCAAAGACAGAATTTCGAAAATGGGCAACATAGAGTAAGCATAAATTCTGTGAAGTGAATGCACATATCAGAGAGCAGATTGTTGGAATGCTTCTTTCTCGATTTTATTTCAGTATATTTCACTATTTGCCATAGTCCACAGTGCTCTCCGAAATATCACGCTTTTTGTTACACAGTAACAGTGTTTAAACACTGCCTTGTGAGAAAAGATGTATAACTCCCTGAGCGGAATGCATACATCACAAGTTGTTTCTCAGAAAGCTTGTATCCAGTGTTTATCTGAAGATATTTCCTCTTCCACCGTAGGCCTGAATGTGCTCCCCAATGTCCCTTCACGGATTCGTGCATGACGTAGTTTCCAAACTGCGTAATAGAAGAAAGGTTTGACCTATGTGAGATGAATAGATTTGTCTAACAGGAAGCAGTTTCACAGAAATCTTCTTTCCAGTTTTTGTCTGAGGATATTTCCTTTTTCACCATAGCTGTCCCTATACTCCCGAATGTCTCTTGGTAGCTTTTTCCCCAATAGGGATTCCGGGATTCTCTAGGAGAAGAAAGGTATATTTCTGTGAGTGGAATTCACACGTCACAAGCAGTTCCTTGAAAGCTTCTCTCCAGTTTAAATCTGAACTTATTTCCATTTTCACCGTATGCCTCAAAGTGCTCCCGAATGTCCCACCACACGGTAAACATACACAGGGTTTTAAAGCTACTCAACGTAATGAGAGCCTTAACTAAGCGAGAGGAATTAAGGCAACACAGTGTAGTTTCACAGAAAGCTTCCTTCTGGATTTTACCTGAGGATATTTCTTCCTCAATGTTCTAAGAATCGTTCCCAAATGTCCTTCCTTAGATTTCACAAAAAGGGTGATTTGAATATTCTCAATCCAAAGAACGGTTTAAATCTATGAGAAGAATACACACACTGCAAAGCAGTTGCTCAGAAAGTTACTCTGCAAGTTTCATCTGAATATATTTTCTTCCTCACCACAAGCCTCCAGGGTTCACTAAATATATCTTGACAGATTCTTCAAAGACAGAATTTCGAAACTGGGCAACATAGGGTAAGCATAAATTCTGTAAAGTGAATGCATATATCAGAGAGCAGATTCTTGGAACGCTTCTTTCTCGATTTAATGTCAGTATATATCACTGTTTGCCATTGTCCTCAATGCGCTCCAAAATACCACATTTTCGGTTATACAGGAACAGTGTTTAAACACTGCCTTGTGAGAAAATAGGTATAACTAATTGAGCGGAATGCATGCATCACAAGTAGTTTCTATCAAATCTTTTATCCAGTTTTTATCTGAAGATATATCCTCTTTCACCGTAAGCCTGAATTTGCTCCCGAAAGTCCCTTCACGTATTCGTGCATGAAGGAGTTTCCAAACTGCATAATATAAGAAAAGTTTAAATTATGCGAGATGAATAGACATATCTAACATGAAGCAGTTTCGCCGAAATCTTCCTTCCAGGTTTGTCTGAGGATATTTTCTTTTTCACCATAGCTGTCCCTATATTCCCGATATCTCTTGGTAGCTTTTCCTCCAAAAGGGATTCCAGAATCCTCTAGGAGAAGAAAGGTATATATCTCTGAGTGGAATGCACACGTCACAAACAAGTTCCTCGGAATGCTTCTCTCCAGTTTCGGTCTGAACATATTTCCTTTCTCCCCATAAGCCTCAAAGTGCTCACGAATGTCCCTTCACATGCTAAGCATACACAGGGTTATAAAACTACTCACCATAAGGAGAGGCTTACCTAAGTGAGAGGATTTAAGACAACAGAGACTAGTTTCACAGAAAGCTTCCTTCTGGATTTTACCTGAGGATATTTCTTTCTCCATGTTCTAAGTATCTTTCCCAAATATTCTTCCTCGGATTCCAGAAAAACAGTGATTTCAATCTGCTCAATTCAAATAATGGTTTAAATCTAGGAGAAGGATACACACATTGCAAAGCAGTTGCTCAGAAAGTTACTCTGCAGGTTTCATCGGAAGATGTTTCCTTGCTCACCACAAGCCTCCAGGCATCACTAAATATCCCTTCACAGATTCTTCAAAGACAGAATTTCAAAAATGGGCAATGTAGAGTAAGCATAAATTCTGTGAAGTGAATGCACATATCAGAGAACAGATTCTTGGAATGCTTCTTTCTCGATTTTATTGCAGTATGTTTCACTCTTTGTCATAGTCCTCACTGTGTTCTGAAATATCAGTTATCGATTTCACAGGAAGAGTGTTCAAACCCTGCCTTGTGAGAAAAGTGGTATAACTCCCTGAGCAGAGGGCATACATCACAAATAATTTCTCAGAAAGCTTGTATCCAGTTTTTATCTGAAGATATCTCCTCTTTCACTGTAGGCCTGAGTGTGCTCCCAAATGTTCCTTCGTGGATTCGTGCATGATGGAGTTTCCAAACTGCATATTAAAAGAAAGGTTTGAACTATGCGATATGAATGGATATATCTAACACTTAGCAGGTTCACAGAAATCTTCTTTCCAGGTTTTTCTGACGATATTTCCTTTTTCACCATACCGCCCCTATACTCCCGAATGACTCTTTGTAAATTTTTCTCCAAGAGGGATTCCAGAATTGTCTAGGAGAAGAAAGGTATATTTCTGTGAGTGGAATGCACACATCACAAAGCAGCTCCTCAGGAAGCTTCTCTCCAGTTTGTATGTGAAGACGTTTCCTTTCTCACCGTAACCCTCAAATCACTCCTGAATATCCCTTCGCAGTCTAAACAAAAACAGTGTTATGATACTGCTCAATGAAAAGAGAGCCTTAACTGTGTGAGTGGAATTCACGTGACACACAGCAGGTTCACAGAAAGTTTCCTTCTGGTTTCTCTCTGAGGTTATGTCTTTTTCAGGATGTTCTAAAGAGCGTCTCCAAATGTCCTTTCTCAGATTCCACAGAAACAGTGATTTCAAATTGCTCAATCCAAAGAATATTTTTACTCTTTGAGAGGAACACAAACATCACAAAAGGGTTGTGCAGAAAGCTTCTCTCCAATTTTCGATGTGAGACATTTCATTGCCTGACATAGTCCTCTGGTTGCCACTTAGTATCCCTTCACAGAACCGTCAGAGGCCGACTTTCAAACTGGGAAATGTAGAGTAAGCTTTATCCCTGTGTAAAGATTCGGCATGTCAGAGAGCAGTTTCTTCGAGTGTTTCTTTCTGTTTTTTATTGGACGACATTTCACTTTTTTCCATAGTCTTTCACGTGCTCCGAATATCACTCTTTTGTTTTACAGGAATAGTGTTCAAACCTTGCCTTATGAGAAGAACATTAAAACTCCCTGAGTGGAATGCACACATCACCAAGCAGTTTCTCAGAAAGCTTCTCTTCAGTTTTTCTCTGACTCTATTTCCTATTTAACCATAGGCGCGAATGTGGTTCCAAATATCCCTTCGTGAATCCATCCACGAGCGAGTTTCCAACCTATGTAGTGTAAAGAAAGCTTCATCATTGTGAAACCGACAAAGGGATATTCTGGTAAGCATTGAGGACAATGGCAAAAGTGAAATACACTGAAATAAATTCGAGGAAGAAGCTTTCCAACAATCTCATCTCTGATGTGTGCATTCCCTTCACAGAGTTAATGCTTACTCTATGTAGCTCATTTGCAAAACTCTGTCTTTGAAGAATCTGTGAAGGGATATTTAGTGATGCCCGGAGGCTTGTGGTGAGCGAGGAAAAGTTTTCCAATGAAACCTGTAGAGAAACGTTCTGAGCAACTGCTTTGCAATGTGTGTATTCGTATCACAGATTTAAAGCATTCATTGTATTGAGCAGCTTGAAATCACGGTTTGTGTGGAATTTGAGGAAGAACATTTGGGAACGATCCTTAGAATATGGATAAGGAAATATCCTCAGGTAAAATCCAGAAGGAAGCTTCCTGTGAAACTGCTCTGTGTCATCCTAATTCCTCTCACTCAGATAAGTCTCTCTTTTCATTGAGCAATTTTCCAGCCCTGTGTATGTTTAGCATGTGATGTGATATTCGTTAGCACTTTCAGTCTAACGGTGAAAAAGGAAATATGTTCAGAACGAAATTGGAGAGAAGCTTTCCGAGGAGCTGCTTTGTGATGTGTGCATTCTAGTCACAGTATTATACCTCTCTTCTTAGAAATCATCGAGGAAACCCTTTTGAAGAAACAGGTACCAAGTGATATTCTGGAACATGTTGATGCCTATGGTGAAAAGGGAAATAACCTCAGACAAAACCTGGAAAGAAGCTTTCTAGGAAACTACTCTGTGATATCTAATAATCTCATATAGAAAAAGTGTTCTTTACATTTCGCAGCTTGGAAACTATCATGGACGGTTCCACGAAGGGTCTTTCGGGAGCACATTCTGGACTACAAAAATTCGAAGGAAGCTATCAGTGAATCTGCTCTTTGCTATGTTTTTTCATCTCACAGAGATGAACGTTTCTGTACATTATGCAGCTTGGAATATCCCTCGTGGATGTTTGGGATCACGTTCGGGCCAATGCTGAAATAAGATATAGAGTCAGATAAAAATAGGAGAGAAGCTTTTGGAGAAACTGCTTGGTGATGTCTGTATTCAACTCAGGAAGTTATAAGTTTCTTCTCATTAGGCAGAGGTTGAACACAGTTCCTGTAAAAGCAAAAGTCTGATATTCAGAGCACATTGAAGACTATGGCAAAAGGTGAAATGTTGTCGAAGAAAAAACAGAAAGAAGCACTCTAAGAAAATGGCCTCTGACATCTCCATTTTTTCAAAAGGAAATAGCTTACTCTACATTTCCCAGTTTGAAAGTCAGTCTTTGAGGGTTTTGTGAAGGGATAGTAAGTGGAGACCGGAGGACTGTGTGAGGCAAGGAAATGTCTTCCATCGAAAATCACAGGGAAGCATTCTCCATAACTCTTTTTTGATGTTTGTATTCATCTCTTAGAGATAAAACATTCTTTGGATTGAGCTGTTTGAAATCACGGTTTTGGATAATCTGAGAAAGGAATTTGGAAACACTCTTTAGAATATCCTGAAAAAGAAATAACCTCAGAGAGAAACCAGAAGGAAGCTTTCTGTGGAGCTGCTTTGTGACATGTGCATTCCACTCACAGAAATATACCTTTCTTCTCCTAGAAGATTCCTGTGAAACTGCTTGGTGTTAGATATATTTATTCCTCTCACATAGTTAAAACTTTAACTATATTACACAGTTTGGAAACTCCGTCATGCACAGATCTGTGAAGGGACGTTCGGAGGTACATTCAGGCCTACGGTGAAACAGGAGATATCTTCAGATAAAAACTGGATTGAAGCTTTCTGAGAAACTACTTTGTGATGTATGCATTCTACTCAGAGGGTTATACCTCTTTTCTCACAAGGCGGTGTTTGAACACTGATCCTGTGAAACTGAAAAAGTGATATTTTGGAACGCATTGGAGACTATGGCGAATAGTGAAATATACTGAAATAAAATTGATGAAGAAGCGTTCCAAGAATCTTCTCTCTGATATGTGCACTCACTTCACAGAGTTAATGCTTACCCTATGTTGCCCAGTTTCGAAACTCTGTCTTTGAAGAATCTGTGAAGGGATACTTCTTGACGCCCTGAGGCTTGTGATCAGCGAGGAAACGCCTTCTGATGAAACCTGCAGAGAAACATTCTGACCCACTGCTTTCTGATGTGTGTATTACACTCATAGTGATAAACCATTCTTTGGATTGCGCAGCTTGAAATCACGGTTCTTGTGGAATCTGTAAAAGGACATTTGGGAACGATTTTTAGAATATGGAGAAAGAAATATCCTTAGGAAAAATCCAGAAGGAAGCTTTCTGTGAAACTGCTCTTTGTCATCTTAATTACTCTCGCTTCCTTAAGCTCCTCTTTTCATTGAGCATTTTTCTACCCCTGTGTATGTTTAGCGTGTGATGGGATATTTGGGAGCCCTTAGAGGCTAACGGTGAAAAAGGAAATATGTTCAGACCGAAACTGGAGAGGAAGTTTCTGAGGAACTGCTTTGTGACATGTGCTCTAAACTCGCAGTGTTATACCTCTCTTGTCATACAGTGTTGGGGAAACACTTTTGGGGAAACAGGTACCAAGTGATATTTTGGAGTATGTTGATGCCGATGGTGAAAAGGGAAATAGCCTCAGACACACCTGGAAAGAAGCTTTATAGGAAACTACTCTTGATATGTGTAATCATCTAGATAAATGTATCTTTAACTACATATATAGCTTTCTTCACATTACGCAGCTTGGGAACTGTCATGGACGGATCCACGAAGGGAAATTCGAGAGCACATTCGGGACTATGGTGAAAAAGGAAATATCTTCAGCTAAAAACTGGAAAGAAGATTTCTGTGAATCTGCTTTTGCTGTGTTTATTCATCTCACATAGATGAAGCTTTCTTTATATTATGCAGCTTGGAAACTCCCTCGTGGATGGATCCGTGAAGGGATATTTGAGATCACATTCTGGCCTATGGTGAAATAGGAAATATAGTCAGATAAAAAGTAGAGAAAAGCGTTCTGAGAAACTGCTTGGTGATGTGTGCATTTCACTCAGGGAGTTGTAACTTTCTTCTCATAAAGCACAGTTTGAACACTGTTTGTGTAAAACCAAAAGAGTGATAGTCGGAGCACATTGAAGACTATGGCAAAAAGTGAAATGTCGTCCAATAAAAAACAGAAACAAGCACTCGAAGAAACTGCTCTCTGACATGTCCATTCGACTCATAGAGTTAAAGCTTACTCTGCATTTCCCAGTTTGAAATTCGGTCTTTGAGGGTTATGTGAAGGGATATTAGGTGGCAAAGGAGGCCTGTGTGAGGCAAGGAAATGTTTTCTATCGAAAATCGGAGTGAAGCTTTCTGTGCAACACTTTTGTTATGTTTTTATTCATCTCAGAGCGTTGAATCATTGTTTGGATTGAGCAGTTTGAAATCACTGTTTCTGTGGAATCTGAGAAAGGACATTTGGAAAAGCTCTTTAGAATATCCTGAAAAAGAAGTAACCTCAGACAGAAACCAGAAAGAATCTTTCTGCGAAACATCTCTGTGTCACGTGAATTCTGCTCCCACAGTTAAGCTTCTCTTTTCATTGAGCTGTGTCATAACACTGTTTTTGGTTAGTCTGCGAAAGGATATTCTGGGGGGCTTTGAGACTTACGGTGAGAAAGGAAACGTCTTCAGATATAGACTGGAGAGAAGCTTTCTGAGGAGCTGCTTTGTGATGTGTGCATTCCACTCACAGAAATATACGTTTCTTCACCTAGAGGAATACGGAATCACTTTTGGAGAAAAAACTACCAAGAGATATTCGGGATTATAGCGACGACTATGGTGAATAAGGAAATATCCTCAGACAAAAACTAGAAAGAAGATTTCTGTGAAACTGCTTTAGGTGAGATATGTTCATTCATCTGACATAGTTAAAACTCTAATTATATTACGCAGTTTGGAAGCTCCATCATGCACATATCCGTGAAGGGAGGTTCAAGAGCACATTCAGGCCTATGGTGACAGAGGAGATATCGTCATTAAAAACTGGAAAGAAATATTCTGTGAATCTGATTTTTGCTATGTTTATTCATCTCACATAGATTAAGCTTTCTTTACATTATGCATCTAGGAAACACCCTCGTGGATGGACTTGTGAAGGGTTATTTGGCATCACATTGAGGCCTATGGTGAAAGAGCAAATATAGTCAAATAAAAACTGAAGAGAAGCTTTCTGAGAAACTGCTTCGTGTTGTGTGCATTCCACACAGCGAGTTACAACTTTCTTCTCATAAGGCACATTTTGAACACTGTTCTTGTAAAACCAAAAGACTGATATTCGGACCACTTTGAAGACTAGGGCAAAAAGTAAATTGTCGCCCAATAAAAAGCAGCAAGAAGCACTCGAAGAAACTGCTCTCTGACATGTCTATTCTTTTCACTGGGTTAAATCTTACTCTACATTTCCCAGTTTGAAAGTCGTGAAGATGGCCGAATAGGAACAGCTCCAGTCTCCATCTCCCAGCGCGAGCGACACAGAAGACCGGTGATTTCTGCATTTTCAACTGAGGTACTGGGGTCATCTCACTCGGGAGTGCCGGACAATTGGCGCTGATCAGCTGCTGCAGCCTGACCAGCGAGAGCTGAAGCAGGGCGAGGCATCACCTCACCTGGGAAGCACAAGGGGGAAGGGAGTCCCTTTTCCTAGCCAGAGGAACTGAGACACACAACACCTGGAAAATCAGGTAACTCCCACACCAATACTGCACTGTAAGCACACCGGCACACCAGGAGAATATATCCCATATTTGGCCGGGAGGGTATCATGCCCACAGAGCCTCCCTCCTTGCTAACACAGCAGTCTGCGGCAATCTAACCGCAAGGCAGCAGCGAGGCTGGTGGAGTGGTGCCCACCATTGCTGAGGTTTAAGTAGGTAGACAAATCCCTTGGGAAGCTCAAAGTTGGTGGAGCTCACAGCAGCTCAAGGAAACCTGCCTGTCTCTGTAGACTCTGCCTCTGGGGACAGTGCTCAGCTACAAAATAACAGAGGAAGCAGCAGACGCCTGTGCAGACGCGAACGACTCTGTCTGACAGGTTTGAAGAGAACAGTGGATTTCCCAACACGGAGGTTGAGATCTGAGAAGGAGCAGGCTGCCTGCTCAAGTGGGTCCCTGAACCCTGAGTAGCCTAACTGGGAGACATCCCCCACTAGGGGCAGTCTGACACCCCACGCCTCACAGGGTGGAGTACACCCCTGAGAGGAAGCTTCCAAAGCAAGAATGAGACAGGTGCATTCGCTGTTCAGCAATATTCTATCTTCTGCAAACTCTGCTGCTGATACCCAGACAAACAGGGTCTGGAGTGGACCTCAAGCAATCTCCAACAGACCTATAGCTGAGGGTCCTGACTGTCATAAGGAAAACTATCAAACAGGGAGGACACCTATACCAAAACCCCATCAGTACGTCACCATCATCAAAGACCAGAGACAGATAAAACCACAAAGATGGGGAAAAAGCAGGGCAGAAAAGCTGGAAATTCAAAAAATAAGAGTGCATCTCCCCCTGCAAAGGAGCACAGTTCATCGCCAGCAACGGATCAAAGTTGGTCAGAGAATGACTTTGACGAGATGAGAGAAGAAGGCTTCAGTCCATCAAACCTCTCAGAGCTAAAGGAGGCATTACGTACCCAGCACAAAGAAACTAAAAATCTTGGAAAAAGAGTGGAAGAATTGACAGCTGGACTAATTAATGCCGAGAAGGTCATAAACGAAATGACAGAGATGAAAACCATGACACGAGAAATACGTGACAAATGCACAAGCTTCGGTAACCGACTCGATGAACTGGAAGAAAGAGGATCAGCGATTGAGGATCAAATGAATGAAATGAAGCGAGAAGAGAAACCAAAAGAAAAAAGAAGAAAAAGAAATGAACAAAGCCTGCAAGAAGTATGGGATTATGTAAAGAGACCAAATCTACGTCTGATTGGGGTGCCTGAAAGTGAGGGGGACAATGAAACCAAATTGGAAAACACTCTTCAGGATATCATCCAGGAGAACTTCCCCAACCTAGCAGAGCAGGACAACACTCAAATTCAGGAAATACAGAGAACGCCACAAAGATACTCCTCCAGAAGAGCAACTCCAAGACACATAATTGCCAGATTCACCAAAGTTGAAATGAGGGAAAAAATCTTAAGGGCAACCAGAGAGAAAGGTCGGGTTACCCACAAAGGGAAGCCCATCAGACTGACAGCAGATCTCTCGGTAGAAACTCTACAAGCCAGAAGAGAGTGGGGGCCAATATTCAACGTTCTTAAAGAAAAGAATTTTAAACCCAGAATTTCAAATCCAGCCAAACTAAGTTTCATCAGTGAAGGAGAAATAAAATTCTTTACAGATAAGCAAATGCTTAGAGATTTTGTCACCACCAGGACTGCCTTACAAGAGACCCTGAAGGAAGCCCTAAACATGGAAAGGAACAACTGGTACCAGCCATTGCAAAAACATGCCAAAATGTAAAGACCATCGAGGCTAGGAAGAAACTGCATCAACTAACGAGCGTAAAAACCAGTTAATATCATAATGGCAGGATCAAGTTCACACATAACAATATTAACCTTAAATGTAAATGGACTAAATGCTCCAATTAAAAGACACAGACTGGCAAACTGGATAAAGAGTCAAAACCCATCAGTCTGCTGTATTCAGGAGACCCATCTCACATGCAGAGACATACATAGGCTCAAAATAAAGGGATGGAGGAAGATCTACCAAGCAAATGGAGAACAAAAAGAAGCAGGGGTTGCAATCCTAGTCTCTGATAAAACAGACTTTAAACCATCAAAGATCAAAAGAGACAAAGAAGGCCATTACATAATGGTAAAGGGATCAATTCAACAGGAAGAGCTAACTATCCTAAATATATATGCACCCAATACAGGAGCACCCAGATTCATAAAGCAAGTCCTTAGAGACTTACAAAGAGACTTAGACTCCCATACAATAATAATGGGAGACTTCAACACTCCACTGTCAACATTAGACAGATCAACGAGACAGAAAGTTAACAAGGATATCCAGGAATTGAACTCATCTCTGCACCAAGCGGACCTAATAGACATCTATAGAACTCTCCACCCCAAGTCAACAGAATATACATTCTTCTCAGCACCACATCGCACTTATTCCAAAATTGACCACATAATTGGAAGTAAAGCACTCCTCAGCAAATGTAAAAGAACAGAAATTATAACAAACTGTCTCTCAGACCACAGTGCAATCAAACTAGAACTCAGGACTAAGAAACTCAATCAAAACCGCTCAACTACATGGAAACTGAACAACCTGCTCCTGAATGACTACTGGGTACATAACGAAATGAAAGCAGAAATAAAGATGTTCTTTGAAACCAATGAGAACAAAGATACAACATACCAGAATCTCTGGGACACATTTAAAGCAGTGTGTAGAGGGAAATTTATAGCACTAAATGTCCACAAGAGAAAGCAGGAAAGACCTAAAATTGACACTCTAACATCACAATTAAACGAACTAGAGAGGCAAGAACAAACACATTCAAAAGCTAGCAGAAGGCAAGAAATCACTAAGATCAGAGCAGAACTGAAGGAGATAGAGACACAAAAAACCCTCCAAAAAATCAATGAATCCAGGAGTTGGTTTTTTGAAAAGATCAACAAAATTGACAGACCGCTAGCAAGACTAATAAAGAAGAAAAGAGAGAGGAATCAAATAGACGCAATAAAAAATGATAAAGGGGATATCACCACGGACCCCACAGAAATACAAACTACCATCAGAGAATACTATAAGAACCTCTACGCAAATCAACTAGAAAATCTAGAAGAAATGGATAATTTCCTGGACATTTACACTCTCCCAAGACTAAACCAGGAAGAAGTTGAATCCCTGAATAGACCAACGGCAGGCTCTGAAATTGAGGCAACAATTAATAGGCTACCCACCAAAAGAAAGCTCAGGACCAGATGGATTCACAGCTGAATTCTACCAGAGGTACAAGGAGGAGCTGGTACCATTCCTTCTGATACTATTCCAATCAATAGAAAAAGAGGGAATCCTCCCTAACTCATTTTATGAGGCCAACATCATCCTGATACCAAAGCCTGGCAGAGACACAACAACAAAAAAAAAGAGAATTTTAGACCAATCTCCCTGATGAACATCGATGCAAAAATCCTCAATAAAATACTGGCAAACCGGACTCTGCAGCACATCAAAAAGCTTATCCACCATGATCAAGTGGGCTTCATCCCTGGGATGCAAGGCTGGTTCAACGTTCACAAATCAATAAAAATAATCCAGCATATCAACAGAACCAAAGACAAGAACCACATGATTATCTCAATAGATGCAGAAAAGGCTTTTGACAAAATTCAACAGCCCATCATGCTAAAAACGCTCAATGTATTCGGTATTGATGGAACTTACCTCAAAATAATAAGAGCTATTTATGACAAACCAACAGCTAGTATCATACTGAATGGGAAAAACTGCAAAAATTCCCTTTGAAAACTGGCACAAGACAGGGATGCCCTCTATCACCAATCCTATTCAACATAGTGTTGGAAGTTCTGGTTAGGGCAATCGGGCAAGAGAAAGAAATCAAGGGTATTCAGTTAGGAAAAGAAGTCAAATTGTCCCTGTTTGCAGATGACATGATTGTATACTTAGAAAACCCCATCGTCTCAGCCCAAAACCTTCTTAAGCTGATAAGCAACTTCAGCAAAGTCTCAGGATACAAAAGTAATGTGCAAAAATCACAAGCATTCTTATACACCAGCAACAGACAAGCAGAGAGCCAAATCAGGAATGAACTTCCATTCACAATTGCTTCAAAGAGAATAAAATACCTAGGAATCCAACTTACAGGGGAAGTCAAGGACCTCTTCAAGGAGAACTACAAACCACTGCTCAGTGAAATCAAAGAGGACACAAACAAATGGAAGAACATACCATGCTCATGGATAAGAAGAATCAATATCGTGAAAGTGGCCATACTGCCCAAGGTTATTTATAGATTCAATGCTATTCCCATCAAGCTACCAATGAGTTTCATCACAGAATTGGAAAAAACTGTTTAAAGTTCATATGGAACCAAAACAGAGCCCGCATTGCCAAGACAATCCTAAGTCAAAAGGACAAAGCTGGAGGCGTCATGCTACCTGACTTCAAACTATACTACAAGGCTACAGTAACCAAAACAGCATGGTACTGGTACCAAAACAGAGATATAGACCAATGGAACAGAACAGAGTCCTCAGAAATAATACCACACATCTACAGCCATCTGATCTTTGACAAACCTGAGAGAAACAAGAAATGGGGAAAGGATTCCCTATTTAATAAATGGTGCTGGGAAAATTGGCTAGCCATAAATAGAAAGCTGAAACTGGATCCTTTCCTTACTCCTTATACGAAAATTAATTCAAGATGGATTAGAGACTTAAATGCTAGACCTATTACCATAAAAACCCTAGAAGAAAATCTAGGTAGTACCATTCAGGACATAGGCATGGGCAAGGACTTCATGTCTAAAACACCAAAAGCAATGGCAGCAAAAGCCAAAATTGATAAATGGGATCTCATTAAACTAAAGAGCTTCTGCACAGCAAAAGAAGCTACCATCAGAGTGAACAGGCAACCTACAGAATGGGAGAAAATTTTTGCAATCTACTCATCTGACAAAGGGCTAATTTCCAGAATCTACAAAGAACTCAAACAAATATACAAGAAAAAAACAAACAACCCCATCAAAAAGTGGGGAAAGGATATGAACAGACATTTCTCAAAAGAAGACATTCATACAGCCAACAGACACATGAAAAAATGCTCATCATCACTGGCCATCAGAGAAATGCAAATCAAAACCACAATGAGATACCATCTCACACCAGTTAGAATGGCAATCATTAAAAAATCAGGAAACAACAGGTGTTGGAGAGGATGTGGAGAAATAGGAACACTTTTACACTGTTGGTGGGATTGTAAACTAGTTCAACCATTATGGAAAACAGTATGGCAATTCCTCAAGGATCTAGAACTAGATGTACCATATGACCCAGCCATCCCACTACTGGGTATATACCCAAAGGATTATAAATTATGCTACTACAAAGACACATGCACACGTATGTTTATTGCGGCACTATTCACAATAGCAAAGACTTGGAATCAACCCAAATGTCCATCAGTGACAGACTGGATTAAGAAAATGTGGCACATATACACCATGGAATACTATGCAGCCATAAAAAAGGATGAGTTTGCGTCCTTTGTAGGGACATGGATGCAGCTGGAAACCATCATTCTTAGCAAACTATCACAAGAACAGAAAACCAAACACCGCATGTTCTCACTCATAGTTGGGAACTGAACAATGAGTTCACTTGGACTCGGGAAGGGGAACATCACACACTGGAGCCTATCATGGGGAGGGCGGAGTGGGGAGTGATTGTACTGGGGAGTTATACCTGATATAAATGATGAATTGGTGGGTTGTGATGAGTTGATGGGTGCAGCACATCAACATGGCACAGGTATACATATGTAACAAACCTGCACGTTATGCACATGTACCCTAGAACTTGAAGTATAATAAAAAATAAATAAATAAATAAATAAAAACAAAGAAAGTCGGTCTTTGAGGTTTCTGCGAAGGGATTGTCAGTGGTAACCGGAGGACTGAGTGAGGCAAGGAAACATCTACCATCGAAAATCGGAGAGAAGCTTTCTGGACAACTCTTTTGTGATGTTTGCATTCATCTGTGAGTTAAATCATACCTTGGATTGAGCAGTTTGAAATCATTGCTTCTGTGGAATCTGAAAAGAACATTTCGAAACTTTAGAATACCCTGAGAAAAAAAATAATCTCAAAGAGAATCCAGAAGGAAGCTTTCTGTGAAACTACTCTGTGTCACGTGAATTCCGCTCACACAGTTAAGCTCCCATTTCATTGATCAGTATCATAATACTGTTTTTGTTTATTCTACGAAGGGATATTCAGGAGTGCTTTGAGGCTTACTGTGAGATAGGAAACACATTCAGATGGAAACTGGAGAGAAACTTTCTCTGTAGCTGCTTTGCGACATGTGCATTCCACTCACAGAAATATACCTTTCTTCTCTGAGAGGATTCCTGAATCCCTTTTGGAGAAAAAGCTACCAAGAAATATTCAGGAATACAGCGATGACCATGATGAAAAAGGACATATTCTCAGACAAAAACTGCAAAGATTTCTGTGAAACTGCTTTGCTTTAAATATATTTTTTTCGTCTGGCATAGTTAAAACTTTAATTATATTACACAGTTTGGAAACTCCGTCATGCACACCTCCATGAAGGTACGTTTGGGAGCACATTCAGGCCTATGGTGAAAGAGGAGATATCTTCAGATAAAACCTGCATAGAAGCATTCTGATAAATTTCTTTGTGATGTATGGATTAATCTCAGGGAGTTATACTTCTTTTCTCACCAGGCAGTGTTTTAACACTGTTCCTGTGAAACCAAAAAAGTGATATTCTGGAACGCATTGAGGACTATGATGAATAGTGAAATATTCTGAAATAAAATCGAGGAGGAATCTTTCCAAGAATTTGCTCTCTGATATGTGCATTCACTTCACAGGGTTAATGCTTACTCTATGTTGCCCAGATTCGAAACTCTGTCCGTGAAGAATCTGTGAAGGGATATTTAGTGACGCCCAGAGGCTTGTGGTGAGCGAGGAAACGTCTTCCGATGAAACCTGCAGAGAAACCTTCTGAGCAACAGCTTTGTGATGTGTGTATTCGTCTATTAGAGTTAAACCATTCTTAGGATTGAGCAGCTTGATATCACTGTTTTTGTGGAATCTGAAGAAGGACATTTGGAAACGCTTTTTAGAATATCCTGAAAAAGGAAAAACCTCAGAGAGAATCCAGAAGAAAACTTTCTGTGAAACTGCTCGGTGTCAGGTGAATTCTGCTCACACAGTTAAGATTCTCTTTCAGAGAACAGTATCATAACACTGTTTTTGTTTAGTCTGCAAAGGGATGTTCAGGAGCCCTTTGAAGCTAAGAGTGAGAGAAAAACGTTTTAGATAGAAAGTGGAGTGAAGCTTTCTGAGGAGCTGCTTTGTGACATGTGTGTTCCACTCACAGAAATACGCCTTTCTTCTCCAAGAGGATTCCAGAATCCCTTTTGGAGAAAAAGCTACCAAGAGATATTCGGGAATATAGCGATGACTATGGTGAAAAAGGAAAGATCGTGAGATAAAAACGGGAAAGAAGATTTCTATGAAATTTCTTTGTGTTAGGTATATTCATTCATCTCGCATAGTTAAAACTCTAATCATATTACGCGGTTTGGAAACTCCGTCATGCACAGATCCGCAAAGGGACGTTCGGGAGCACATTCAGGCCTACGGTGAAAGAGGAGACATCTTCAGATAAAAACTGGATATAAGCTTTCTGAGAAACTACTTTGTGATGTATGGATTCCACTCACGGAGTTATACCTCTTTTCTCACAAGGCAGTGTTTGAACACTGTTCCTGTGAAACTGAAAAAGTGATATTTCGGAACGTATTGAGGACTATATCGAATGGTGAAATATACTGAAATAAAATCGAGGAAGAAGCGTTCCAAGAATCTGCTCTCTGATATGTGTATTCACTTCACAGTGATATGCTTACTCTATGTTGCCCAGTTTCGAAACTCTGTTTTGAGAATATGTGAAGTGGTATTTAGTGATGCCCAGAGGCCCTTGGTGATCAAGGAAACGTATTCTGATGGAACTTGCAGAGAAACGTTCTGAGCAACTGTTTTGTGATGTGTGTATTCGTCTCATAGAGTTAAACCATTCTTTGGAATGAGCAGCTTGAAAACACTGTTTTTGTGGAATCTGAGGAAGGACATTTGGGAATGATCTTTAGAATATGGAGAGAGAAATATCGTCAGGTAAAATCCAGAAGGAAAACTTCTGTGAAACGGGTCTGTGTTGTCTTAATTCCTCTCATTCCAATAAGCCTCTCTTTTCATTGAGTAGTTTTCTAGCCCTGTTTATGTTTAGCGTGTGATGGGATATTTGGGAGCACTTTGAGGCTAACGGTGAAAAAGGAAACATGTTCAGACCGAAACTGGAGAGAAGCTTTCCGAGTAACTGATTTTTGACGTGTGCATTCCAGTCACAGTGTTATACCTCTCTTCTCATACAATGTTGGGAAAACCCTTTTGGAGAAAGAGGTACCAAGTGATATTCGGGAGCATGTTGATGCTGATGGTGAAAAGGGAAATAGCTTCAGACAAAAACTGGAAAGAACCTTTCTAGGAAACTACTCTGTGGAATCTGGAATCATCTCACATAGATAAAGCTTTATTTACATTATGCAGCTTGGAAAATGTCATGGACGAATCCATGAAGGGAACATCGTGAGTACATTCTGTACTATGGTGAAAAAGGAAATATCTTCAGATAAAAACTGGAAAGAAGCTTTCTGTGAATCTGCTTTTTGCTATGTTTATTCGTCTCACATAGATGAAGCTTTCATTACATTACACAGCTTGGAAACTCCCACATGGATGGATTTACGAAGGGGTATTTTGGATCACATTGCAGCCTATGGTGAAATAGCAAATAGAGTCAGATAAAAACTGGAGAGAAGCTTTCTGAGAAACTACTTGGTGATCCGCGCATTCCACTCAGGTAGTTATAACTTTCTTCTCATAAGGCACAGTTTGAACACTGTTCCTGTAAAACCAAAAGAGTGATATTTGGAGCACATTGAAGACTATGGCAAAAAGGGAAATGTCGTCCAATGAAAAACAGAAAGAAGCACTCGAAACTGCTCTCTGATATATCCATTATTTTCAGTAGGTTAAAGCTTACTCTACATTTCCCAGGTTGAAAGTCGGTTTTGAGGGTTCTGCAAAGGGATAGTAGTGGTGACCGGAGGCCTGTGTGAGGCAAGGAAATGTCTTCCATCTAACATTGGAGAGAAGCTTTCTGCACAACACTTTTGTGATGTTTGAATTCATCTCATAGCGTTAAATCATTTTTTGGATTGAGAAGTTTGAAATCACTGTTTCTGTGGAATCTGAGAAGGGGCATTTGGAAACGCTCTTTTGCATATCTTAAAAAGGAAATATCCTCAGAGAGAAACCAGAAGGACGCGTGCTGTGAAACTGCTCTGTGTCACGTGAACTCCGCTCACACAGTTAAGCTTCTCATTTCATTCAGCTGTATCATAACACTATTTTTGTTCAGTCTGTGAAGGGATATTCTGGAGGGCTTTGAAGGTTATGGTGAGAAAGAAAACGTCTTCGGACAGAAACAGGAGAAAAGCTTTCTGAGGAGCTGTTTTGGGACGTGTGCATTTCATTCACAAAAATATACCTTTGTTCTCCTAGAGGATTCCGGAAACCTTTTGGAGAAAAAGCTACAAAACAGACATCCGGGAGTATAGGAAATGCTATGGTGAAAAAGGAAATATCCTCAGACAAAAACTGAAAAGAAGATTTCTGTGAAACTGCTTTTTGTTAGATATATCTATCCATCTCGCATAGTTAAAACTTTAGTTATATTACGCAGAATGGAATCTCCATCATGCACGGATCCGTGAAGGCACGTTCAGAAGCACATTCAGGCCTACGGTGATAGAGGAGATATCTTCAGATAAAAACTGGATAGAAGCTCTCTGAGAAACTACTTTGTGATGTATGCATTCCACTCAGGGAGTTGTACCTCTTTTCTCACAAGGCAGTGTTTGAACACTGTACCTGTGAAACCGAAAAAGTGATATTTTGGAACGCATTGAGGACTAAAGCGATCAGTGAAATATACTGAAATAAAATCGAGGAAGAAGCGTTCCAAGAATCTGCTCTCTCATATATACATTCATTGCACAGAGTTAACTTTACTCTGTGTTGCCCAGGTTCAAAACTCTGTTTTTGAAGAATCTGTGAAGGAATACATATTGAGGCCCGGAGGCTTGTGGTTAGTAGGAAAGCTTCTTCTGATGAACCTAGCAGAGAAACTTTCTGAGCAACTGCTTTGCAATGTGTGTATTTGTCTCATAGAGTTAAACCATTCTTTGGATTGAGCAGTCTGAAATCACGGTTTTTGTGGAATTTGAGGGAGGACATTTGGGAACGATCCTCAGAATATGGAGAAAGAAATATCCTCAGGAAAAATCCAGTTGGAAGCTTTCTGTGAAACTGCTCTGTTTTGTCTTAATTCTTCTCACTCAGTTAATCCTCTCATTTTAATGAGCAGTTTTATACCCTGTGTATGTTTGGCATGTGATGGGATATTTGGGAGCATTTTGAGGCTTATGGTGCAAAAGGAAATATGATCAGACCGAAACTGGAGAGAAGCTTTCCGAGGAACTGCTTTGTGACGTGTGATTTCCAGCCACAGCGTTGTACTTCTTTTCTCCTACAGCATCGGGGAAACCCATTTGGAGAAACAGGTACCAAGTGATATTCGGAAACATGTTGAAACCGGTGGTGAAAAGCAAAATAGCCTCAGACAAAAACTGGAAAGAAGCTTTCTAGGAAACTACTCTGTGATATGTGTAATTATCTCACATAGATAAAGCTTTCTTTACATTACACAGCTTAGAAACTGTCATGGACGGATCCAAGAAGGGACCTTCCGGAGAACACTCTGGACTATGGTGAAAAAGGAAATATCTTCATATAAAAACTGGAGAGAAGCTTTCTGTGAATCTGCTTTTTGCTATGTTTACTCATCTCACAGAGATGAAGATTTCTTTACATTACACAGCATGGAAACTCCCTTGTGGGTGGATTCGCAAAGGGATATTTGAGATCACATTGAGGCCTATGGTGAAATAGCAAATATAGTCAGATAAAAACTGGAGAGAAGCTTTCTGAGAAACTGCTTTGTGAAATGTGCATTCCACTCACACTGTTATAACTTTCGTCTCATACAGCGTCGGGCAAATGGTTTTGGAGCAACAGATATGAAGGGATATTCGGGAGCATGTTGATGACGATAGTGAAAAGGGAAATAGCCACAGACAAAAACTGGAAAGAAGCGTTCTTGGAAACTACTCAGTGATATGTGTAAGCATCTCAGATAGATAAAGCGTTCTTTATATTATGCAGCTTGGAAACGGTCATGGATGGATCCATTAAGGGATCTTCGGGAGCACATCCAGGACTATGGTGAAGAAGGAATTATCTTTAGATAAAACGTGAAAAGAAGCTTTCTCTGAATCTGCTTTTTGCTATGTTTATTTATCTCATAGAAATGAAGCTTTCTTTACATTATGCAGCTTTAAAACTCCTTCGTGGATGTATCCGTGAAGGGATATTTGGGATCACATTCGGGCCTATGATGAAAGAGGATGTATAGTCAGATTAAAACTGGAGGGAAGCTTTCCTAGAAACTGCTTGGTGATGTGTGCATTCCACTCATGGTGTTATAACTTTCTTCTCATAAGGCACAGTTTCAACACTGTTCCTGTTAAACCAAAAGACTGATATTCGGAGCACATTGAAGTCTATGGCAAAAAGTGTAATATCGTACAATAAAAAATAAGAAAGAAGCACTCGAAGAAACTGCTCTCTGACTTGTCCATTGTTTTCACAGGGTTAAAGCTTACTGTTCATTTCCCAGTTTGAAAGTCGGTGATTGAGGTTTCTGTGAAGGGATAGTAAGTGGCAACTGGAGGCCTTTGTGAGGCAAAGAAATGTCTTCAATCAAAAATCCTAGAGAAGTTTTCTGCGTAACTCTTTTGTGACGTTTGTATTCATCTCATAGAGTTATATCATTCTTGGATTGGGCAATTTGAAATTACTGTTTCTGTGGAATGTGAGAAAGGACATTTGGAAAATCTCTTTAAAATATCCTGAAAAAGAAATAACCTCAGAGAGAAAACAAAAGGAAGCTTTCGGTGAAGCTGCTCTGTGTCACTTGTATTCCGCTAACACAGTTAAGCTTCTCTTTTCATTGAGCTGTATCATAACATTGTTTTTGTTTAGTCTGTGAAGGGATATTCTGGAGGGCTTCGAGGCTTATGCTGAGAAAAGAAACCGCTTCAGACAGTAACTGGAGAGAAACTTTCTGAAGGGCTGCTTTGTGACGTGCGCATTCCACTCACAGAAATATACATTCCTTCTCCTTGAGGATTCCAGAATTCCCTTTGGAGAAATAGTTACAAAACAGGCATTCGGGAGTATAAGGAAGGCTATGGTGAAAAAGGAAATATCATCAGACAAAAACTGGTAAGAAGATTTCTGTGTAACTTCTCTGTGTTAGAGATATGTATTCATCTCGCATACTTGAAACTTTAATTATAATACGCAGTTTGGAAACTTCATGATGCACAGATCCATGAAGGGACGTTTGGGAGCACAGTCAGGCCTATGATGAAAGAGGAGATATCTTCAGAAAAAAACTGGATAGAAGGTTTCTGAGAAACTACTTTGTGATGTATGCATTCCACTCAGGGAGTTTTACCTCTTTTCCCACAAGGCAGTGTTTGAACACTGTTTCTGTGAAACCGAAAAAGTGTTATTTCGGAATGCATTGAGGACTATGGTGGATAGTGAAATATACTGAAATAAAATCGAGGAAGAAGCATTCCATGAATCTGCTCTCTGATATGTGCATTCGCGTCACAGAGTTAATGCTTACTCTATGTTGCCCAGTCTCGAAACTCTGTCTTTGAAGAATCTGTGAATGGATATTTAGTGACGCCCGGAGGCTAGTGGTGAGCGAGGAAATGTGTTTCAATGAAACCTGCAGAGAAACGTTCTGAGCAACTGCTTTGCGATGTGTGTATTCGTCTCCTAGAGTTATACCATTCTTTGGATTGAGCAGTGTGAAGTAACAGTTTTTGTGGCATCTGAGGAAGGACATTTGGGAACTATCCTTAGAATATGAATAAAAGAATATCCTCAGGTAAAATCCAGAAGGAAGCGTTCTGTGAAACTGCTCTGTGTCGACTTTATTCCCCTCACTCAGATAAGCCTCTTTTTTCATTGAGCAGTTTTCTAGCACTGTGTATGTTTAGTGCGTGATGGGATATTCAGGGACACTTTGAGGCTAATGGTGAAAAAGGAAATATGTTCAGACAGAAACTGGAGAGAAGCTTTCCGAGGAACTCCTTTGTGACACGTGCATTCCAGTCACAGTGTTATACCTCTCTTCTCATACAGCGTGGGGGAAAACCTTTTGGAGAATCAGGTATTAAGTGATATTCGGGAGCATGTTGATGCTGATTGTGAAAAGTGAAATAGCCTCAGACAAAAAATGGGAAAAAAAGCTTACTCTACACTTGCTTAAAGCTCTACACTTATTTAAAGCTTACTCAACACTTCCCAGTTTGAAATTTGGTCTATGAGGGTTCTGCGAAGAGATATTAAGTGGCGACTGGAGGTCTGTGTGAGGCAAGGAAATGTCTTCCATCGAAAATCAGATAGAAGCTTTCTGCATAACTCTTTTGTGATGTTTGTATTCATCTCTAGAGTTAAATCATTCTTTGGATTGAGCAGTTTGAAATCACTGTTTTGGTGGAATCTGAGAAAAGACATTTGGAAACGCTTTTAGAATATCCTGAAAAAGAAATAACCTCAGACAGAAACCAGAGGGGAGCTTTCTGTGAAACTGCTCTGTGTCACGTGAATTCCGCTCAAGCAGTTAAGCTTCTCTTTTCATTGAGCTGTATCATGACACTGTTTTTGTTTAGTCTGCATAGGGATATTCAGGAGTGCTTTGAGGTTCACAGTGGGATAGGAAACAACTTCAGATAGAAACTGGAGAGTGCCCTTCTGAGGAGCTGCTTTGTGATGTGTGCATTCCACTCACAGAAGTATACCTTTCTTCTCCTACAGGATTCCGGAATCCCTTTTGGAGAAAAAGCTACCAAGTGAAATTCAGGAGCATATTGATGCTGATGGCGAGAATGGAAATAGCCTCACACAAAAACTGGAAAGAAACTTTCTAGGGAACTACTCTGTGATATGTATAATCATCTCATGTAGATAAAGCTCTCATTACATTAGGCAGCCTGGAAACTCTCATGGACGGTTCCACGAAAGACCTTCGAGAGAACATCTTGGACTATGTTGAAAAGAAATATCTTCAGATAAAAACTGGAAAGAAGATTTCTGTGAATCTGCTTTTTGTTATGCTTATATATCTCACATTGATGAAGCTTTCTTTACATTATGCAGCTTGGAAGCCCCCTCGTGGATGGGCCCACGAAGGGATATTTAGGATGATATTCGGGCCTATGGTAAAATCGCAAATATAGTCAGATAAAAACTGGAGAGAAGCTTTCCGAGAAACTGCTTGGTGATGTGTGCATTCCACTCAGGGAGGTATACCTTTCTTCTCATAACACACAGTTTGAACACTGTTCCTGTAAAACCAAAAGTGTGATATTTGTAGCACATTGAAGACTATGGCAAAAAATGAAATGTGCTACAATAAAAAAGAGAAAGAAGCACTCGAAGAAACTGCTCTTTGACATGTCCATTCTTTTCACAGGGTTAAATCTTACTCT
The DNA here is from genome assembly GCF_002776525.5 of Piliocolobus tephrosceles. NCBI lineage: Eukaryota > Metazoa > Chordata > Mammalia > Primates > Cercopithecidae > Piliocolobus > Piliocolobus tephrosceles. The sequence continues at coordinate 70,546,526 of NC_045437.1, forward strand.
ACACTTTCCAGTTTGAAGGTCACTCTTTGAGGATTCTGTGAAGGGATAGGAAGTGGCGACAGGAGGCATGTGTGAGGCAAGGAAATGTCTTCCATCGAAAATCGGATAGAAGCTTTCTGCACACCACTTTTGTAATGTTTGTATTCATCTCATACAGTTAAATCATACTTTGGTTTGAGTGTTTGAAATCACTCTTTCTATGGAATCTCAGAAAGGACATTTGGAAACCCTGTTTAGAATATCCAGAAAAAGAAATAACCTCAGATAGTAACCAGAAAGAAGCTTTCTGTGAAACTGCTCTGTGTTACGTGAATTCTGCTCACACAATTAAGCTTCTCTTTTCATTGAGCTGTATAATAACACTGTTTATGTTTAGTCTGCATAGGGATATTCAGGAGCAATTTGAGGCTTATGGTGACATCGGAAATGACTTCAGATAGAAACTGGAGAGATCCCTTCTGAGGAGCTGCTTTGGGACATGTGCATTCCACTCACAGAATTATACCTTTCTTCTCCTAGACGATTCAGGAATCCCTTTTGGAGAAAAATGTACCAAGAGATATTCGGGAGTGTGGGGAAAAAGAGATCAGCTTGTTACTGTGTCTATATAGAAGGAAGTAGACATAAGAGACTACATTTAGTTCTGTATTTGAGATGCTGTTAATCTGTGACACTACCCCAAACTTTGTCCTTGTAAGAGACATGAGTGAAGGTGATTTAAGGTTAAAAGGATATTGGGCTGTGCAGGATGTGTCTTTGTTAAACAAGTACCTGAAAGAAGCTTGATAGTTAAAAATCCTGCCCCTCCCTGGGATTGGAACATCTCCGGGTAATACCCATTCTGTGTCTTCTTTACTGAGTAAGGAGAAAACGCCTTTAGGAATAAGGTGGGACTTGCTGGAATAAGGTGGGACTTGCTGGAGCAACACTGATAAAAGTTTTATGGAGATGTTCGCATATACATCTAAAGGCACAGCATTTTCCTTTAAACTTATTCATGTTACAAGGATTTTTTCATATGTCTTACTGCCGATCTCCTCCCTACAATAATCCTATTGTCCAGCCACTCCCTTATCCTTTTAATGACTAAGATAATTCTCAATAAATACTAAGGGAACTCAGAGGCCAGTGCCAGCGTGGGTCCTCTGCAAGTACAGCGCCAGTCCCCTGGGTCCCACTTTTCTTTCTCTACACCTTGTCTCCCTGTCTTTATTTCTTTTCTCAAGTCTCTCGTCCCACCTAATGAGAAGCACCCACCGGTGTGGAGGGGCAGGACACCCCTTCATCTGGCACCCAACGTGGGGCTTTTCTCTAAGGTGAAGGTACGCTGGAGCATGGTAATTGAGGACAAGTTGATGAGAGACTCCCGAATACGTCTACAGTCAGCCTTGTGGTAGGCTTGTGCACTCGGAAGAACCAAGGGTAACAATGGGGCAAACTAAAAGTAAGTATGCCTCCTATCGCAGCTTTATAAAAATTCTTTAAAAAGAGGGGGAGTTAAAGTGTCTACGAAAAATCTAAATACGCTCTTTCAAACAATAGAACACTTTTGTCCATGGTTTCCAGAACAGGGAACTTTAGATCTAAAAGATAGGGAAAAAAGTGGCAAAGAATTAAAACAAGCAAGTAGGGAAGGTAAAATGATTCCACTTACAGTATGGAATGATTAAGTCATTATTAAAGTAGTTTTAGAACCATTGCAAACAGAAGAAGATAGTGTTCCAGTTTCCGATGTCCCTAAAAGCTGTGCAGTAGATTGTGAAAAAGAGGCAGGGAGAGAATCCCAGAAAGGAAAAGAAAGTTCACACTGTAAATGTGTAGCAGAGCCGGTAATGGCTCGGTCAACGCAAAATGTTGATGATAATCAATTACAGGAGGTAATATATCCTGAAACGATAAAATTAGAGGAAAAAGATCCAGAATTAGCAGAGCCATCAGAGTCTAAACCACGATGGCCAACTCCTCTTATAACAGCTCAGATGCCTGCAACCTTAGAACCTCAAATGCAGGTTAAACAAGTACAAACTCCAAAGATCAAATAGAGAAAGATAGAGTCTCTGCCATGGAAATGCCAATCCAAATACAGTGTCCACAATATATACAGGTAGAAAATAAGATTCAGCCACCAGTAGCGTATCAATACTGTCCGCCAGCCGAACTGCAGTATCGGCAGCCCCCAGAAAATCTGTATGGACAGCCAGGAACACTTCCAGTGCCACAGGGCAGGGCGCCATATCTTCAGCCGCCCACCATGATACTTAATCCTACAGCACCGCCTAGTACACAGGGTAGTGCAATACATAAAATTATTGATGAGGCAAGAAGACAGGGAGATATTGAGGCGTGGCAATTCCCAGTAATATTAGAAGCAAGACTACCTGGAGAAGGGGCTCAAGAGGGAGAGCCTCCCGTAGCTGAAGCCAGATATCAGTCATTTACTGTAAAAATGCTAGAAGAAATGAAAGAAGGAGTAAAACAGTATGGACCCAATTCTCCTTACATGAGAACATAATTAGATTCCATTGCTCATGGGCATAGACTCATTCCTTATGATTGGGAGATTCTGGCAAAATCATCACTCTCACCCTCTCAATATTTACAATTTAAGACTTGGTGGATTGATGGGGCACAAGTGCGGGTCCAAAGAAATAGGACTGCCAATCCTCCAATTAACATAGATGCAGATCAACTATTGGGAATAGGTCAAAATTGGAGCACTGTTGACCAACAAGCAATAATGCCAAATGAGGCCATTGAGCAAATCAGGGCTATCTGCCTTAGGGCCTGGGAGAAAATCCAAGACCCAGGAACCGCCTGCCCTTCCTTTAATACAGTAAGACAAGGCTCTAAAGAGCCCTACCCAGATTTTGTAGCAAGACTTCAAGATGCTGCTCGAAAGTCAATTACCGATGAGAATGCCTGTAAATTCATAGTGGAGTTGATGGCATATAAAAATGCCAGTCCTGATTGTCAATCAGCCATCAAGTATTAAAAGGAAGGGTTCCCGCAGGATCAGATGTAATCTCAGAGTACATTAAAGCCTGCGATGGAATTGGAGGAGCTATGCATAAAGCTATGCTTATGGCTCAAGCAATCACAGGAGTTGCTTTAGGAGGACAAGTTAGAACATATGGGGGAAAATGTTATGATTGTGGTCAAATTGGTCATCTAAAAAAGAATTGCCTAGTCTCGAGTAAACCAAATGTAACTACTCAAGTTACTACAACAACAGATAAAGGGCCATGTGGCCTATGTCCAAGATGTAAAAAAGGAAAACATTGGGGTAATCAATGCCGTTCTAAATTTGATAAAAATGGGCAACCACTGTCAGGACACGAGAGGAGGGGCCAGCCTCAGGCCCTGCAACAAATTGGGGCATTCCAAATTCAACCCTTTGTTCCTCAGGGTTTTCAGGAAAAACAACCCCCACTGCCGCAAGTGTCTCAGGAAATAAGCCAGTTATCACAGTACAGCAATTTTCCCCTGCCACAAGTGGCAGTGCAGCAGTAGATCTATGTGCTTTACAAGCAGTCTCTCTGCTTCCAGGGGAGCATACACAAAAAATCCCCACAGGGGTATACGGCCCATTGCCTGAGGGGACTGTAGGACTAATCTGAGGAAGATCAAGTTTAAATCTAAAAGGAGTTCAAATTCATACTGGTGTGGTTGATTCAGACTATGAAGGCGAAATTCAATTGGTTATTATTTCCTCAATTCCTTGGAGTGCCAGTCCAGGTGACAGTATCACTCAATTATTACTCCTACCTTATATTAAAATTGGTAACAGTGAGATAAAAAGAACAGGAGGGTTCGGAAGCACTGATCTGGCAGGAAAGGCTGCATATTGGGCAAGTCTGGTCTCTGAAAGCAGACCTGTGTGTAAGGCCATTATTCAAGGAAAACAGTTTGAAGGGTTGGGAGACACAGGAGCAGATATCTCTGTCATTGCTTTAAATCAGTGGCCAAGAAATTGGCCTAAACAAAAGGCTGTTACAAGACTTGTCAGCATAGGCACGGCTTCAAAAGTGTATGAAAGTACAATGATTTTACATTGTTTAGGGCCAGATAATCAAGAAAGTCCAGTTCAGCCAATGATAACTTCAATTCCTGTTAATCTATGGGGTCGAGATTTGTTACAACAATGGGGTGCAGAAATCATTATGCCCGCTCCATTATACAGCCCCATGAGTCAAAAAATCATGAATAAGATGGGATATATACCAGGAAAGGCATTAGGAAAAAATGAAAATGGCATTAAAGTCCCAATTGAGACTGAGAAAAATCAAGAAAGAAAAGGAATAGAGTATCCTTTTTAGGGGCGGCCACTGTAGAGCCTCCTAAACCCATTCCATTAACTTGGAAAACAGAAAAACCGGTATGGGTAAATCAGTGGCTGCTACCGAAGCAAAAACTGGAGGCATTACACTTATTATCAAAGGAACAATTAGAAAAGGGACACATTGAGCCTTCATTCTCACCCTGGAATTCTCCTGTATTTGTAATTCAGAAAAAATCAGGCAAATGGCGTATGTTAACGGACTTAAGAGCCGTAAACACTGTAATTCAACCCATGGGGCCTCTCCAACCTGGATTGCCCTCTCTGGCCATGATCCCAAAAGACTGGCCTTTAATTATAATTGACCTTAAGGATTGTTTTTTTACCATTCCTCTGGCAGAGCAAGATTGTAAAAAATTTGCCTTTACTATACCAGCTATAAATAATAAAGAACCAGCCACCAGATTTCATGGAAAGTGTTACCTCAGGGAATGCTTAATAGTCCAACTATTTGTCAAACTTTCGTAGGTCAAGTCCTTCAACCAGTTAGAGACAAATCTTCAGATTGTTATATCATTCACTATATCGATGATATTTTATGTGCTGCAGAAACAAGAGACAAATTAATTGACTGTTACACATTTCTGCAAGCAGAGGATGCCAACGCAGGACTAACAATAGCATCTGATAAGATCCAAACCTCTAATCCTTTTCATTATTTAGGGATGCAAATAGAAAATAGAAAAATTAAGCCACAAAAAATAAAAATAAAAAAGACACATTAAAAACATTAAATGACTTTCAAAAATTGTTAGGTGATACTAATTGGATTCGGCCAACTCTAGGCATTCCTACCTATGCCATGTCAAATTTGTTCTCTATCCTAAGAGGAGATCCAGACTTAAATAGTAAGAGAACATTGACCCCAGAGGAAACAAAAGAAATTAAATTACTGGAAGAAAAAATTCAGTCAGCACAAATAAGTAAAATAGATTCTTTAGCCCCACTCCAACTTTTGATTTTTGCCACTGCACATTCTTCAACAGGCATCATTGTTCAAAATTCTGATCTTGTGGAGTGGTCATTACTTCCTCACAGTACAATCAAGACTTTTACATTGTACTTGGATCAAATAGCTACATTAATTGGTCAAACAAGATTATGAATAATAAAATTGTGTGGTAATGACCCAGACAATATAGTTGTTCCTTTAACCAAGGAACAAGTTAAACAAGCCTTTATCAATTCTGGTGCATGGCAAATTGGCCTTGCTGATTTGGTGGGAATTATTGATAATCATTACCCAAAAACAAAAATCTTCCAGTTTTTAAAATTAACTACTTGGATTTTACCTAAAATTACCAGACATAAACCTTTAAAAAATACTCTGACAGTATTTACTGATGGTTCCAGCTATGGAAAAGCAGCTTACACAGGGTCAAAAGAGTGAGTTATCAAAACTTAATATCAATCAGCTCAAAGGACAGAGTTGCTTACAGTCTTTACAGTGTTAGAAGATTTTAATCAACCTGTTAATATTCTGCATATGTAGTACAGGCTACAAGAGATGTTGAGACAGCTCTAATTAAATATAGCATGGATGATCAGTTAATCCAGCTGTTCAGTTAGTTACAACAAATTGTAAGAAAGAGGAATTTCCCATTTTATATTACTCATATTCGAGCACACACTAATTTACCAGGACCTTTAACTAAAGCAAATTAAAAAGCTGACTTACTAGTATCCTCTGCATTCATAAAAGCACAAGAACTTCATGCTTTGACTCATGTAAATATAGCAGGGTTGAAAAACAAATTTGACGTCACATGGAAACAGGCAAAAAATATTGTACAACATTGTACCCAGTGTCAAGTACTACACCTGCCCACTCAAGTGGCAGGAGTTAATCCCAGAAGTCTGTGTTCCAATGCATTATGGCAAATGGATGTTACTCATGTACCTTCATTTGGAAAATTATCATATGTTCATGTAACAGTTGATACTTATTCACATTTCATATGGGCAACATGCCAAACAGGAGAAAGTACTTCTCATGTCAAAAAACATTTATTATGATGTTTTGCTGTGATGGGAGTTCCAGAAAAAATTAAAACAGACAATGGACCAGTTTATTGTAGTAAAGCTTTCCAAAAATTCTTAAATCAGTGGAATATTACACATACAACAGGAATTCCTTATAATTCCCAAGGACAGGCCATAGTGGAAAGAACTAATAGAACACTCAAAACTCAGTTAGTTAAACAAAAATAGGGGGAGACAGTAAGGAGTGTGCCTCTCCTCAGATGCAGCTTAATATAGCACTCTATACTTTAAATTTTGTAAACATTTATAGAAATCAGACTACTACTTCTGCAGAATAACATCTTACTGGTAAAAAGAACAGCCCACATGAAGGAAAACTGATTTGGTGGAAAGACAACAAAAATAAGACATGGGGAATAGGGAAGATGATAACCTGGGGAAGAGGTTTCGCTTGTGCTTCACCAGGAGAAAATCAGCTTCCTATTTGGATACCCACTAGGCATTTGAAGTTCTACAATGAACCCATCGGAGATGCAAAGAAAAGTGCCTCCACGGAGGGACTGGCTGGAGCCACAACAGGAAAACATAAAATATGAAGATTTCATGGACATTTTATTAGTTTTCCAAAATTTATACTTTTGTAATTTCTTATGTCTTTACTTTCATCTCTTAATCCCATCATTTTCTTTGCTAAGGAGGATATATGTCACCTCAGGACCCTGTGATGATTGCCTTAACTGCACAAATTGTTTGTGGAGCATGTATGTTTGAACAATACGAAATCTGGGCATCTTGAAAAAAGAACAGGATAACAGCGGTGTTCAGGAAACAACGGAGGTAACCTTGAATTGGCCGCTGGTGAGCTGGACAGAACACAGCCATATCTTTTCTCCTTTTGCACACAAATAGGAGAGATATCACTGAAGTCTTTTTCTCAGCAAGGAATATCCCTCAGAGAGAGAATGTGATATGAGGGTAGGCCTATTAATGACCCCCTTGGAGGCGTGCCACCTTTTGCAGTTGAAGCCGAAGGGATGAAATAAGCCCTGGCCTACTGTAGTGCTCTCAGGCTTATTAGGAGGAAGAAATTCCCACCTAATAAATTTTGGTCAGTCAGGTTGTCTGCTCTCAAACCCTATTTCCTGATAGAATGTTATCAATGACTATGTGTGCCCAAAATTTCATTCACAATTTTAATTTTAATTTCAACACCATCCTGTGATCTCGTCCAGTCTACATTTGCTTCGTGATATTCTGTTACTTTTTGAAGTATGTAATCTCAGTGTCGTGAAGACAATGGTGGTTTTGTTGAAAAGAAAAGGGGGAAATGTGGGGAAAAGAAAGAGATCAGCTTGTTACTGTGTCTATATAGAAGGAAGTAGACATAAGAGACTCCATTTAGTTCTGTATTTGAGATGCTGTTAATCTGTGACACTACCCCAAACTTTGTCCTTGTAAGAGACATGAGCGAAGGTGATTTAAGGTTAAGAGGATATTGGGCTGTGCAGGATGTGTCTTTGTTAAACAAGTACCTGAAAGAAGCTTGATGGTTAAAAATCCTGCCCCTCCCTGGGATTGGAACATCTCTGGGTAATACCCATTCTGTGTCTTCCTTACTGAGTAAGGAGAAAACGCCTTTAGGAATAAGGTGGGACTTGCTGGAATAAGGTGGGACTTGCTGGAGCAATACTGCTAAAAGTTTTATGGAGATGTTCGCATATACATCTAAAGGCACAGCATTTTCCTTTAAACTTTTTCATGTTACAAGGATTTTTTCATATGTCTTACTGCCGATCTCCTCCCTACAATAATCCTACTGTCTGCCACTCCCTTATCCTTTTAATGACTAAGATATTTCTCAATAAATACTAAGGGAACTCAGAGGCCGGTGGCGGCGTGGGTCCGCTGTAAGCACAGCGCCGGTCCCCTGGGTCCCGCTTTTCTTTCTCTACACCTTGTCTCTGTGTCTTTATTTATTTTCTCAAGTCTCTCATCCCACCTAACGAGAAGCACCCACAGGTGTGGAGGGGCAGGCCACCCCTTCAGGGAGTATAGGGACGACTATGATGAAAAAAAATTATCCTCAGACAATAACTGGAAAGAAGATTTTTGTGAAACTGCTTTGTGTTAGATATATTTATTCATCTCGCATAGTTAAAACAGTAATTATATTATGCATTTTGGAAACTTAGTCATGCACATATCTGCGAAGGGACACTCGAGAGCACATTCAGGCCTACAGTGAAAGAGGAGTTATCTTCAGATAAAAACTGCATAGAAGTTTTCTGAGAAACTACTTTGTGATGTATGCATTCCACTCAGGGAGTTATACCTCTTTTCTCACAATGCAGTGTTTGAACACTGTTCCTGTGAAATCGAAAATGTGATATTTCAGAACACATTGAGGACTATGGCAAATAGTGAAATATACTGAAATAAAATCGAGGAAGAAGCGTTCCAGGAATCTGCTCTCTGATATGTGCATTCACGTCACGGAGTTAATGCTTACTCTATGTTGCCCAGTTTTGAAACTCTGTCTTTGAAGAATCTGTGAAGGGATATTTAGTGACGCCTGGAGGCTTGTGGTGAGCGAGGAAATGTCTTCCGATGAAACTTGCAGAGAAACGTTCTGAGCAACTGCTTTGTGATGTGTGTATTCGTCCCCTAGAGGTAAACCATTCTTTGGATTGAGCAGCTTAAAATCACTGTTTTTGTGGCATCTGAGAAAGGACATTTGGGAACGATCCTTAGAATATGGAGAAAGAAATATCCTTAGTTAAAATCCAGAAGGAAGCTTTCTGTGAAACTGCTCAGTGTCGTCTTAATTCCTCTCATTCAGATAAGCCTCTCTATTCATTGAGCAGCTTTCTAGCCCTGTAAATGTTTAGCGTGTGATGGGATAATTGGGAGCACTTTGAGGCTAACTGTCAAAAAGCAAATATTTTCAGACCAAAACTGGAGAGAAACTTTCCAAGGAACTGCTTTGTGACGTCTGCATCCTAGTTTAGTTCTATACCTCTCTTCTTATATAGCGTCGGGGAAACTTTTTGGAGAAACAGGTACCAAGTGGTATTCTGGAACATGTTGAGGCCAATGGTTAAAAGTGAAATAGCCTCAGACAAAAACTGAAAAGAAGCTTTCTAGGAAACTACTCTGTGATATGTGTAATCATGTCACATAGATAAAGCTTTCTTTACATTACGCAGTTTGGAAACTGAAATGGATGGATCCACGAAGTGAGTTTCAAGAGCACATTTTGGACTATGGTGAGAAAGGAAATATCTTTATATAAAAACTAGAAAGAAGCTTTCTGTGAATCTGTTTTTGTTATGGTTATTTATCTTGCATAGATGAAGGTTTCTTTACATTACGCGGCTTGGAAACTCCCTTGGGGATGGATTCGCGAAGGGGTATCTGGGATCACATTCGGGCCAATGGTGAAATTGCAGATATAGTCAGATAAAAACTGGAGAGAAGCTTTCTGAGAAACTGCTTGGTGATGTGTGCATTCCACTCAGGGAGTTTTAACTTTCTTCTCATAAGGCACACTTTGAAAACTGTTCCTGTGCAACCAAAAGAGTGATATTATGAGCACTTTGAAGACTATGGCAAAAAGTAAAATGGCGTCCAATAAAAAACATAAAGAAGCACTGGAAGAAACTGCACTGAAATGTCCGTGCTTTTCACAGGGTTAAAGCTTACTTTACGTTTTCCAGTTTGAAAGGTGGTCTTTGAGGGTTCTGCAAAGGTATAGTAAGTGGCAACTGGAATTCTGTGTCGAGTAAGGAAATGTTCTCCATCAAAAACTGGAGCAAAGGATTCTGCGCAACACTTATGGGATGTTTGTATTCATTTAATAGTGTTAAATGATTCTTTGGAATGAGCAGTTTGAAATCACTGTTTCTGTATAATCTGAGAACGGGCATTTGGAAACGCCCCTTAGAATACCTTGAAAAAGAAAAAACCTCAGAGAGAAACCAGAAGGAAGCATTCTGTCAAACTTCTCCATGTCACGTGAATTCCACTCACACAGTTAAGCTTCTCTTTTCATTGAGCTGTATCATAACACTATTTTGGTATAGTTTGCGAAGGGATATTCAGGAGGGTTTGAGGCTTATGGTGAGAAAGGAAATATCTTCAGATAGAAACTGGAGAGAAGCTTTCTGAGGAGTTGCTTTGTGACTTGTGCATTCCACTCACAGAAATATACCTTTCTTCTCCTAGAGTATGCCGGAATCCCTTTTGGAGAAAAAGCTACCAAGAGATACTAGGGAGTACAGTGACGACTATGGTGAAAAAGGAAATATCCTCAGACAAAAACTGGAAAGAAGATTTCTGTGAAACTGCTTTGTGTTAGATATATTTATTTGTCTCGCATAGTTAAACTTTAAATATATTATGCAGTTTGGAGACTGTGTCATGCACAGATCCACGAAGGGACTTTCAGGAGCACATTCAACGGTGAAAGTGAAGATATCTTCAGATAAAACTGGGTAGACGTTTTCTGAAAAACTACTTTGTGATATATGCATTCCACACAGGGTGTTATACCTCTTTTCTCACAAGGCAGCGTTTGAACACTGTTCCTGTGAAACCAAAAAAGTGATATTTCGGAGCGCATTGAGGACTATGGCAAATAGTGAAATACACTCAAATAAAATCGAGGAAGAAGCATTCAAAGAATCTGCTCTCTGATATGTGTATTCATTGCACAGAGTTAATGTATATTCTACATTGCCCAGTTTCAAAATTCTGTCTTTGAAGTATCTGTGAAGGGAGAGTCATTGACGCCCGGAAGCTTGTGGTTAGCAAGAAAGCGTCCTCCGACACAACTAGGAGAGAAGGGTTCTTAGCAACTGCTTTGCGATGTGAATTTGTCTCATAGAGGAAAACCATTCTATTGACTGAGCAGCTTGAAATCACTCTTTTTGTGGAATCTGAGAAAGGACATTTGGGAACGATCCTTAGATTATGGAGAAAGAAATATCCTCAGGAAAAATCCAGTAGGAAGCTTTCTGTGAAACTGCTCTGTGTGGTCTTTATTCCTCTAGCTCAGTTAAGCCTCCCTTTTCATTGAGCAGTTTTCTAGCCCTGTGTATGTTTAGCATGTGATGGGATATTCGGGAGCACTTTGAAGCTTATGGTGGAAAAGGAAACATGATCAGACCGAAACTGGAGAGAAGCTTTCCGAGGAACTGCTTTCTGATATGTGCATTCCAGTCACAGTGCTATACTTCTCTTCTCATACAGAGTCAGGGAAACCCTTTTGGAGAATACCAAGGGATAATCGGGTACCAAGTACAGGTACCAATGGATAATCGGGAGCATGTTGATGCCGATGGTGAAAAGAGAAATAGCCTCAGAGAAAAACTGGAAAGAAGGTTTCTAGGAAACTACTCTGTGATATCTGTAATCATCTCACATAGATAAAGCTTTCTTTACATTACACAGCTTGGAAACTCTCATGGACGGATGTATGAAGGGACCTTCCAGAGCACATTCAGGACTATGTCGAAGAAGGAAATCTCTTCAGATAAAAAGTGGAAAGAAGACTTCTGTGAATCTGCTTTTTGCTATGTTCATTCATCTCACAGAGATGAAGCTTTCTTTACTTTACGCAGCTTGGAAACTCCCTCTTGGATTGATCCACGAAGGGATATTTGGGATCACATTCAGGCCTATGGTGAAATAGCAAATATAGTCAGATAAAAACTAGAGAGAAGAATTCTGAGAAACTGCTTGTTGTCGTGCGCATTCCACACAGGCAGTTATAACTTTCCTCTTATAAGGCACAGTTTGAACACTGTTCTTATAAGACGAAAAGACTGATATTTGGAGCATATTAAAGACTATGGCAAGAAGTGAAATGTCGTCCAATAAAAAACAGAAAGAAGCACTGGAAGAAACTGCTCTCTGACATGTCCATTCTTTTCACTGGGTTAAAGCTTACTCTACATTTCCCAGTTTGAAAGTCGTTCTTTGAGGGGTCTGCAAAGGGATTGTCATTGGTAACTGGAGGACTGAGTGAGGCACGGAAATATCTTCCATCGAAAATTGGAGAGAAGCTTTCTGGGCAACATTTTTGTGATGTTTGCATTAATCTCAGAGAGTTAAATCATTCCTTGAATTTAGCAGTTTGAAATCACTGCTTCTGTGGAATATGAGAAAGAACATTTGGAAACCTTCTTTAGAATACTCTGAAAAAGAAATATTCTCAAAGAGAATCCAGAAGGAAGCTTGCTGTGAAACTGCTCTGTGTCAACTGAATTTCGCTCGCACAGTTAAGCTTCTATTTTCATTGATCAGTAACATAACACTGTGTTTGTTTAGTCTGTGAAGGGGTATTCTGGAGCATTTCGGGGCTTACGTTGAGGAAGGAAACATCTTTAGACAGAAACTGGAGAGCAGCTTTCTGTGGAGCTGCCTTGTGACATGTGCATTGCCCTCACAGAAATTTACCCTTCTTATCATGGAGGATTCCGGAATTCCTTTTGGAGAAAAAGCCGCCAAGAGACATTTGGGAGTATAGGGATGGATATGGTGAAAAAGGAAATATCCTCAGACAAAAACTAAAAAGAACATTTCTGTGAAACTGCTTTGTGTTACATATACTTATTCATCTTGCAGTTAAAACTTTTCTTATATTACACAGTTTGGAAACACTGTCATGAACGGATCCACGAAGGGACATTCAGGAGCACATTCAGGCCTACAGTGAAAAAGGAGATATATTCCGGTAAAAACTGGATAGAATCTTTCTGAAAAACTCCTTTTGGTGTATGCATTCCACTCAGGGACTTATACCTCTTTTCTCACAAGGCAGTGTTAGAACACTGTTCCTGTAAAACCAAAAAAGTGATATTTCGTGTCATATTGAGTTCTATGGCGAATAATGATATATACTGAAATAAAGTCGTTGAAGAATCATTCGAAGAATCTGCTCTCTGATATGTGCATTCACTTCACAAAGTTAATCCTTACTCAATGTTGCCCAGTTGCGAAACTCTATCTTTGAAGAATCTGTGAAAAGATAGTTATTGATGCCCGGAGGCTTGTGTTTATCAAGAAAGTGTCTTCTGATGTAACTAGCAGAGAAACATTCTGAGCAACTGCTTTGCAATGTGTGTATTCGTCTCATAGAGTTAAACCATTCTTTTGACTGAGCAGCTTGAAATCACTGGCTTTGTGGAATTTGAGGAAGGATATTTGGGAACGATCCTTAGATTATGGAGATAGAAATATCCTCAGGAAAAATCCAGTAGGAAGTTTTTTGTGAAACTGCTCTGTGTCATCTTAATTCCTCTTGCTCAGTTAAGCTTCCCTTTTCATTGAGCAGTTTTCTAGCCCAGTGTATGTTTTGCGTGTGATGGGATATTCGGGAGCACTTTGAGGCGTATGGTGAAAAAGGAAACATGATCAGACTGAAACTGGAGAGAAGCTTTCTGAGTAACTGCTTTGTGACGTGTGCATTCCAGTCACAGTGTAATACCTCTCTTCTCATACAGCGTCGGGGAAACACTTTTGGAGGAACAGGTACCAAGTGATATTCGGGAACATCCTGATTTCGATGGTGAAAAGCGAAATAGCCACAGACAAAATCTGGAAGGAAGCTTTCTAGGAAACTACTGTGTGATCTGTGTAATAATTTAACATAGATAAATCTTTCTTTATATTACACAGCTTGGAAACTGTCATGGACAGATCGACGAAGGGACCTTCGGGGGCACATTCAGGACCATGGTGAAGAAGGAAATATCTTCAGATAGAAAGTGGAAAGAAGCTTTCTGTGAATCTGCTTTTTGCTATGTTTATTCATCTCACAAAGATGAAGCTTTCTTTACATTATGCAGCTTGGAAACTAACTCCCTCGTGGATGGATCCATGAAGGGATACTTGGGATCACATTCAGGCCTATGGTGAAATAGCAAATATAGTGAGATAAAAACTGGAGAGAAGGTTTCTGTGAAACTGCTTGGTGTCTTGTGCGTTCCACTCAGGGAGTTATGTTTCTTCTCATAAGGCACAGTTTGAACACTGTACCTATAAAACCAAAAGACAGATATTCTGAGCACATTGAAGACTATGGCAAAAAGTGAAATGTCGTCCAATAATAAACAGTAAGAAGCACTCGAAGAAACTGCTCTCTGACATGTCCATTCTTTTCACAGGGTTATAGCTTACTCTACATTTCCCAGTTTGAAATTCGGTCTTTGAGGGTTCTGCGAAGGGATTGTGAGTGGTAACCAGAGGACTGAGTGAGGCAACGTAATATCTTCCATCGAAAACTGGAGAGAAGCTTTCTGGGCAACTATTTTGTGATGTATGCATTCATCTAAGAGAGTTAAATTATTCTTTAGTTTGAGCAGTTTGAAATCACTCTTTCTGTGGAATCTGAGAAAGGACATTTGGAAACGATCTTTAGAATATCCTGAAAAAGAAATAACCTCAGAAAGAAACCAGAAGGAAGTTTTGTGAAACTGCTCTGTCACGGGAATTCCGCTCACACACTTAACCTTCTCCTTTCCTTGATCAGTATCATAACACTGTTTTTGTTTAGCCTTCGAAGGGATATTCTGGAGGACTTTGAGGCCTATGGTGAGAAAGGAAACGTCTTCAGATAGAAACTGGAGAGAAACTTTCTGAGCAGCTGCTTTATGACGTGTGCATTCCACTCACAAAAATGTACCTTTCTTCTCCTAGAGGATTCCAGAACCACTTTTTGAGAAAAAGCTACCAAGAGATATTCGGGAGTATAGCGATGACTATGGTGAAAAAGGAAATATCCTCAGACAAACACTGAAAAGCAGATTTCTGTGAAACTGCTTTGTGTTAGACATATTTATTCATCTCGCATAGTTAAAACTTTAATTATAATACGTAGTTTGGAAACTCCATCATGCACAGATCCGTGAAGGAACATTCAGGTGCACATTCAGCCCTACAGTGAAAGAGGAGATACCTTCAGATAAAAACTGGAGAGACGCATTCTGTGAAAATGCTTTGTGATGTATGCATTCCACTCAGGGAGTTATACCTCTTTTCTCACAAGGCAGTGTTTGAACACTTTACCTGTGAATCCAAAAAAGTGACATTTTGGTTGTCATTGAGGACTATGGTGAACAGTGAAATATACTGAAATAAAATCGAGGAAGAAGCGTTCGAAGAATCTGCTTTCTGATATATGCATTCACTTCACAGAGGTAATGCCTACTCTATGTTACCCAGTTTCGAAACTCTGTCTTTGAAGAATCTGTGAAAGGTTTTTCGGGATGCCCGGAGGCTTTTGGTGAGCGAGGTAACGTCTTCCGATGAAACCTGCAGAAAAGCTTTCTGAGAAACTGCTTTGGGATGTGTGTATTCGTTCCAAAGAGTTAAACAATTCTTTGGATTGAGCAACTTGAAGTCACTCTTTTTGTGGCATCTAAGGAAGGACATTTGGGAACGATCCTTAGAATATGGAGAAAGAAATATCCTCCGGAAATATCCTGTAGGAAGCTTTCTGTGAAACTGCCCCATGTCATCTTCATTCCTCTCGCTCAGTTAAGCCTCTTTTCATTGAGCAGTTTTCTAACACTGTGTATGTTTAGTGTGTGATGGGATATTCCGGAGCACTTTGAGGCTAATGGTGAAAAAGGAAATATGTTCAGACCGAAACTGGAGAGAAGCTTTCCGAGGAACTTTTTGTGACATGTGCATTCCAGTCACCGTGTTATACCTCTCTTCTCATACAGTGTCGGCAAAAAACTTTTGGAGAAACAGGTACCAAGTGATATTCGGGAGCATGTTGATGTCAATGGTGAAAAAAGGAAATAGCCTCAGACAAAACCTGGAAAGACGCTTTGTAGGGAACTATTCTGTGATATGTGTATTAATCTCACATAGTAAAGCTTTCTTTACATTACGAACCTTGGAAACTGTCATGGACGGATCCACGAAGGGACTTTTGGGAGCACATTCAGGACTATGGTGAAAAAGGAAATATCTTCACATAAAAACTGGAAAGAAGCTTTCTGTGAATCTGCTTTTTGCTATATTTATCCATTTCACAGAGATGAAGGTTTCTTCATATTACACAGCTTGGAAACTCCCTTATCGATGGATCCGTGACAGGATATTTGGGATCACATTCGGGCCTATGGTGAAATAGGAAATATAGTGAGATAAAAACTGGAGAGAAGCTTTCTGAGAAATTGCTTCATGATGTGAGCATTCCAAGCAGGGAGTTTTAACTTTCTTCTCATAAGACACAGTTTGAACACTGTTCCAGTAAAACCAAAAGAGTGGTATTCGGAGCACATTGAAGACTATAGCAAAAAGTGAAATGTCTTCCAATAAAAAAGAGAAAGAAGAACTCGAATAAGCTGCTCTCTGACGTGTCCATTCTTTTCACAGGGTTAAAGCTTACTCTACATTTCCCAGTTTGAAAGTCGGTCTTTCAGTGTTCTGCGACAGGATAGTAAGTGGCGACCAGAGGCCTGTGTGAGGCAAGTAAATGTCTTCCATCGAAAATCGGAGAGAAGCTTCCTGCGCACCTTTTTGTGATGTTTGTATTCATCTCCTAGAGTTAAATCATTCTTTGTATTGACCAGTTTGAAACCACTGCTACTGTAGAATCTCAGAAAGGACCTTGGGAAACGCTATTTAGAATATACTGAAAAAGAAATAACCTGAGAGAGAAACCGGAAGGAAGCGTTCTGTGAAACTGCTGTGTGTCACGTGAATTCCGCTCACAAAGCTAAGCTTCTCTTTTCATTGAGATGTATCATAACACTGTTTTTGTTTAGTCTGCAAAGGGATATTCTGGAGGCTTTGAGGCTTATGGTGAGAAAGGAAACGTCTTCAGATAGAAACTGGAGAGAAACTTTCTGAGCATCTACTTTGTGATGCGTGCATTCTACTAAGGGAAATATACCTTTCTGTTCCTAGATGATTCGGGAATCCCTTTTGGAGAAAAAGCTACCAAAAGATATTTGGGAGTAGAGCGACGACTATGGTGAAAAAGGAAATATCTTCAGACAAAAACTGGAAAGAAGATTTCTGTGAAACTGCTTTGTGTTA